>NC_139687.1:32706560-33239060 GCF_964106915.1 Podarcis gaigeae | reverse complement strand
AATCAGATTTGAACTGTAGCGGCCATTTCCTTGACTTAACAGCACCCCAAAGTTTCTGTAAGTTGGAAAATATGAAGTACCCATATTAGAGTAAGGTAATTGGTATTCTTTAACAGATTTGTAGAATCCAAATATTTGCCTATGCGTTGACCACTTTATGCTATATGTGGTTGACCACCATATGTTAACTATTCATTTGTAATTGTTGGTTAAATTCTACATTTATTTTTCTTCTGTCTCAGCAAAGGCACTAGGATCTTTGTATGACTTTCACAAACATAGTGAAGGTTCATAATATTCATAATGATATTTCATATCATCAGATTAGTTAAAACATTTTCATCTCCTTCAGCTGCAAAATCATTTGCAAAAGTGCCTCAATCCATGAGGCGTACAGTTTAATCAGCATATTTGATTTCCAGAGAGTGTTAGCATAAAGGTTTTGGATTTGCATTTACACATTTTTTTTTTAAAAAAATATATTTTAAGAAAACCTATTGTCTGCTTATTTGGCTTATTCCTTTGGAAATGTTGAATTGCAGAGTGGAACTTGGTTTAAATTGTTCCAGACATTGAAAATAGTGTTCTAACGTGAAAGCATCTTAAAGGGAAGAAGTTTTGTTCCAGCAAAAATACAGCAGTAAATTATCCTCCTCAGACCATTTTGGTTTCCCTGGGATTTTGTTCCCACCATTGTGAGATGAGTAAGCAATTGACATTAAATTGTATGGCCTGTAATTTGTGTTGTCCCAAAGCCATAGCACAAGCAAGCCTGCCTTTCAGCCAAGGCAAAACAACCGATTAGGCAAGACATTCTGAATCCCTGGACTGGGTCTTCCTGCTGGGTCTTCACAAGCTTTGGCATATCTCCATATTGGAAAAGCTAGAATTTCTGACTCAGCTGTTTGTGCATCATCAGGAACAACATTAGCAAATAGCAAAGACAGGAAGAATGAGGACTTAATGTGGCCAAAGAAACACAAACACCGGGAAATGTAAAATCTGGGAATTTCCAGGTAACTGTACACAAGCAGTTCATAACAAACCAACTGTTGCTGCTGTACTAGTCTCAGGGAATAGGGAGCGCACAAAGTGATGAGAGTTGGGGTAGTTGGTGTTTTTTTTGCTGGTCCACCACCTGTTGGTAGTGAAAATGTTTGCCTCAGAATAGCTTTTCTCTTTACCTAGCAAAGACCTAAGTATTCTTCTAACTTGCCTGATGAAGAGTTCTGCCTTCGTTAGAAAGTTGCGTATTCCTACAAAGTAAGTAGCTTTTTACCTATTTTATCTCTCTAAATGCAGCGAGAAATATTTCATTCCTGGCAGTCTTTCAGTTCCTCAATAACCTGAAGATTTGGTTTGTGCTTAGTCTGCGGAGAGATGGATTGTCAGAGCACCCTAATCTCAGAATAGCAATCACAGTTTGGAGGGTGAGATTTTTGTTCTGTGATGGCTCAAATAATGAAAGGAAGCACAGAAAATACAATCACCTTGCACCAGGAGATGAGAGGGTTCTGCACCTGGACCCCATGGGTTATCATAATGTTTTTACAGGAAAGTTTACATGGCTCAGCAGCACAAAGAATTTTGTTTTCAAGAAAAAGCTCATAGAGGTTTTTCATTTCCCATAGTACTTTACTAGGCAAGGCTTGATCTGCCAGTTTGAAGTTGGCCCCTGTCACAAGAATGAGGCTGAAAACTTAGCTTTATCCCTGAGTTGTTGCATTTTGAATGCCTTGCTGAGATCTATAAAAGCTTAGATTTGTGTTTTAAATGCTAGGTAGAATGTCATTCTTGAAGAATGTTGGAAGGAAAAAGAAAAGATACCTATACATTTTCTTCCCCATTAACAGAACCATCTTTGCTGGATAAAGAGTAAACAACTCGCAAAGCCTCAGGGTTTCAGCTATGCAGAGATTTGTTAACTTGAATCAGTCAAGCAAGACAGGTACCTAAGAGGGGGTCTGATGCGCCTATGTTCGTTGATTTAATCAGAGTTAGTTTGGTTCATTATTCTCATATCGATTTAATTCTTGCTCTTGCTCTTGTATTGATCCCAACTGTGTACATAAGGGACATTTAGACAACAGTTATTGTCTTTTATTCAGTAAAGAATCAGTCAAGAAAACATGACAGCAAACTATTAAATTAAGCATATTCTCCAAGGAGTGCTGCCTAGAGGCAGTATCTGAAAACAGACAAAGGCCTTTCCCACTTCCTTTGACTTTCCGCCCTGCAAATATTTTGTATAGATGATACTGGCATTGACCCCGGAGGTTACACATGAACAAATCTAAAGCCATACTTACATTAAATTAACACTGCATGGTAGCTCCCTCTGCCTGGCAAGCCATTTGTCTACAGCAACCTGCCATGTAGTATTGTGCAGTAATGCTAGGTTTCCCCAGGTGGCCAGTTCGCAAAGACTAAGGTTCACGTTTGCATGGAACAATCTGTGCATGTGCAGTTGTATGCAGACTTGTTCAATGTGCATCTCCAAGGAACATGCATAATTACACTGAATATTATAAATGTGAAAAAACAGCAAACACAACATCAGTTACAACATTAAAAATGAACAGTATACATCAGGGATGCCCAACCGGTCGACTGCGATCGACAGGTCGATTCCCGGGTGATAGTGGTCGATCGCGGTCTACGCGGGCTCACTTTCCTTTGTGGGGGAAAAAGAGCAAAGGCCTACCTGGATCATATCAAAGATCCATCTAGTCCAGCCTCCTGTTCTCACAGTGGCCAACAAAATGCCTAATGGAAGCCCACCATCAGGCATTTGTGCTCTCCAGCAACTGATAATTAGAGGCAAACTGCCTCTGGTCCTGGAGATAATACATAGCCAGTACGACTAGGAGCCATTTTTCTCTGAATGTGACTGAAAAGGGCTGCCTCTCAGACCCCTGTTTCCCCAAACTTTTGGTTACACTCATTTGCCCACCATGGATCAGATGTCTGAAAAGGGCTCGTATTTGTTCTGTAAATACATTTAAATAGCTACATGATCTTCTGGTAGATTTTGTTGGCGGTTGTCATACTACTCAAGATAAGCTGTTGTAGAACAGGTGGTCTTGCCTTTGCACAAGTGCAGGTTTGGCACTGTGCTTTTATAGCCCATCTTCCTGTTCTGCCTCTCTGTGATATCAAAATTTGCAATATAGCTGCTTCTAGAACATTTGTCACATGCATCTCCAATCAGAAGATCTGCATGGCTAGAAACCCTAAGTAGGCTTGTCTGTCGTAGATTTAAGGAATACAGCTGTCTCCTATCTAGAAGAGACTACATTTAGCCATTGCTGTCTGCTGGCAACTGCTTCTCGATTCATTTCCTTCAACCTCTTGTCTACCAAACACATTACTCTTTTTGTTGCTGTTTTGGCTACCACGAATGATTTAGAGGAGAGGGGAGGAAGAATTGCGGCCAATTTCACCAGCCAATACTATTGATGGTAGTTTTATGAAAGTTCCCCTGTGCTTGGCATAATGGACTGATTGATTATGCTTTGTACACATCTCTTCTTTGCTCCAATGGATAGATGTGAAAAATAGTTTTGAATGCATATTTTAACACTTTTTAATGTTAAAGTTGTGTTTACTTCTCTGTTTACTGCTGCTGATTCTCCAATCCTCATAACAACCTGATTTGCACATAAAACTAAGTCAAGACATGACTTGGCATGAACATGTGGATTCCTGGAGAGAAAAGTGAGGCCACCTGGTCCCTCCCACAGTCCTCCTGCTACTGCAAACTAAGCCATGGTTTGGATTAGCATACTCTTTGAACCTGGGCTCATGGTTTGTCTCTCTTCAGAAAAATCATGAGCTGTAAACAAGATGTGTAATTTGTTTACAGCTTGTGGTTTGTCTGGAGGAGACAAATCACAAGCTGAAGTTTGGACAATGTGCTATGCCAAACCATGGCTTAGCTCACAGTAGCACAACAGCAGCAGGATGGAAGACTGCAGGAAAAGCAGAGCAGCCACAATTTCCTCTCCAAGAGCCCATGATTTGGTTTAGTTTTACATGCAAACTGAGTCAATATGTACATCTTCTTGCAGGATGTAAATGAATACCTCCATGAGTGATGAATATCCAAAATGAATGTGTTTCCTGATATCCTCCCCCCCCCCACACCGATCCTTACAGAATAATAATTTCTGTAAAGTTTTCCTGCAGAAATAGTACTGCAGCAACAAAAGAGATTATGCATGAAGTATCCCAGGTTTTGTGGCAGATGGGGGAAAATAATATAGACCACCTAAATTCAGTGCCTTAAGAGCAAGCCTTTAGACTAATTCTGACATGCTAGTCATCTAGGAAGTAAATAATTATTACAATTAGGATCAACATGTTGGCATTCCAGATTCCTTCCAGCAAAATTGTAAACATAGTAATAACCTGTCTTGAGAACTGGGTGCCTTGAATTTATTAGTAATTTTAACCCACATAAATCTATATTCTATACGCCACCGCAAAACTTCATAGGAACATGCTAAAATTTCTTAAATGCCTCTCACTGAATCAAGACACATGCCCTGAATCCCTGAATACTGAATTCAGCAGTGAGAGTTACATGGATCAGACTCATTCCGTATGCTTTAGAGGACATAGCTGGATTAGTGAAATCCATGGATATAATTAGTCCCTATTATTAATATGCTAGTTCCGGTGAACCACCTCCTGGTGATGAAGTTTGATTGGGTTTTTCAGACCAATGCTTTTTATGAGCTAATATTTGATTCAGTTGCTGAAAGTAGACTGTCGTGATCCCTACAGAACTATTGTAATGTACACCACTCAGTAGAGCTATTTACTCAAAACTTGTCTCATGGTTGTGAATTTAATGATGTGATTGTGTGAAAGACTGTGTGAAAAGCCCAGCCACAGGATCATAATAGTCTGGGAGAGCCAGCACTCTCACAGATCAAGGAATCTATTACCTTTAAGGAATGCCTACATAGAAGCTTCCATGCTCTCAGTTTGGTGCTTAAGAGCATAACTTAGAAGTGCAGGAATCAGTATCAATAATAAAAAGTTCCATGATGTATGGAATGTTGCAGACTCCCGCCTGCCTCTGACCCCACCAATATCCTTGTGTGCAGATGAAAAACCAGTTCAGGACTATTGCAGGTGCATTACAACACATCCCATTCTGATTCCGTATGCCATACATGGCATTAACTGTACATGGGCCCTCAAGTTTTTATGGCAAGAATTGCTCTATAAGTCTGCAAAAAGGAACTTAGTTTTTCATGTTATCTCCTTGGTTTGTTTCCTACATTTATAAAACTCCAATATGTAGTACAGTGGAACCTTGGTTCTCAAACTTAATCCGTTCTGGGAGTCTGTTCGACTCCCGAAACCATTTGAAGACCAAGGCTCAGCTTCCGATTGGCTGCAAGAGCTTCCTGTACTCATTCAGAAGCTGTGTCTGATGTTCAGCTTCCAAAAAACGTTCACAAACTCGAATACTTACTTCAGGGTTTGCGGCATTCGGGAGCCGATTTGTTCGGGAGCCAAGCCATTTGACAACCAAGGTACCACTGCAAATTGTCACCCCTTTCACACACCACTTGCAGGAATAGGCAAAGCATTGTGAAGGAGCCTGCAGGTTGTGCCTTTGGTCTGATAGCAGGAGCTTTACAAAGCACCAGAGTTCTCTCAACCTTTTATCAGGGTGGGTTTCTCACTTGGAGTTCTCTGTGGTTCTGTAATTGCCAACTTGACGCAACCTGCCTCCATCCTTACCCTTCTCTGTGGGATCTGGCATCAGACCGGAACATGACTCTTACATAGACCCTTTTGTGTAATTGGAAATTCTGTGTGATGGTGTGCTGCCTTCTGTTGAATGCAAGCGGGGCCAGTGGAAATCTGATGTTGCAAAAAATAAAACCCTTTTGTAGCTTGTAATTATATTATATTTGCATACTTCAATTATAAATATATATAGTTCAATTATAAATATATATATGTAGTGATAGTGTGGTCTCCAGAGTAAGAACATCACTATTGTTCAGTATTAAATGCCCCAAATTCAGCAAGATTATAGAAGCCAGTGCAATTTTGTCTGTCTAAGCTTAATCATCTCCTGTAAAGATCCCAAAAATAGTTTAGCTATTTCCCCAAAATTAACTTTTGAGCAATCACACGTGCCAGGTACTTATTTGTGCAGATGTGTGCAGTGGCACACAAATGTTCTGTAACATGAGAAGCAAATAGCACTACTCAGATGACAACAAAAGCGCCACACTGAAAATGTGCTAATGTTCTGGTTTGGGATGGAGATGCAGAGATATTCCATGCAGTAACAACAGCTATCAAACAGAAGATAATCTTTTTTTAAAAGGAAAGACATATGGAAAACTGTTACATATGAGTTTATCCTCAGAAAAAGTTCTTCTCATTGATTTTAAATATATCTTCATGTTAATAGGATAATAATCATATCATTACTTAGATTCTGCTCTTTGCATTTGTTACAATTACCTTTCTTGTAATTAGAGTTCTAAAACTCTGTAGGGAGTAAAATTTGTTAATTTCCGCCATTTCTGTCTTGATTTTTTAAAAAACGCTAAATGATTTCAGTCTGTGAACTATGCCATGTTTTCAAATCTCATATTTTTCAGCATATATATTGAATTCCAGCTTTGCAATGTAAATAGTGACACACACACCTAGCTAATGAAAGACAGCAGATGAAAGCTTTCCCTGTGATGCTGAACCATAAACATACAATTGCTGTTTATCCTTTGGAAGGGGAAAGCGAAAGCCTCAAGTGAGAAACTGATGCCTGACAAATGTCTGCCAGCCATTCTTCCTGTTCCCCTGTCCAGAGCTGGGGAGCAGGGGGAGAAAGATTAGGGAGTTGAAACTTGCACTGGCCTTCAGAGAAGAATAACCCAAGAGAGATGGGACATTAGTGCTTCCCAGGTTCATCTGGGCAATACTGTGTTATTTTACATGGGTTGCATCTGGTCTACATATGCCCTGTGTGTTATTTATTTATCAATCTTTCCATTGATATCCTGACTTTCTGTGAGAAACAGACTTAAAGACAGCTTATAGTGATTAAGCAATAAAACAATAAATTAAAGTCTCTCCATTGTCAAATGAAAGAAAGAAAAAGAAAGAAAGAAAGAATTAATTTCAATTAACACCTCACTTCTCTTTATACCAGTCACATTAATTTGCTTTGTACTGCAGTCCTGAACATGTATTTGCTTCAAAATCAGTAGGGTTGGTAAATACCATTTAGGAGAAATGCATGCTTTAGTCTTGCAAAGGGCTCCCATCAATTTTGGGGGTCGATCAGTCCAACTTCCTGCCAAGAATGCAGCTATGAATACTTCATAAACTTGCAAAGTGTAAATTATTTAACTTGGAAGCAGGTTTCCTGTCTGCAAACAAAGGAAGAACTGACAGCAGAATGCTCTCTGAATTGCAACTAGACTGGTACTTTATCCCTTGGTGTATATTAACATCCAGAGAAGACTCACCTCTGCTCTGTCTGTCCTTTCTATCCAGCTATGGAATTAATTATCTCTTGGTAGAGTGATGGCGCCCAGCTCTAGAATCATTGTTTGATCCTGAAATATTTAAATTCATTCATCCAGAGAGCTGAATCTTTGTCGGTTTCACAGACCTCATCAATGAACTGGTACAGACAGGTGGCAAAAACATCGGAAGGACAAAGCACACAGGCATGAAAAGGATCCTCACTTCTATCACACTTCAAAGATGAAATAAATTTAATTGTCCAGTAGCACCTTAGAGACCAACTAAGCTTGTTCTGAGTATAAGCTTTCGTGTGCATGCACACTTCTTCAGATACTTCAAAGATGAATATTAACTCAGTTTCCCCTGCCTCTTGGCTTTATGTGTCTAAGAATCCTGCTGAACAGGTATTTATTCTGCCAACTATGGTCTGCATGCTTTTTTGATGCTACCAACAACTGAGACTGCCAATAGCTACCTACTGTGTAGTACTCTTTTAGCCTTTTGATTTCATCTCTAGCTAAAAAATAGATGAAAGCTGTTCGATCATTGTGATTGCAGCACAAATCCATTTCATGACCTGGCTAAAATAATTCTATATAGAATTGTGGGATACTAGGGGAAAACACTCATTTGGGGAGAGAAAAGAGAGAGAGAAGCTACCTGAGCTTGCACCGATATAACTGAGAATACACAGGTGATGAACCAGAGGCTCCTGGAATGCTAGCAAGTTGGGAGCATAATCAATTCACCTTTAAAAAAAAATGTATGTTACATTTTTAGAAGCCAAATTAAATCTTACTTTGTTGAAGCAAACAGGAAAGACTGATTATGTCCACTTAAATTAAATTACCACACTATCTGAATCACTGCAAGTTCTTAATGGTGCTATCTGTTGAGAGCCACTTGTGAAACCAACAAACTCCTCTCATTCAAATTTCATTCAAATGCATGGGATTTGAACATTACATTTTAGCATTTCCTATGTAGAAAGAGTTTGGGACTATATCCAGGACAGTGGCGTAGCATGGGTTGTCAGCACCCGGGGCAAGGCAAGTAATTTGCGCCCCCTAACCCATGGATTTGCGCCCCCTAACCCTAACCCCCAGATGTTGCACCCAGTGCGGCCAGCTCCCCTGAACCCCCCACGCTATGCCACTGATCCAGGATTCAATATTTTTACTTGGCCTTTGAGGGCCAGGAGAAGGTGAGGCACCTGAGACATCGTTGTCTCAGGTGCCTCAGCTTTAGAGTGAACGAGTCTCGACCGTTTCAGCACAACCACCAAAGAGAAGCCATTTGTATACTAAACGGAGGTCTTGGACTTTCTAGTGTGGTCTTTATGAACTAACCTCCGCCGCTACTTTGATGGAGGAGTTTAATGTAAAGGTGAAGTTTTTTGAAGACAATATCTGCCCTCCCTCAAACTTTTGTTCCCCCAATTCAGCAAGATGAACATTCTAGATTGAGAGGTGACAGATCAATAGTGGCTGCTGGGTGTATTCAAGAAGGCATTCCATAGTGATGTATCTAAATAAGAAACCATGAGCGGAATGACCAACATTATTGAGTTTGCTTAAGATTATTAGCTGCTGTAGGGTTGCTGGAAGGGAGAAAGTATTGAGCACCAGCATATCATTGTAAATATAATTTAAAAAGACAAAGTAGAAAATATTGCAATATTGGTGGATAGTTTATGTTGTATTGGGTTTGTAAAAACTCTTGTCTAAAACGCTAGGCAAACCCAAACGTTTGTGCTGTGTATATACTTTTTTGTGGTTTTGACTAAGTAATCAGATCCCTTTTCCCCCTCCCTACTGAGACAGTGGCTGTAAAACGATTTCTCAGTCTAGATGTGTGGTCTAGTTCCTTTATGCAGGAATGAGCTTAAGTGTAAATGAACCACAGGAATGTATGTCTCTTGTTAACTCACCTCAGGCTTGTGAATATTTTTTTTAATGGTATATGGATTTAATTCTCAAAACTTGAATTGTTGACAAGCAGGCAGAAATGTGTTTTAACTACATATAATAATTATATATCACTTTGTTAATTCTCCTAATGTAATAATATTAAACTGAATATACTTGTTGCCACCGCTTATTTTTACAATATTAAATTTAGTTTAAGAAAAGAAGTAGATCTTTATTAAGATGGGTTCATTCCGGCAAGTATGTATTTGTGAGTTAAATTATTTTATATATCAATAGCTATCATTCTTTAAATGATCCAGCCAAGCTATATCCAAGCAGATCACAGTTAATTCTTTAAAAACAAAAACACTAACCTCAATTTTAAATGTAATTTAACAATTGAAAGCAGCAATGGTGAACATCGTGAAGCCTTCAGTCTAGAACATGCACATATGATTTGTTGAATTAGTGCCTTTAGATCTTTTTTTCAGATGCATTATGCCGAATGTAGTTCTGATAAATGCAGGTGCAGTTTTTACTTCTGCCAAACACTTATGCTGGGTAATGAGTGCTGAATTCCTTCTGGACTGTTCAGTTGCCCAGTTTCTTTGAAAATGTCTTTCTAAAATGCACGATTAAGTAAACTCTTCCCTCCCGCTGTATTCCCACACTTCCCTCCTCCCCAGACCATCACATGCATTTAAAAAGCTCCTCTCTCCTAGTCATGTGACAAAGTTAGAAGTGGGGGGTGGCAGAGGCAGATTTAGAGCAGCACAACCAGTTCTGTCGCACTGGGCGCTGAGCCTACAGTGTGCTGCAGGGTACTGCAGCTATGACATAGTGAATTGAGCAAAATGGAAGATGAGAAGCAGGGATTGCCGGATTTTTGCCTTGCACAGGGTGCAGCTGAAATTTGAAAGACTGAGGTCCACCCCTGGGATAGCAGGCAACCAACTGTGCCTAGTTAAATCTTTGTGGGTCTTGATTTCTGTGTTGAGCTTTGCATTATTAAGCGATGTAATTTTTATTTTTTTATAAGAAAATCAAAATAATTGAGCTCTTTTTGTTTTCTTTTGTTTCATTCCATGTCTGGTCACAAAGCACTGCTCACAGAGAGATGTGCAGGAAGCCACAAAGTTTTTGTCGTTAAGGCACTCCTACAAGACTGTTTCTAGGGGTCTGTTGGGTCTTGAGAACTTCGTGATTGTGCAGGGCCTGAGCTTAGTC
This sequence comes from Podarcis gaigeae, assembly GCF_964106915.1. NCBI lineage: Eukaryota > Metazoa > Chordata > Lepidosauria > Squamata > Lacertidae > Podarcis > Podarcis gaigeae. The sequence goes on along the minus strand of NC_139687.1, from coordinate 33,228,414 downwards.
CACAAAAGCCAAGTTTAAGGAAACATCTCAACCATACTGAGTGGGAGACCAGCCAGCCTGTGCTGTTATATACCCAGGGAAATTCCTCACACCCTCCCATTTCATCTGGGTTATAGTGTTACTATCTCGTGCCCTACCAATAGCTCCTCATCCCCTTTGTGTCCAGGATTTCATCCAGCTTTTGCTTGACTTAAAAATGATAATGATTTTGAAGAAGCAAAACATCTCAATAACAAAAATTAAACTGGTTGGATAATTTCAACTTGGCCATAGCCAACATGGTGCTCTCCAGATGTTGTGGATTACAGCAGTCATCTTCTCTGACCATTGGCTGGCTGGGGCTGATGAGAGTTGGCATCCAACAACTGCTAGATGCTACCAGTTGCTAACAGCTAAGTAATGTCATGATACGGATGCCGGTGCCGCTGTGGGTTAAACCACAGAGCCTAGGACTTGCCAATCAGAAGGTCGGCGGTTTGAATCCCTGTAATGGGGTGAGCTCCCGTTGCTCGGTCCCTGCTCCTGCCAACCTAGCAGTTCGAAAGCACGTCAAAGTGCAAGTAGATAAATAGGTACCGCTCCAGCGGGAAGGTAAACGGTGTTTCCATGCGCTGTTCTGGTTCGCCAGAAGCGGCTTAGTCATGCTGGCCACATCACCCGGAAGCTGTACGCAGGCTCCCTCAGCCAATAAAGCGAGATGAGCACCGCAACCCCAGAGTCGGCCACAACTGGACCTAATGGTCAGGGGTCCCTTTACCTTTACTAATGTCATGATGTAATGAAGGGGTGTCTATCTTCCTGACTACATTACCATCCAGTACAATGGTGACGAGTATTTTACCCCACCCCTCCCATAGAAGAAACCACTACCATGAATATGTTGCTCTGCACAGTGATAGGAGGTGAAGGAACCCCCATAGGATCTGAAAACATGACGGAGTTAGAAATTCTCACCCTGGGAGACACAAAGTTTAGTGGGAAACGTGTCAGTTCCCCATCATTTTCATACAGGGGAGTGATTAACTAATGATAAATTTATATAGAGCAGAGAGCATAACCAAATCCAAGTAGTTTTCCAGTGTAGTTGTTAGAATTTCTAGGAAAACATTTCCTAATATGTGAACCATGCTACAATATACCCCACACTGGGAATTTAAGAACAAAGCCCCAGTAAATATGTCAGCACAGCCTAGGACATGATGGATGTGCCAGCACTGGCAAAAAACCAAGCATCCTACACATATGTAGATCTTATATAAAGTCTTGGCAAATTGTGCCTCCAATCTGAATTTTTATTTTTTCAAAAGGAAAAGGGCAAAGTGTTTATTCCCTGTCTTATTAACAATAGCACATATCACTTCGGACATAGATGTTAACATGTAACTGAGATTTAGGTAAACATTCCAAGAGCTTTGAAATATTTAATTTGTTGTCAGAATTCTGAAATTTGTGTGGCTGTAGGAGCATTTATGTTGCATTATCTGTTGTATCACCTCACCATTAGGATAGGCACTCAATCACACTAAATAGTTAGTGGTTGCTTTGCTTTGTCTGTTTAGATGTCTCACATCTGCTTTTTCAGTTTTGTGTGGCTCGTTCTCAGCTGAGAAAACAAATACTTATCAGTGCTCTTACCTGCGCTTCAATTTGTGGTTCAGCTCTCTGTATTATTCACACAACTCATAAACAGAGTTTGACATTTGAGGGTACTAAACTGTGGTGAAGTTAGAATTCTTTTTTCATTACATTATTATCCTTCTTTTTCTCCAAGGAGATGAACGCAGTGTGTGTACTTCTTTCCCTTTGTTTTATTCTCACAACAACCTTAGGTTTGTCTGAGAGCTAGCCCAATGTCACCCAGTGAAGTTTATAGGTGAGCATGGATTTCAACCTGGGACTCCCTAAGCAGACATATTCCCAGGTTCTGGCAGACTCCCAAAGCAGACTTTCTTCATCTGTGGTGGGAATGTTCAAAACATCACTGGAAAAACCACGGTGGGACTATAATATCCCTGATTTGGGGATGTATTTTAAAGTTTTGGTTCCCTGGCAATCCTGCTAAATGTCATAGAGTTCACAAAGCTCCTTTAACTAATGTGGTGGTGGCGGCAGCACAAACTGTATGAGCCAGAGAGCAGAGATTCCATTGCTTACTGTGTGTTTAAGAAAATGCTTTGTGTATTGTAACAGTGTGTGGGGAAAAGAGCAATGCCTCTTCATGCCCTTCTGTCCATGCCCCTGGTATCTGTGCTTCAGAATCAAGATATAAGATGGAAGCCCCTGTGCACTTAGTATGAGGATACGAGGGTCTCACATTTATACCCTGCCTACTGTCATGGAACCCACGGGGATATACATGTGTTTCCCTGGTGGTCTCCCACCTGAACTGGCTAGGCTCATGCCTGCTTAGCTTTGGCAAAATGGTGACCTCCTGTCATGGGCATCAACTATGGAGGGCTCTGGGTGCCCAAGCACCCACAAAAAATTGTTGTGGGTGCTCACCACAGGGCCCCCGACACAACTTCCAGTGCCTCATGAAGCACCAGAAGTCAAGTCTGAAGTCTTGTGAGGTTCCAAGGCCAGGTCACGGGCATGACAGCATGCTGTCATGCGCACCAGGCACCCATAAACTGGGGCCCAAGTCGGCTCCCCTGCCTATTGTTCCTTCATACCATTTGCTTCTTTCAGCTAAACACATAGGTGCTGCTGGGAGTGTGGCTAGATGGATGCGCTGATGTTGGGAGCGTGGCTAGTTGGCATGGTCTCATTTTACCCTCAGATACTGGGGAGAAGTAGGAGGAGGTTGTCCAAAGAGGGCCCTATGATTGCCCACATCTCTTGGTTTGCGTGGAATACCTGGCTTATGTGAAAAGTTACTTGTGTGGTACATAGCAGAAGTTTGGATCATGCAATTCCTGTGCCAGCTGCTTGACTGTATCAACCTGCTAACGACTCTATGAATCAGGATTTATTAGTAAACTGCATATTTTTTTTTAACCGCTGTAATTAAAAGACAAGCAATGAAGGTAAAGAAATTGGGAATCTCTAAACACATGCTTCTCAAGGATTTCAAATATGCACAACAGGCCCAAATACACTCTCTAGATTTGAAAGCTCAAATTTTTTTGTTTTGTTTTTGATATTTCAACTATTGGCAAGGCAGAAGGTAGAGCTTAAGACCTTGAAATTTAGGAATTTGCTCCTAATGTCAAAATATTAGAAAATAGCTATAAATCTCATGCGAGAAAAATGAGGGGGCAACTCCAGCCAATTTTCAGCTATGCCATGCAGTGGTAACTGAACTAAATACAGCTTAGCTGTCTTTTCCATTTACTTGCTTGCTTCTGCTTAATTCTTTACGTTGGCATCACAGGTTGGATTGGCATCTTGAGGAAAATGAGAGGGGGGATTCAAATGGAAAAGTGACAACTAAACTATTGCAACCTGAATAATTTTCATTGCTGGCTTTGCCGCAGATGAGCAAGTAGCAAATATGAGCACAATTCCTTCCTAAACATGAATACAGTCTCCAAAGACACTAAACTTTCCTTTAGATATCTTCACCTAACATTGTTTAAAAATAACCAACATAAATTTGTTTCACTAAGGTTATCTGCTTTAAATCTCTAGAGCTGATTCTCCTCCAAAATCGTCAGTCAAGCAGCCGTCATTGAAAGAGATGCCTTCACAGTCAGAAAAAAACACTGGTGATCCTGAAGACCTCTTTGATGATATCTGACCAATCTGGAAAAAGACTACGACCTCACTACAAGCTGTTTATCTCCAATTAATTATTTGTCTCAAAAGGAATATTTTTATCTAGAAGCGGGGGGCTATTTGTTCTTTCGGAGAACATTTTTAACAATGGTTTTATCTTTTTCTAATAAAGTTTTTGTGTGTGATCCCCCTAGTGGTCATCATTTGTCGCTCAAGATTTCGAAGCTGGGTTTGTCTACAGTTGATTTGTGTGAGGGAAGCTGATCTTCCCTTGGGGGTTAGGGAGAAAAATTAACCAGACCACCAAAGTGGCAGCAATAAAAACAGTGAGGGGAGATTAAGACTGCAATCCCCACAGAAAGGTGTCTTTTAAAGTCTAAAACCTTTTCATAGATAGCCATAAGATATTTCCCAAATTCAAGGCTGACAAATATTTTCTAATTTGCACCATTCTGCTATGGAATCCAATGTCCTCTCTGTCTCTCCTTGGTCGCCACTTTTTTAAAAAGTCCCAGGGTGAAGGCTGATTATCATTAGCTCCAGTTATGCAGTTGTCTAAGCTGCTACATCTTGCTCAAGCCTACACCATTGTTTCATGTTTTTATTGATGCAAACCACTTTGGGACCTACTGGCAAAAGGCGGTAAACAAAAGTCTCAGTTAAATAATAAACAGAAGGGAGCATAGAACAAAACCAAATAACTTCAGCCTCCCACTATACCTCTCACATGTATCACTTCTTATTGCGGAAGTTATTTCAGAGGGCAAGTTTTTATATGACAACACCTTCAAGGGCAAACAAAGCCACTTGTGAAAGAGAGCAAGAGAAAGTAGTGCAGATGAAGAGGTAGATGTTTTTGCAGGCACTGCCAAAAAACACAGAAGAAACGGGACATTATTTTTTTACTACAAAACATGCTTCTGGAAAACAGTGTCTGTTTCAGACTTAATCGATGCTAGTTGCTACTGGAGCAGATGGTGCAGTTCAACTCTGGGAAGAAGAAAGAGAAATGCCAAAATTAACAAGATTATAGTTGCTATATGGAACTCCCATTTTAGCAGTCACACATTTATGATTCTCAATTCTTTTAGGTCCACTGGGGTTTTTGATCTAAGTTTGTTTTGGATGGGCATCTACTAACCTTTGCTCAGAGTAGACCTATTGAAATTGTTGGCCATGGCTAATTTAGAGAACATTAATTTCACAGAGTCTACCAAAAATAAAAGTTAGTTGAATACAACGCTTTGGTTTTTTTCAGTTTGACGTTTGCTGCCACATTTTATAGCACTGCAAATTCAACAATAGTTCAGCTTGCTTAACGCATAGAGGACTAAACAAATAAGAAGAAGAAACAAAAAAACAATTGAAAATAGGACACTGAATCCATTATGGAAATAAGAAATATGGATGAAAAACACTACTCTTTCTATAAACAGTGTGCAAAGCTGAAAAGGGATAAGAAGGATTAGAGAGTATGTTATGAAAAAATAGGTAGATTGTTACCAGGTGCTCCCTCCTGTAAATGCTTTCCAATGTATAACCATATTTAATTAGGAAATAATGGGAAAACACACTTTTACTTTCTACTCATACACTTTGGACTTGTGCTGGCTGCAACTTCATATGTTTGCCCATCCTGGAATCGCAAATGGGTTGGATCTTGAGGAAATTAGTCATAGATTATAGTTGTGACTAACTTCCTCTGCATCCAACTCAACTTTTTCCTTGGGATTGTAGCCATATCTTCTTTTAAAAAATGCTTTATGTGTAAACATCTGCTCAGCTATATACAGTTTTCATGACTTTTTATCAATGCCTCTACCGTTAAATGCGAAATGTACAGAGATTATATGCATCATCTTCAAACTATTAAAAACTATTTTTTATAGCCAGTGGTGGAGAGTTTGACTTTGGGCTAGAAAATTATGGGTTTGCTGTAGTGCCAAAGCAAAATGCACTTCCATGGATTTGTAATCCCATTCACAGGATGTGAAAATGAAGTGGGGAGAGGTATTTTTCAAGATTACTTTTATGGGCGAAGTGCTCCTTGAAAGAAAGGTAAGGAAACAAATGTGACAAATTCCAAATCTGTCTCTTGATGCAAAATATTCATGTGGTTTTTATTCTTACGTTGTCACCCTCAGCTTATTGTTCCTTTCTTCTTGGCATACAGAACAGGACACAATAAATTTAACAGCATATATAAAAGGCCAAATGCAAATTAAAACCACTCAGATGTGCCAAATCGGGTGTATACGGGCTAAAATTATGCATGCAGGCTTATTATAGATAAGTAAAATCAAATGTTGTGCATTCAGTCTTACACCCAACCTTAACATTATTTTCAAAGAAATCCAGTTGATGCAATAAGCTAAAATATAAAGCAGAACCACTCAGGAAATGATTAGAAACTAGTTTACCTTTGAGTGGATCCTGTTTATTTTATACACTTAAGAGGTGTAAGAGTCCTCTGTGTGGTCAACCCAATAGTTGTCTTTTTGTTCTCTCTCTCTCTCTCTCTCTCTCTCTCTCTCTCTCTCTCTCTCTTTCTCTTTCTCTCACACACACTTTAGTGCATGTCCCTCTTTGATATATTGTCTCACTGATTTCAGCAGTTTCCAAGGTACTTGGGGACTTGTTGTTTTTTTTGAACCAGTGGAGGACATTCCATAAGGCTACTTATCCTAGTATAAAGCACTTCTGCAAAGTGCCCCAGTACACAAAATGATGTCAAGTCATTTTTATGCTATTTAATTAAAGAGCAGCTGAAAGTCCCATAGTTTCTGCATATGGTTCTGATTACTCCGGCTGAGCATGAATCCTGTATTGGATCAAAGCTTTTTTGCCCTTGTATTTCCCTCTAGCCTTGTGTTTCCATTCTCCCCACCCCCCACCCCGCTAAGCTTATACAATGTTCTCTTTCATTTAACAAGACGATTAAAGTGTAGTTTTAAATATTAGTTTTATTTTAACAGTAACCTGGAGGTACTACTCAACAGGGCAAAGGTAACTCTAAAAAAATTATGTCTGGGTTTGTGAAAGCAGTCATTTTGGAAGACCGATGCAGGAGGATGGAAAATGATCTGCAAATGATTGCAGTCAGTTTTCTTGAGATTTGCTCAGCGCTGGAAAGGAACTGCATGAAAACAAACCCTGCTCACTCTAATTCTGCTCACGAGAAGTCTCTTGTAAAGAAAGAAGACAACTAGCTTTGGCTGGAACAGTGAGGAAGCTCCGCTGTTTGGGGATATTGTTATTGCCTCGCTGGAACAAGGGGGAAAGTCTGTGACGTGTGTTTGAGAGAGTGAGATGGAACAGATCGGTGTTAGTAAGTCATCTTGTACATCCGGTTGCTGATGCTTTCAGGAGAACTGCAGTACACAGATGCTTAAAGGTAAAGGTAAAGGGACCCCTGACCATTAGGTCCAGTCGTAACCAACTCTGGGGTTGCAGCGCTCATCTGGCGAACCAGCGCAGCACACGGAAACGCCGTTTACCTTCCCACCGGAGCGGTACCTATTTATCTACTTGCACTTTGACATGCTTTCGAACTGCTAGGTTGGCAGGAGCAGGGACCGAGCAACGGGAGGTCACCCCGTCGTGGGGATTCGAACCGCTGACCTTCTGATCGGCAAGTCCTACGCTCTGTGGTTTAACCCACAGCGCCACCCGTGTCCCTTACACAGATGCTTACATGTGGTTATAGTCCCATATATCTGCACCAATCCAGAGAGCTTTAGCTACCCAGCAGCTTGAGTGAGATAGTGTATACTAATCATACTAATACCAGTATACAAGTGTGTACTAATCATGCAGTATCAAATGCTCATTTTTCAAACCCCGAATTTTATAATTTAGCTTTTTTAAAGAAGGTTATTGGGGATATGATTTAGCTAAAATTGTTGGTGGAGGGGGTTACATTTCACGAAGGGGTCTCAACTCCTTTTCTCCATCGTTTGAGCACTGCTCTGAAGAGAGACCTGGCTTGGACTGCTCTGAGCACTGTGTATGTCTGACTGCCCTTCAGTTTGGCTGTTGTGGTATGCACTTCTCTCCGTGATGGTCCTTGCTTATTTCCTATTGCTAGACCTGGAAAAGAAATCATTCTGCTAGGCAACTGCAGCCACAATGCTGATGTGCCCCAAAGATTTACTTTGAGACAAAGCTCAGCCCTCAATCCTGTTTTCATGCTCAGGAGCTCAACTCTCAAATATGTGAATTAAAATGGGATTTTAATGATGCAAGGGATCCTTTTGAGCACATGCAGAACGGCTTCCCTTCATCGCCATGCAGCCCCAAGTAGCTGTTTCACTTCTAAGATTGGGAAAGAGGTCTTCTGGCCCAAACAGCCTGGCTTCCAGGAACTGGGGCCTCTAGATTTTGAGAAATAAAGCACTGGGTATTTGGTGATGACGGCTGTGGGTTGCCTAGCAACATCAACAGAGTGATTCCCCTTTCCCTCTGACCCTGCAAAATGAACACTCAGGGCTGGCAGACAGCAGAACACATGTGAGATGGATATCCAGGGCCTGGATATATTGAAAAAGGTGAAGGTGTTTTCAAGTAAATCTTGTTCCTAAACTTTGTAGCTTTCTATGGAAGAGTTCTGATAGGTTGGGCCACGAATCATGAAGTCTAGAGATCCCAAGAATGCATATGCAAGAGATTTTAGGCTTTCTAGTTTTTCCTCATCTGGTGTGGGTCTCTCGGAGGAGTTTGTTTACAAAACTCAGATCCGTAATGGAAATTGCTTTCAAAGGTATCCTTAAGTTTGTACAGAGACCTGGAAGTAACCATCCTTTCGGCAATGTAATGTGGTTCCAGACAAGGAGTGCAGCTGCCATGTTTAAGCTGAGCAACATTTATGATAAGTTAATCAGGGGTGATTTATGGAAATAATTGCCAAGAAAGAAAAATCACCTCTTCTTTCCTTACACTTGTTGGGCACTGGAAATCCCTGGCAAATTGGCAGTCTTCCCAATAATGAATCAGGTTAAGTGTGTTCCTTCTTCCCATTTGACTTTGGGAAGGCATCAGTCAAGGTGAGAGTGATTCTGATTTATGAGGGCAACTCAGCAATGAGATGCAATGTAAGCTGTTTTCTTTTGCACTTGATCTTGACACATGGTTCGCCTGCAGAGCTGCGGGTAGCAGCGTGTCGCTGTTGCATTTCCACCCTTTTCATTGAGCTATAGGCAGATATGAAACAGCAACCTTTCTGCTGCCAGAACCTTTCCTGTTCCAATATAATGAAACAAAAACACAGAGTGGTGGGATAGGCTGACAAAGGGCTGAATAGAAGTAAATGTTGCCCTGGCAGCTTCACTGCAGAATAGCATCTCCATTAGAGTTAGAAAGACACACACTCCCTTCAAACAGTCATGGCTTCCTCCAATGATTTCTGGGAACTGCAGTTTGTTAACAGTGCTGAGAGTTGTTAAGAGACCCCTATTCTCCTCCCAAAGCTACAGTGCACAGAATGGTTTAACAATTGATCCATCTTCACAGGGAACTCTGGAAATTGTAGCTCTGGCCCGAATCTTCCAACATGCAGCTTCTTGGATGTTGTATAGCTCCACACCAAGATTGGTGTCTTATCAGAAATCTGAGTACTTTTCTTGAAATATGTAAGAATTCTCTCAGTGTTCATATACATTTGGGGACTAAGATTTCCCCAGTGCTGTGTGGGACATGTCAGCTGCTGAAGTCCTCAGAGGCCATTCAGCAACAAGCATCTGCTCTCATGTCAACCTATTTTTCATCTATCAAATTTTTCATCTATCAAATGTTGTATGATCAGCAGAAAAAGGAGGGGGAGCTGAGCAAGAGCACCTTCTTATGCACCCCCTAATTTATATCAACAGGATTACAAAGAAAAATATTTCAGTAGTTTTTTTCCTAAAGGCATATTTTAAATCCTCAATAAAAGAGATTATTTGAAATCAGTGTTTAGTTGGGAAGGTGGAAATGTGAGTCATTGTTTATGAATAACTTGTTGCTGGCAACACTGATAACAAAAGTTGGAAGGGCAGAGGGAGTCCCCTGTTGAATTGACAAAAATCTCAGGTCAAAAATTAGTCCTCAAAATTAAATTATTGATTCAGCTTTAACTCTCCCTTGTCTCCCAAGAGATTACCAAGAATTGCATTGTCAGGAACAACTCTGATGCAGAAGCCCAAAGGGAAGCAGGAGTCCCCTGCTGAACAGACAAAAATCTCAGGGCATTGCCCCATGTGTTTTAAGCAAAAATCTGGAATGCAAAAATAGTCCTCAACATGAATATACTGATTCTGCTTTACCCTCTTCTCTTGAAATATTACCACTGCATTGTCAGGGACAAAAGCTAAGAACTTCAGGTGTATAAGTGGCTACCTGTTTTCATTCTGGATTGGAAGGGGAAGCCAAAATGTTCAAGGACTTGAGCTGCCCATTAGGAAAGACTAACTAAAAGAAGATGAAAGAATTCCTTCCAGTAGCACCTTAAAGACCAACTAAGTTAGTTCTTGGTATGAGCTTTCGTGTGCATGCACACTTCTTCAGATACATCTTCAGATAAAAGAAGATGCTTTACTTTAGAAAAGAGGTGACTACATGGGTTAAAAAATGATGCATCGTGTTGAGAAAATTGGGGGGGGCAGTCTACCCTTTCCTACGATGCTAAGAATCAGGGGTTACCTAAACTGATTGGCAATAGATACAGAACAGATAAGAGAAAGTACTTCTTCCCATAATGCATAATTAAGGCTGCAATCTCATTGGATGAGTAGACTTATGAATTATGCAGCAAATGCTAGACTTCATGACCAGGAATTAATGAGTGTTGGCTATGAGCTTAGAAGGCTTTCAATGGGAAATAGACCAGTTCAACAAAGATATGCATCAAGGGTTATTAAGTCATTAATCCAACAGAACCTCTGTCAGAAGCAGCAACCACTGAATACTATTTGCTAGGAGGGCAACAGCATGGAAGGGCTGGCTACTGCCTTTGTGCACTGCTTGTGGACCTTTTCAATACATCTGGTTGCCTGATGTGATACAAGAAAAAGGACTGGAGATCATGTAGGACTACAGCTCCCATCATCCTTGACTGTTGGCCCTGCTGGCTTGGGCTGCTGGGAGTTGGAGTCCAGTGACACCTGGCCACATGTTCCCACCCCTGGACTAGATGTATCCTTAACTGAAGTTGTACTCTGCTTCCAACCTCTTATTTCCTATATGGTCTTCATTAGCAAGAACTGTGGTTTAGCTTGTTACTGCCAGCAATCCTAAATTTGGAGAGATTAAAGCACACCTAGGAGTGCTTCATATGAAGGCAGTAGGGGAATGTGCCTGAAGCAACAGCAGCTCTGTCTTCCCCTCTTCCAAGAATGCATACAGAGTGGGAGAAGGCAAGAATGAATGAATCAAGCAACATGGGAGGGTGGAATTAAAATATCACTATATACCAAATGTTGAATCTAAGAGGTCATCTGTGGAGAGTGAAGGAGACGGAGCCACACCCCATGTTTCAGACCAATATAATTAGTCTTCAGCGAATCTCTACCGCTGGCCAACAAACGGGTTCTGCACAACAGAGATGGCACATTCAGAAACTGTATGTTCCCAGGACATCTGCATCAATAACAGTTTTGGACATGTAGTTCAGTTCAACTGCCTCCATTGTGAGATGATGCAAGTATTTCCACCTCTGCTTCCTGGACTGGCTGCATCAAGTGTCCTACTTCGCCCCTGAAAGAGTTGATGTAGGTTTCCTAGGGCCAAATAGGTGTAGCAGGAAATTTGTGAGTCAGTAGATGATAAAATCTCCTCAAAAATAAATAAATGAGGTTATAGTACATCTGGAAATAGTGTTCTAAATCCATAGTTTGAAAGGCCTTTAAGAAAAAAGTAGTTAGAACTATGAAAATAAACTTTGGATTGTGCATTTTAGAGTGTGTGTTACTGAAGTGAACATTCCTGTCCCAGGCATGTGACTCAGGAAGCAAAGTCTCTTACACCAAGGGAAATGCAGCTGGCGCACCTATATGCTCTGGGTCAAACTATGTTTCATGAGCATTTCCCTAAAACCATATTTTGCAGAGCTGATGACTAGTGTCGTCACCCCATTGGAGAAATATTACTTTTTAATCACATTAATTTTAGTTGATTAATCTAAATTTGCTCATGGGTAAAAGCAATTACTATGAAGCAGGAAGCACACTTCCTTTGTTTTTTTAGATAACGGGCACATATATCATCATGGCCTTTATCTTAGAAGAGGCATGCTAGTGAAAAGGAGAATGCCACTTTCAAAATGGTTTAACTACCTGCAGTTTTTTAAAGGACTTCTGTACGAAATCTTACGTTCAATTCCTTCTGGGCACCTTTTTAGTCAATTAATAGAACTGATTGATCAGTTAAACATTCCAGCCCCACCAATGGCTCTTTGCTTTAAAGTTGCTAATATCCTGACAACTGAACCAAATTCCAGCTCTTTCTTTTACCAAGTATTTCCCCATTGCTTATGCAAAATATAAGGCTTAACTTCATGTGAATGCTGTTCATCTATGATGCGTAGAGCTGACCATTCCAGAGGAAGTTGTACCCCATGGGCTCATAAAATGATACTTGTGCACAGAAATACTTTGTGATCTTGTAGTGTGGAAGTTGTGCATAAGGTACATGTTCCCAAATTACTACCTATTACAGTGATACAATTGTAGTCACAAAAGCAAGAGATTATCCCCAGGGCTTGCCCATTCACTTCTCTTCTCATCTGTTGCTTTTTTGGTTGGGGAGATTATTGCTTTTGTTCTTTCTCCTTATTAGCCCTGGCAATTTAGGGGGATATGTGGCTGTAGTGTCTAATTTGCTGTTTGCCTCTCACACTGGCTCATTAAAATCTGAATGCATTGTGAAGGGAACAGAAATATCACTTGGGCTTATCTGGTGTGAAACTGGCTTAGTTATGCCCAGATGGTGGTGTCTGCTGACTGCAAACAGAAAGACCTCAGCTGGAGACACTGAGGATATTATAAGGATTCTCTGAGATCTTGTGATACCAAATCTATTTCCCAGGGCCTCGGAAACAGGTATCCAAATTAGGTTTACTTCATACTGCAATTTTCACTTTACACAGCAAGCATCTTTTCAGCGTGTCCAAAGCACATCCTTCAGTGACCGCTCAACAGAAGAGGCACATACTGTATGTAAATAGGCAGTGGAAATGCATTGGAAACTGTGACTAGCCACAAATAACTGGCACATGCTCCATTTTCACAGTTACAGACACAAACGTCTGCCAGTATTGTTGCATTCATCATGAATAAGAACTATTGAGGGAATTCTAATCTGGGTTAATGAAGTGCTTTGGAATCTGGAGGTAACATTTAGTCCATCTTAACTAATGTTAGTTAATTTGGTCTGTTGAATTTAGAAATCATTTCCCACAAGAGAATGTTCTGAAACAGAGTAGCATCTCTACCAAATCCTGTGGGCAAACATTGTGCTTCTCCAGATCAAGAGGAGCAGAGGACTACAAAAGTTGCAAGGTTTCTAGCAGAGGATATCAGAATAAGGTCCACTGTTTGACTGCTGATTCAGGACCCTAAACTGTGTTTTATATCATTGACTTTTTATTTTGTTCTGTGTATATCACAATGTTCTTTTGTTGCTATGGCTGATGGCTGACGCAAATAAAATTCCATTCATTCATTGTGCTGCTCAGTAAATAATAACATTTTGGCATGTATATTTTAGTTGTGAGGGGAAGATGGGGCTTGTCAACAAGGTAGCCCATCTAGGAGAAGGAAAACTCTGATCCTTGCAGGATATCTTGGGGAGAAGAAAAGGCTAGGGAGTAAACAAATCATGAACTGGCAGGACAATGGGAAGGAGGAGGGAGATCCTGGCAAGGGGTGCAACCGTGACTGGGACACACCAGGACAAGCTGGTGATGAGGAAAGAGAGGTTGGTGTAGGAATTACTCGGAGGGTGATGGATAATGACTAGGGGATGGGGGTTAGTGCACAGGAAGCAGAGCAGCAAGACCCATCACCAGAGGGGTCCCTGTCTCCACAAGCATGGCAGGCTCTGAAGCATAGGGAGCAGTAGGTGGGACACCCCAGGAGGCTGAGGCAGGCAAGGGCCCACAGCCCAGCTCCCTAGTTGGTCAGGTGGGGCTCACTAGCCCTGGGAGGAGGTATGGAGTAGGCTCAGAACAGGTGAAGGCTACATGCCTCATCAAGACCAGGTGCTGCAATCAGCATGCAAAGTATAGAAAGGCAGCAGTGCTGAGGGCCTGTGTCTGCTCAGCTGCCCATGTTGATGGCTCTCAGCTTGGATGCTCCAGAATCTCTGCAGGACTTTCAACACGTGAGTTGATTCTGGTTTGGGGACTTGACATACTGACTTGCCGCCAGGTAGGCCAGAGGTTCAAGACCATTGCCAAGAAGGGGGTCTTGTTGTCTGGTCAGCCTAGGACCTCCATTCACACTGCCCAGGCTTGGGCCCTGGGGAGGTTACTTTGGTGCTGCTAACACAGAGGTTTGACTTTACCCCCCTAAAGGTGCACTCCATTGTCTCTCGAGACAGACAGATGCCAACAATCTATATGCTGAATATTCCATAGATTTATGCTCATAGTTATTTATATTAAAAAAAAACAGTCTAAATGCATAATTACGGTATAATATCACTACATCACTAAACAAATAGTTTAACAATTCATTTAAAATACGTATATCACATCGCACAATGGTGGAAATTTTAATTCAGCCAAACAATACCTGAGCTAGGCTGGTTCCTGAGACCTCACCCAGCCATGTAGGAAGTAGGAACAGCCAGGAAGAGTTTTTGCAGTGTGGCTGATGGCTCCTAAATTATGAGAACTATGGTGAAAAACTAGGAACTCTGGATCTCTAGTATAAGGAGATCCAGGAGGAGATTATACTCTAGTATAAGGAGGTGACTCGCTCCAAATTCCCACTGATTGGACTTTGAGGCTGAGTTGTGTGGATTGCATTGCTAGTTCACAATATTGTAGAAATTAATTTCAATGCTGGGAATTTGATTTGCATGCTTGAGCTAATCCATGTTTACAAAGAGTAGCTTTTCAATTTCAGGCTTATTTGATAAAGGGAAGTATGTGTGTGTAGCCAACATTGAATAGGACTCCTTGACTAAATGTAGGTTTTCATGCTTTTTCTATGTATCTCTTCCTCTTAAAATCTGAAGGACCCTGGAGGAAGATTCTTTGCAGCATCTAAATAATCTGTAGCTTCTTTATTGGAGATCTGTTTAGTTTGTGGAAAACTGCACATTTTCAGTGGGAATTCTTTTTACAGCTGCCTTATTCTGTTTATCTGGATCTGTCACTAAAGTAAACTTGCATTTGGTTGTTTAGAATACTGTGGTGGTTTCCAAGGCCCCCTTTCTGCCCATGCTCATGAAAGGGTTTGGTTTATTATCATAACCTTTGCTTAAAGGTCCTAACCTTGCAGTTTGTACTCTGAGTGAATACTCACTGATTAAAGAAGAGGAAAATGGCAGCTCACATTCAGATAAGGGTCTTGTAAGTCTAGCCAGTTCCATCCAACATCTAAGTTATAATGGGGATCATATGCCCTGCCTGGCTCCTTTTGTGCCCTCCAGTCCTCCTCCTCTGGGCTGCAAACCAGATATTCTTCACCTAGTACACTTGTTTGTATTCAGCTCTCTTAGGGGGATATGTATACAATTCCTAGCTTCATGTCCCTGGGGTAAAGCATGATTTGACTTGAGCACCTGTGCTTTTGGCATCATACCACCACTTCTCAGGAATTCTGTTCCCTCAGAAGTGACTCCCCAATATTTTCATGTTTTCAGTGTGTTTGTGTGGAAATAGAATATTCACACTCCTTTGACCAAATACTTACTTCTACTTAAGTACTTGAAAATTACAAGTTATTTTGTTTATGTTGGAACAATTAAAATATTTCTCAAAGACTTTACAACTGAAACTGGATTTGAGATTAAGGGAAGAGGCTTGTATTGGCTTCATTCGTCTCCTTGAATAAGTAAATGTGGCGAGGAGACAAAGAACTTCATCAGGTACATCTGAGGTCTTAGGCATGTGGATGTCCAGTATGATGCATGCTTTCTTTGTTTGCTTATTTTAAACAGACTCCTATTTGGCGTTAAACTGCTTTTGGACATCTTCTCAGTTAACAAAACAGATTGGCTCAATCACTTTTGGGATATATATTTGTGTTCAATAGCTGGGTGGCGTGGTAGCATGAGACCACAGCACTGGTGTTGCCTCACCAATCAATGTGTTCAGCTGTTCCCATGCGTAGATCTAACACATAAACAAACCACTTCAGCTGGATATCAGTAGGCAGGGAGTTTCAAAGTATAGGTATTTCCACACTAAAATATTGATTCTTTACAACTGTACAACGAGTATTATGCGGTACCTGATATAATGCCAGCTCCACAGACTGAAGTGGTTGAGTGCAGTACAGATGTAGCCTCTGTGAGAGGGCTGGGGATGAGACCAACAGGCACAATTCCACTCCTGAATCAATCCCAGATCTGAAGACATAAGAAAACTACATTTTATTTCTTCACCAAGCATCACTGATGGGAAAGAATAATCTAGAAATACAGCCAGATGGCATCTGCACTAGATGCAGAAGTATAAATAGATGACATCCTTTGCTCCAGGCATGAGAAAACCTGTTGGATAACCCATTCCCTTTTGCTTTGGCTGAGTGTTTGCAGCAATACTGAACAAAGATATATAGCTGGAGCTGGCACTTAACCAAATATTTTCAAGCAGAGGGACTAAATCAAAGTATTGTGCCATTATAGTCGTGCTAATCTTTAAAGCTGCCATATGTCTTCATAAGCAGCGCATCCAAGGAAAGCTGCTTGATAAATGCTTCCATAGTACGAGAGAAACAGATATCCTAAATGTGGCCCAATACTTGTTATGAGACGTGTTCAGCTGCAGAAAGAACTGAACCCCCTACCAGTCTGTGAGGGGTGCTATCTATTTTGCTCAAGGGTGGGGACAGGAATCCCAAGACGATTTAATTGAATATGTGACTTAGCCTGTGAAGAATGAGCTGTGTATGCATTACAGAAAATAAAGTAGACTCGTCTTGGTCCAAAGTCCTCAGCAGGTGAGGCAAGACAGTGAGATATTTCCATTGGTTTGGCTGGGACAAACAGCCATTAGCACCTCTGCTCCTCAATTGGTCCCCTATAATGACTATTTGATACAGCAGTGATGGGCAACCTATGGCTCTCTAGATATTGCTGGAATGCAACTTCAAATATCCCTGACCATTGGCCATACTGGCTGGAGATGATGAGAGCTGGAGTCCAACAACATGGTTGCCCATTCCCTGTAATACATGGTCAGTCTCCAGCCATTACATAAGAACTTGAATGTACTTATTCTCACACTCCCACCATGTTCCTTTATTCAGTGGTGTAGCTAGCTGCTCGGGTGCCCAGGGTGGTGCAAATGCCCTGCACTCGGGGGGCAGGGAAAGCCGCCCACGGGGCGGGGAAAGCCAGGGCAGAGCACGCTGCGTAAAACCTCCATGAAGTCCGCAAGCCCCATGTTGCTGTTTCAGGCAGCGCGGAGCCTGCAGGTGCCTGAGCCACTGCATCACTCCCCAGGTGAGACGTGTGGCTCAGGCACACTGCAGGCCAGGCCCTGCGGTCACTCCCCTCAGTGATGACACCTGGGGCAGCCCACACCCACCGTACACCTTCCTATGCCACTGCCTTTATTCCTTCTGTATCATGCCTATTGTGTTTGCCACTATTTACGTATTTGTAAGCTGTCCTATGTTGACAGAAAAGCCATATATAAACCTAAGCAGGTAAGTAAATGGCCAAACAAATCCCCACATATTTTCCAGTGGATACACAGCTCTGGGTAAGTGGGCTTTTTCATTGACCCAGAGAACCAAGGTCCACATTACATTGCTGTCGCTGAAGCTAAACAGATCTGACCCTAATAGGCAACTGCCTGCAAGCCGTATGTTGTTCTTTTGAGCTCTTTGCGGGAAGAGAAGGACTAAAGCATAAAACAGAATAACATTCATCTCAATGCTACTCTCTTTTCACAAAGGAATATGTGTAGGAAACTTCCCCCTTTGCTGGAATGAATAGGGAAACAATTATGAGCAGACAAAGCTGGTGTGTGTGCAATGTATCTAAGCCCCAAACCCAGAGGAGATTATGATTTTTCAGTTTTCTAGCTGCTGAGTGAGCCATCTTACCTAATAGCTGTAATTCTCAACAAGATGCAATCGATTAAGGTTCTTGCAAATCAAAAGCACCATATTAATGTTATTACTGTACATTTAAGAGACCCACAGGACTATTATTTATGTATATTTTAATTATCACATAAGGCACACGTAAATATACATTATGTACTGGTTTGGTGGTTCATAACTCAGCTTAATAAACTGAGTTATGAATGAGCCTTTTAGCCACACACTCTGCTCCTTTCCACGAGGGAGCAAACCCACCAGGAAGTCTTCAGATTTCCTTGCCACCTCTGGCAGTCTTCAGTTAACTATAGTTTCTTCTGAATCAGAAAACTATGTTTAACAGTTTTGGAACAAGCCATCTTCGAGTCAAGGCTTCAGGTCCTGGTTTGTTCCAAAGCCACAAAGCATAGTTTCCTGATTTGAGTGAAATATGAAACTATGGTTAACGGAATGCTTCCTGATTTGCTAGTTCACTTGTTCATGCAAAGGATCAAAGGGACTGCATGTGCAACTAAAATGTTTGTTCATGCCTTGGCTTATTGAACAGATGGTCAATGATGCATACTGAATGTGTGAACTGACTATTGGAAACCACAGTTATTCATGTATACAGACATTTGATGCTGCAGTAATAATAATAATAACAAATTATAATTCATATCCTGCCGATCTGGCTGGGTTTCCCCAGCCACTCTTGTCAGCTCCCAACAGAATATTAAAAATGCGATAAAATATGACCTAGTACTTACATTACAAGAGCCTGAATCTAGTACAAAAAGAGTTTTAGAATTAATTCAAGAGTTTGGTCAGCTAGCAGGTTTCAGATTGAATAAATCTAAAACGAAAGTATTGGAGAAAAACTTAACATCATTTGAAAAGGAAAGGTTTCAGAATGAGACAGGGTTAACTGTGGTTAAGAAAGTGAAATTTTTGGGGATAAATATGACATAAAAATGTGAATTTATTTAAAGATAATTATGAGAAATCTTGGATTGAAGTCAAAAAAGATTTAGAAATTTGGTCTAATATGAAGCTTTCCTTGTGGGGTCGAATTGCAGTGATAAAGATGAATGTGTTGCCTAGAATGTTGTTTTTGTTTCAAACATTACAAATATTGGACAAGATAGATTGTTTCAAGAAGTGGCAGAAAGATATTTCTAAATTTGTCTGGCAGGGCAAGAAGCCGAGAATAAAACTTAAGATATTAACTGATACAAAAGAAAGGGGCGGATTTGCCCTGCCAGACCTTAAACTTTACTATGAATCAGCAGCTTTCTGCTGGTTGAAAGACTGGCTACTTCTTGAGAACACTGACATTTTGGACTTAGAAGGATTTAACAATATCTTTGGATGGCATGCATATTTATGGTACGACAAGGTTAAAGCTCATAAAGGTTTTAAAAATCATATTGTCAGGAAAGCACTACACAATGTCTGGATTAGATACAAAGATTTGCTGGAAAGTAAAACTCCAAGGTGGTTGTCGCCAATGGAGGCAAAGGCTCACAAAAAACTTAATATGGAGGCCAAATGGCCAAGATATGAAGAAATTTTGGAACAAGAGGGGGACAGGTTGAAATTGCAAAGTTTTGAGAAATTAAAAGGGTAAGTGAGAGATTGGCTTCATTACTACCAAATAATGGAAGTTTTCAAAATGGACAGGAAAATTGGCTTCCAGGTGGAAAAATCAAAATTGGAGACTGAGCTGTTAGAACCCAGTACCAAGAATTTGACTAGAATGTATAGCTTGTTGTTGGAATGGAACACAAAAGATGAAATGGTAAAATCTGCAATGATTAAGTGGGCACAGGACATTGGTCATAATATTTTGTTTGCTGACTGGGAAAGGTTGTGGACCACCGGTATGAAATTTACGGCATGTAATGCCCTAAGAGAGAACATTATGAAAATGATTTATAGGTGGTACATGACCCCAGTCAAGCTTGCAAAAATTTACCATTTGCCCGATAATAAATGTTGGAAATGTAAAGAAGTTGAAGGAACATTCTTTCACCTTTGGTGGACGTGCCCAAGGATTAAGGTCTTCTGGGAAATGATATATAATGAATTGAAAAAGGTACTTAAGTACACTTTCCCTAAGAAACCAGAGGCCTTTCTCCTGGGCATAGTTGGCCAATTGGTGTCAAAGAAGGATAGAACATTTTTTATGTATGCCACAACAGCAGCAAGAATACCCATTGCAAAGTACTGGAAGACGCAAAATCTACCCACCGTGGAAGAATGGCAGATGAAGGTGATAGACTATATGGGACTGGCAGAGATGACGAGCAGAATCCGAGACCAGGGAAGAGATACGGCGGAAGAGGATTGGAAAAAATTTAAAGAATATTTAAAGAAATACTGTAAAATTAATGAATGTTAGAATGACTCTGGATTATAAAATAAGGGGTTAATAGCGGCAAGGGATAATTTAAAGAAAATAAATAATATTAAAATTAAGTTAAAAGTAAGGGAAGGATTTGCTGACAAATTAATCAGAAATTAGAATACAGAAAAGGGAGGTATGAGGAAGTCGGGAAAGTAAATTATAAGAAAGAAAAATTTGAATTTATATGTGTTTTATGTTTGTATTTTTATGTCTTTTTTCTTTTTTTTTCCTTTTTTTCATTTGTTGGT
The DNA here is from genome assembly GCF_964106915.1 of Podarcis gaigeae. NCBI lineage: Eukaryota > Metazoa > Chordata > Lepidosauria > Squamata > Lacertidae > Podarcis > Podarcis gaigeae. The sequence goes on along the minus strand of NC_139687.1, from coordinate 33,207,805 downwards.
TATTGTGTTGTGTTGGAATGTTATAAATTTGTGGAAACTTTAATAAAAAAATTATTTAAAAAAAATAAAAAAAATGAAACATTAAAAACTTCCCTAAACAGGGCTAACCCAGAAATAGTACCTCGGGTTAAGAATTTGCTTCAGGATGAGAACAGAAATCATGCGGGGGTGGCGCAGCAACAGCGGGAGGCCCCATTAGTTAAAGTGGTACCTCAGGTTAAGAACAGTTTCAGGATAAGAATTGACCTCCGGAACGAATTGAGTACTTAACCCAAGGTACCACTGTAGTTGTTTATTTCCTTGACATCTGATGGGAGGGTGTTCCACAGGATGGGCACCACTACCGAAAAGTCTTTAAGTGATTGAGCATACATGTGTGAACCAGCCCTAAGAAAACTTTAGTTTAGTCAGGTTCAGATCTTTGTTTAAATCTGAACTGAAAATAACTTTAAAGTTGATTGTCATGCTGGCTCATTCATTGAAGATGATAAGCCACAAATAGAATGCAGGGAATGAATGAGCAATGTGCCTTGCATTAAAAAAAAAGCCCTAAAAAGAAAACAGCCATCTCATCAAAAGTATTTGAACTCTGAGGAAACTGGGGGAACACGTCAACATGGAATAGGATCCTGTTCTCCATCAGTGCCCTGGGATATTGTAAGCAATGCAGTGTGAGAACTCAAACACAAATTATGAGTCAAGGGGGGGGGGTCTTTGTTTTTAGAGTAACAAAAAAAAAAAGTTTGCCCAGGGAAAAAGAAGAGATACTGATGACAAATTCAAGTAACATAATATGTACCTAAGGTAATGAGTAAACCTTGTAAACTGTGCCAAATCTTATGAACAGGCTTCTCCAGCAGTAGAGGTAACTATTTCAGGGATAGCTGAGCATGTTTCATGACAACCAGTCTTTTAAAATAACGATACAGTGGTACCTCGGTTTAAGAACAGTCCTGTTTACGAACGATTCAGTATACAAACTCCACAAAACCGGTAGTGTCCCGGTTTGTGAAATTTACCTCTGTCTAAGAACGGAAGCCGAACAGTGGAAGGGCACCAGCAGCGAAAGGCCTCATTAGGAAAAGCACACCTTGGTTTAAGAACGGTTTCAGTTTAAGAACGGACTTCCGAAACAGATTAAGTTAGTTAACCGAGGTACCACCTTACAGGTCTCTTGAATAATGGACTCTATACCTGGATGCCAGTTTTTGCTTAGGGCAGATCCACACCATACTTTTAAAGCACATCCAACATATATTCCCCAAAGTATATTGGGAACTAGTCTTTGTTAATGGTGCTGGGAGTTGTAGTTCTGTGTGAAGAAAACTATATTTCCCAAGATTCTTTGGGGGAAACTGTGTGCTTTAAATATGCATTGGATGTGCTTAAAATGTATGGTACAGATCTGCCCATAGTCTTATGGATTGTCATATCTAGATTTTAAGCACGTTTACTTGGATGGAAGTAGAGGATGACATCCTTTAGTCATATTTACTTACTTCAGTTATTTAACAGAATGAATATGCCGGTTGACTAAAAGGAAAGAAAGAAACCTCAAAGTGGTTTACCGCAATATAAAATAAACATTTATTGAAACCCCACCCAGTAAAAATAGGTATTAACATATTCAAAAGATTATTAAATTCAACAGTAGTTTTTTAAAAAGAAGAAATAAAACACATGCAGCTTCTACATATCTGGATAGGCTTGTCTTAAAAAAAAGTTTTAAGCAGGTTCTGATTGAGTACAGCAAACTGCCTGTCTGGTGTCAATTTCCATTTATTAAGGTTGAAGTTCTTGCAAGTGCCACTACAAATGCTGTGCTATTGATTATGATCGAAATGAAACCATTGCTTCATGCTTTTGGAAATTATTTGCTTTGTTTTATGAAGTTAAGGTTTTTGCTAAACACTCAAAATAACGTCTCATGAGTCTGATTACCTGAGCTAACAGCAAGGCAAGAAACAATTGCTTCTAAAAGTTACTATAGTTGATCAGACTATAGCTTCTGGGCTATAGGTCTCCAGAAAATGCTAAACATTTCCAAAATAACAAAAGAAATATTTACCTATATTTATTTATAATATTGTTTTAGATCAGATACGTGTTCTGCGTGGAGGCCTCTCCTGTACCTAAAATAGTGCTCCAGTTGAGATTTAACCTCATTCCAAACCCAACCTATCATTACATATAAAGCATACAAGACAAATATTACTACCCATGAACTCACTATGTTGGAGAGTCTCAGGCCTACTTAAATCGCAAATGAGGTAGAAAAATATGTTTCTGAACATTATTATTATTATTATTATTATTATTATTATTATTATTATTATTACCACCGTAGTATTATTTATTACCACTTAAGACAGCAAATTATGTCCTCCATAGCTCCATTACAACTGTGCTTAGTTCTCTAATGCTTGTATATCTTCCTAAGGCATCATACACCCTTTTTCATTTACTTACTCAGGTTTGGACCAAAAAGATTCAGGCAAATCATTTGCTATGCTTGTTTCCAAGAGCATTCTTTATCCCTCCTCTCTGTTTTCAATGAATGAATTAGGCAGCTAACAATTAAAATAATCAGAAATTACAAATTAAAATAATCAGAAATATATTGCATATGTTTCATTTTATATTTTATCTATCTAACTTTCTAGCGGTAAATAAAAAAAAAATGGAAAACACATTGGAGTGAGAAATATTTTGTTTCCTGAATAGGTGGTGAAAGGAAACATGGCCGGGAGAGATGGATCTCCTGGGACAGGGAGTTCCACCACTTGGACACTATAATGGAGAAGTCACATGCTCCAAAGGGTCAGCTGTGGTCAAGACTTTCACTGCAGCCTTTTGAAACAGCTGAAGTTTCCAAACGCTTTTCTAAGGCAGCCACAGATAAAGCCTATTTAGAGCCATCTAAACTTTATGAAACTTAAGGCACACGTCACCATGGCCAGGTCGACCTTTTCTTGGAATGGGAGCAGTTTGCATGCCACTCTAAGCTGTGTGTAAGTACTGTGACGTAAGCTGCCATCGAGAGATCTAGTAGGAATAATAGGTGACAGAAGATGCCCAAACAACACAGCTGTACAATGGTACCTCAGAAGTCGAATGGAATCCATTCCGGAAGTACATTCAGCTTCCAAAACGTTCAAAAACCAAGGCGTAGCTTCCAGTTGGCTGCAGGAGCTTCCTGCACTCAATCGGAAGCTGCAGAAGCCATTCGGGTTCCAAAGAACCTTTGCAAACCGGAACACTCACTTGCGGATTTGCAGCATTCAGGAGCCAAAACATTAGACTCACGAGGTGTTCAGAATCCAAGGGACGACTGTATTTTGAAAGGGAGTGTCACCTTCATGGAAACAGGATTAAGCACTTCTTTGCCTGGACTACCCATTCTCTCTCTGTGTTACAGAACCCTATAGAAAATGCAGTATTAATGATAACATATAGTCATACCTTAGTCATGCTGGCCACATGACCTGGAAGCTGTACGCCGGCTCCCTTGGCCAATGAAGCGAGATGAGCGCCGCAACCCCAGGGTCGGTCATGACTGGACCCAATGGTCAGGGGTCCCTTTACCTTTACCTTATAGTCATACCTTGGGTTACAGCCGCTTCAGGTTGCATTTTTTTGGGTTATGGACCTCTGAAACCTGGAAGTACCGGAACGGGTTACTTCCGGGTTTCATCATGGTTGCGCATGCACAGAAGCGCTGAATCGCACTTTGCACATGTGCAGAAGTGCTGAATCACAACCCGTGCATGCACAGACGCATGCGAATGTGCATCCTACACGGATCACGTTCACAACCTGAGCGTCCCCTGTAATAATCTATAAAATGCTAAAATATGAAATCTAGCATAGGAACTTACTGGGTTTATATGCTGCCCAAGCAGAGTTTAACTCACACGACAGGCTCTCCCAACGCTTGGGAGCAGACTAAGAAGGTGTTGGGAGATTTCTGGGCAGAGGAGTGGGAAGTTCTTCTGAAGAAGCAGAAATCTGCTGCATGAGCAGAACAGTGTTGGGTACAGCCCAAACGTGCTTGTAAACGCTGCTGTTTCATTTTTAGCATAGCACTTCTCAAGCAAGCTTTTCTACATAAAATCAGCAAAGTGTGAAATATTTCTAAATTAAACCTCTGTCTCATGTATTTTGTAAAAGGAGAACATGGTTTTCAACATATGTCTTAACTGCACGTTAATTGTATACATGTGGGCAGGGGATCAATCAATCAAGTAACATTTGAGATCCTGGCTTCTGCTAATACAGGAATGACTATGGCTAGCATACTTAGGGTTGCTCTATTCATGCGGGGGGGGCGGGGCTGTCTCTGCTGAAAATTTGCCTCTCCTGCAGCTGCTAAAAACAAAGGAACCCAGACAGAGAAATTGGTGACAACTCTCCGAAAGCTAAGGTTGAGGTTTTCCTCATGAATGGTGCTACTCTTCTTTTCTCACAGACATTGCCTGGTCTTGTAGGGACATCTGGGTGAATTACAGGTAAAATCCAGGCCTTAGAAATTAGTAAATCTACAGAGTAATTTGTGACTCTAACTTAACCAAACTCTGGCTTTACTTGTGTTTAATGTGGCAGTTGAAGGACGGAGTTTGAGTCGGTGAGCAATTTCCAGATACTCTAATCTAAGAAACATAGCTTTGCATAAGACCTTAATTAGTGGCCTCTCTGCCTTTCGCCCAGTTACCAAAACAGCAACACAGTGGTGATTATTACCTAGATAAAAGAGTTGCTGATAATCCTTATCAGCTTCAAATAATTGCATTATAATTATGGTAGGTAATGTAAGAGATAAAGCACCACCTAGTGGACAAAAATCTCATCCCCTGCAGCTCCCTTAATTTATGTAGGTATTATTTCCCCAGCCCGAAGTCGTTAAAACCCAGTATTCAAAGGCAATTTTCTGGAAATACCCAGATTTCATCTACTGTGTCTTCACTTAGTGGAATGCTAAGAGCAGTCAGCACTACAAAATCTGAGAAGGAAAAGTCTGATCCTAGACTTCCATTGCCTTGTGGGAGAAGAAAAGGAACAAACCCTGCGCAAATCTGGAGTGGAGGCCCTAAGATGGTTGGATGGCGCTTTTATATGCCTCCTTTCTGCAACTCCCACAGCCAAGCTGGTACCAAATGTGTTGCTCTGCTTTGGACCACACGAGCAAGGCTGAGTATGGGGTCTTGTCACCTGGGCAGCCTAGGACCTCCATGCACTTGCCCAGCTTGCACCCCAGAGAGGTCACTTTGGTGCTGTTAACACAGCGGTTTGACTTCACCCCCAGAGGCACACTCCCTTGCATCTCAGGACAGGCGGATGCCAACAACTTACCACCCGCTTTGAAAACCATTGTTGAAAAATGGGCCGTGGGTATGACAAAGGCATACATTTAAACAACAGTTCCTGGATTCCACTCCAGATTGCATGTGGGGGCTGCTATGACTAAATATTCCCGCTTTCCCAAACATGTTTCTTCCACATAAAACTGAGCTACCCTGCACCTGAAGTGTAAGGTTATTCACTCACCAGCTCTTTCTGAGAACTGGACCTAAGATCAGAGAGTGGTCTGAAATCACTTGACACAATTTTACTGCTTAAGTGAAGTAGTTCAGGCCTTGGAGTCAACATGGAAGGCAAATCAGCTGAGGGACCATGTTTAAACTGCTCTAAGCTCCCCAATGGAAGCGAACGAAATAATAAGGGCATATTTTTACGTATACCTGTTTTGGACTGGGACCAAAACCAAACTTAAAGAAGCAAAACTGTGAACAAAAGATAAGAGGTACAAGAGCAATAAATTAAATATGGTAGAGATGGATTTGGGAACCTTTGGGATTTGTAGGTTATTTCAGTGGGGCTTCTGCAGGAGAATGTCCCAGTTAATTAGGGCCCTTCAGTCATTTTCCATTGAATTTCATACATTTGTACTGAGTTCCCATTTATTGTAACATTTAGCAGATACAGAGTGAGGCTCGGGAAAGGATTACTGACAGACACACTGCTTTTCTTGGTTTCAAGAGCCCTCCCTATCAGTGTGGACCCACACTTAGTATTTGCACAATTGCGGTAACATCATATCGTAAATTATGAAAGTCTGGTTGCATGAGGTAAAAGGGGAAAGAACAAACCCGCAATTGATTGTCCAGTATTACTTCTGCGTCAACTCTTGTGGTGCAGTCTCTGCATTATCAAAACAAAAATAATATGAGCCCGGGGTGAAATTTATCAAAGGAAGTCTGAGACAGTAAGGATTAACACAGTACTTCACTGTGACTGGGACCTCTTGATAGTGATAAGTTTCTCTCCCTCATTTGATTGTGCTCTGTTCCCATTCAGACCGGTGTGCAGAAGGAAACTGGTAGCATGTGACCTTTTAAACCCTTCTCTAAAGACTCCCACTATAAACTACAGAAGGCCTATTCTTTAAATATACAGATCAAATTCTATACCGGCCAAACAGACTATTATTTATACCTGACACAGAGATAGGCAGAAGTGCCATTGCTTCTTATACCAACCAGCGTATTATTTCGTGTCTGCTACTTGATTTCCAGTCAGGCTGTTCAAAAAGGTAACGGCTGCACAATATTAGCATGTGTATTATCTGGTCCAATTGTGAAAACTTTCAAAGCAACAAACCAATTAACCAATTAAGCAAATGATGTTGAATTTATGGTCTTTTAGACAGTGGACCACTAACAGACTAAGACCCAATTGAGCACTAGCCCAAATTTCAGCCAATGAACCTCAGAATGATTTTTAACTTTCTGTTTTTAAGAGACCCTGCTGCCAACATTTATGCTGGAGCAGAACAGCCTTAAGAGGACTTTTTTTATTTCCCTCTGAAACTCCAAGGGACTATCCAGGAAAAAAAATACACTGCCCTCTGGATTATTGAGCTACAGGATCAAAACCCATCACTTTGTTTAGAGCCAATTCCTCTTAGGGCATGGTCTGAAGGTGCATTGTGTAGGTTTAGAGCGGTTCAGTAGCTGAATAGTGACCAACTTGTGTGGCCCGTGTACACTGCCTTGAGTTCCACAATGGAAGAAAGGTACATTATAAATGTAGTAAATAAATAAGCAGATAATAATAAAAGACTCTATGGAAAGTGAGTTCCTCTATCAAGCCATCCACAACTGTCAGTCATCCTAATCCAGTGGGATCCCATCTTATCCCGTAAGCACAAAATGGTGGTGTATGTGACATTCTCCTTTGTGGATCTCCCCATACAGCTCAACAACACATTTCTCTCTGTAGATCAGGACCCTAGTATCACTTCCTATCAGACGGTCATTGTCACTGCTCTGTATTCCACATCATAATTCACTAGAATCTGATCAATTTCATTGCCCTTTTCTGAACCTTTTCCAACTCTACAATATCCTTTCTGAGAGGAAGTTACCAGAACTGTAGACAGTATTCCAGATGTATTCCCCAGGGGGGTGTCCTGTCCATGAGGTAGACAGAGGCAGCCACCTCAGGTGGTAGAATCCAAGGGGTGGCCTCCCCAAGTACACCACTGCAGCCATCAGAAAAGCAACTGCGATGGCTTCTGGGGAGATCTTGTGAGAGCCCCAAGAGGTTGTGTGGAGGCTTCTGGAGGCCTCCATGTAATCCCACAAGATCTTACCAGAAGCTCACATGACCCCGGTAAGCGATGTTTCGGTGGGAGTGGTAGGGCGGCAGCAAAACTAGGCAGGCCACCATAGATTTGTATTTATGATCGGCAGTTTTATTTTAGATTCCTTTCCTAATGACCCCTAGCATGGAATCTGTCATTTTCACAGCTGCCCCACACTGGATCAACACCTCCACAGAGCCTGTTCAGATCCCATGAGCATGTATGTGAAATTAAGAGTTTATGCCCTGACGTGCATCATTTTACACTTGTTCACACTGGGTTGCATTTACCATTTTACCACCCATTAACTCAGTTTGGAGATATCCTTCTGGAGCTCTTTTTTGCAATCTCTTTTTGTTTTAATGACCCTGAACAATTTAGTATCATCAGCAAACTTGGCCAACTCACTGCTCATTCCCAAATCAAGATTGTTTTTGAACAAGTTAAAAAGCACAGGTCCCAATACCGGTCTTTGAGGAACTTACTTTTCCGCATCTCTGGAGAAATGTCTGTTTATTCCTACTCTCTGCTTTCTACTACTTAAGAAATTCCTGATCCACAAGAGGACCTCCCCTCTTGTTCCATGACTGTTAAGCTTATTCAGGAGTCTTGGGTGAGGTACTTTGTCAAAAAAGTTTTGAAACTCGAGATACGCAGTATCAACTGGATCACCTCTGTCTATAGAGTCTAACAGGTTCTTGAGACAGGACTTGCCCTTTCTGGTTCTGCTTCAGCAAGGCTTTTTCTTCTGTATGCTTGGCTATTTTATCCTTAACAATACTTTTAATCAGTTTTTCTGAGATAGATATTAAGCCGAGTGTCCTGTAAGGTACAAGACCTCTAGAATTCATAGACAACTTGGCTTGAGAACTTTTCTCTCTATCACACAAAGGTAAAGCCTAGTTGGGTTGACTCAATAGCATCCTGCATGTAGTTGTTTTTTCTTCCAAGTTTCATGACTGTGTCAAATAAAGCTTGTCAGCTGACAAGTTTTATCTGATGATTAAATATGTCTTTTAACTGCTTCATTTAATAAATTTGTGTCAGCAGAATTTGATAATTGTTTTTTGAAAATTGGGGGAAATGTGAGTTAATATACAGTTTCAGGGGAAAATGCTACCACTAATAGTTAGAAGGAAAGCTATATTTAGTGTCCCCCCCCTTTCCTATTAAGTAACACACTAGAACCAAAATATCATCTCAAAACTAGTGTGTACTCATAGCTCTGCCTCAGTGATTAAAACTTAATATTTATAGAGGCACTTGTCAGGGCTATCCAATGCTGACACTATTATTCACAAAATCACCGGCTCCTTCAGCTGAACATATGAGCAGATAATACTATCAGTAGAATACAGATGAAAACACAACCAAACAAAATGAAATTACACAAAGACTACATCGTGTTCCATGTGATTGTGGTGGCCTCTGGCTACAGGCAACAAAGTTTGTATTGATACAATATTAAACCATCAATAAGAGAATTGAGATAACTAGTTGAAAGAAATATATAACTTTTCAGCAGTGCGCATACTGGGCTAGGGTACTGCACATGAAATAAAAGCAAACAAACCAATCTTTAAATTATTACAGCATTTATATCTCATTTTCAGGGCAGCTTACAACATTAACAAAATTCATAAAACAGCAATATAGAACATGAAGAAAGAGAAAAGGTCAGCACTACAAATTTTGCTTACTGTTATGCAGCTCACACCCACACTATGCAGTCAAATCACATAGCATCCCCCCAATCTTGGGACCAGTAGTTTACTCCTTGCACTGCTACAATTCCCAGTGACCTTAACAAACTACTGTTTCCAGGATTATTTTGGGAAGACATGTGCTTTGAATGTCTGGCACGAGGGCCTCAATAATCGGCACAAAATGTTGAGGGAGGGGCCCAATGTCAATCTGGGTGCAGCCACTGCAGGAGGTCATGGGTGATATACACAGAATAGATGCATTAAAATCAACAGACTTAAATTATCTAAGTATCAATTGTAATGGATCTACTAACAGTGTGTCTAACAGTGGATATCGTATGTTAAGTTTTAATCAGAGGTGTTAATTTGTTCTTATTAAGATGAACATTTATCAATGGAGAATTGTATTAATAAATCGCAAATAGTTGCTACATAGTATGTTTGGATAGCACTAGTTCACATTTACATAGAATTCCCACTCTTTAAGTATTTCGAAAGAATGAGCCCCCTGGAACATATTGAACTTCTCATTATAAAATAGAATTAACATCAGAAAAAATAATTGTCTGGGAGAATGACATAGGCTATGAGATTAACCCCACTCAATGGACCAGAATGTGGTCTAAACCCCCCTTTAAATCCATATCAACAAAAAGAAAAGAACTCACACTGAAACTCACCTACAGGTGGTACCTAACACCAAGGAAACTAGCGCTAATACACCCAGGAACCTCACCAAAATGCTGGAGAGGGTGCACCTCCACAGGCACATACCTCCACATGTGGTGGGAGTGTCCCAAAATCCAACTATTCTGGACAACAGCCATACAAGAAATATGTAAAATAACAAAGCAAGTATTAGACTTCACCCCAGAATTGGCCCTACTAAACATCTTCCAAGACAACAATGCCCATTTACTCCACAAAGAACTCATAACCCACCTACTTTCAGCAGCCAGAAACACCATAACCAGACACTGGAGAGACCTGTCAGGAGTAAGCATGGACCAATGGTACCAAATAGTATGGGAAACAGCCCTACTAGAAAAATTAACTAACAAACTGAAACTGACACGGGGACAAACAGAAGAAGACACCTTCACCCCGGTATGGCTCCCCTTTATCACATACACAGCCCAACAGGACAATGACAATAATCCACCAACAGCATACAAATCAATATGGCTAACTTGACCCAAAACACCCACCCACCTCACTCACACATGAAAACAAAGATCACCACAGCCAATCACAAACAAACAATCACATCCTAGGCCAACCCCAACCTCTCTCACCACCAAAGGAACACAAGTGAACAACACAAGCACGCTGACACCAAACTACATACATTAAGCATAATAGAAACACCGCTACCCCACCCCACCCCCATCCATCTCCCCTCCTTCCACCCTCCTTTCTTCTTCTTCTTTTTTCTTTTTTCTTCTCCTCCTAATGCCTCAACAAATGAAATGGATTTGTAAAAATGTTACACGGGAAAAAAAAAAATACACGAGGCATTACACTTACACTGTAAAACAAGAAAACCCTTAATAAAATATATTAAAAAAAAAAATAATTGTCTTTCTCCCCCCCCAAACCTTTCTATTCATATCAGTTTGTACAGAACTCCTTAAAGTGGTCTTTTGTGTTGAAGTGTTGCCAAACCTGGGTTCATAGGAGTCAACTTCTAGGGGGCGAGGGGGCTTCAGCCCCACAATAAAATATTTGAGCCCTGCCCCAAAGTCAATGAGCATTGTCATTCAAATGGTGCACATGCACTATGTCATGTGATTGATGGGGCAGGGCATATCTGCACCCCCCCCCCATATTTCATTCAGTTGGCAGCCCTGGCTGAGCTGTAGTGTTGTATCCATATATATATATATATATGGATCTGCATGCTCTCTTGTTCTGAAGTCTGGAAGAAAAATTGTTCTACAGGCCATGGTGACCCAGTAGGGTCACCCAAGGCGGCAAGGTCAAGGGGGAAGAGCTAAACAAAGAATGATCCAAGAAGTCTTCAATAGCAGAACCAAGCAGAAGATAACAAGTGGTATGTTACAACAGCTGTGAAGGTGGATGAAGGCTGCAGCAGATAGGAATCTACTAGTTGTTGTGATGTTCATGCCATCGGAATACAGTCATATGGCAAAGACTGTTCACTGGTCAGCGTGCCCCAATTTCGACACATAAAACAAATTCATGCACAGGCGTCTTCCAAGAAGAAGACCAAAATTAAGGGCATCCCACTGATCGAGACCACATTATTTACGTTACAGGACTGCCACAAAATCAAAGGTGTTCCACCCGCCTATGCAATTGGAAGCACAAAAGCTGTGCGACTAAGATGCAGAAGTGGAAAGCCAAGAATAAAACAGGCACATGAGAATCGTAATAAGGGAGGCGTAAGCCTGTAAAAAAGGAGTCTGACCCTGGTCATATTCTGACATTTATACCTCTGTTGAGCTCCATTGTTAATGATATTTTGAATAGGCCTTTGGGACTAGCTATTAAGAGAACTGTAAAGATAATGAATATCTTTTCACTACGTCTCCCCCTCCCTCGTCCCCTATGACTGAGGTTAGAGATGTCTTTCGTATTACACAGGCAAAGGGGAGGCAGGCAGAGGGCAGGATAGGGATCGCCTTGTAAAAACAAGACCTTGAGGGTGGCAAGGCGAAACTATCCCCATTCATCCCCGTTCTCCTCCCAGCATGGCCTGAAAGGGCTGCTGGGGGTGGGGGGTGGGGAGAGCTGGACATTGTTGTATGGTGTGTGAAACGAGGGAGGAACAGGGCTGCAATTTCCCATCGTGAGAAGAGCAATTTCTTGGCAAATACTTTGCCCATATGTCATGGAAGTGTTTGATCTACAGTCAAGAAGGAAGGGGGAGTCGAAGGAGGGTGGCGGTGGGAGAGAGAGGCTTCATAAACGTGCACACAAAAACTATGTTGCAGAAAGGTTAAGGGGTTGGCTTAAGCCAACATATGCAAGGAAATTCAAAGTGAAGGCTGAGGGTTTCTCCTTTAATCGCTACATTGTGCTTAGGCGCAGCAGCTGATAGGGCCTCAGGAAAGGGTCCACAGAACAGGCCCTGTCTGGAAATGCTTGGGAGGAAAATAAAGCAAATAAGCACATATGAGGGGGAGAGTGCTAACTTCTTGATTTCTAGGGCTTTCATTTTGTAGGCCTGACCAGCAGCTAAGAATCATTTTAAAGTTAAGTTAATAACCTTGTTATTAAACTTACCAGTTTAAAAATCGATGATATGTTGCTCAAAGTAGAGGCCAGTCTTATTGGAGACATTTTCAGGGTGCCTAATAAAAATGACTAAGTCTTAGCATCTGCTGTACATTGACTTTCAATTGTCAACAAATGGGTCTGTTGATTTCTGCCTTCTGTGGACGTGCCAACATGTTACAGTACAAATGGGTATCTCAGGATTTTTATCCTGAGAACCACATTTTATTATTTTCCTAGCAAGTGGAATGTTGTTTTGGTTGCCTAACTGCCTAACTACTTTGCTCTGAACTGAATAATTATTTAACTTGCATTTAAAAATTACTTCATGTCAAGACAGATGAAATTTTAAATAAAGTTAGCTTTCAATATGTATGCGTTTATTTGGAAGTAACGTATCTGTGGGATAAATGCATATAGATCACTTGCACAGAACTTAACACCGTTTTTCAAAATACACATTTTGAATATCTGTTTTACATGAGTTTCTGTAAAGTTGTAGGTAGGAGTGAGTTCAAGTGTGCCAGACATTGGTTGCCTCTTTTCCAACCAATCTGGTACCCTATGGATGTTGTTTGACTATAGTGGGAATCTAACAACATCTGGGGTAAACCACATAGGCTTCCCTCGGTCATAAATAAATAGTGAAGATTTCAAGGTGCAAACCTCTTGCACCGACTTGACTAGCAAGATTAATATCAATGGTGGTTGGGGTTTTATTTTTATTTCATCACCCATACAGGGCCAACATCATTTGATGTCAATGAAAGTACCAGGTGGCACTCACTGGGGAGAATATTCCACAGACAGGAGCCACAGCTGAAAAGGTCCTTCCCTTTGTCAGCACTCTCAGCCTCCCTCAGAGGAAGATCTAAGTGTCAGAAGAGGTTCATATCAGGAGAGGCATTCCAGAATATATTGGCGTCCTGAGCTGCAAAAAACTTTACAGGTCAAAGCTCACAGACCCATTCTTTTTTGTAGATGGGGCTAGCTATCACCTGTCTGTGAGCTCCCCTACCCAGCTGCCCTCCTCCATACCAGGCATTTGCTGAACTGCAGTGATGTCATGGCATGTTAGTAGCCAACCTAACCGGTAATTGCTAAGATGAAAGAGCCATAACAAAAACAGACAGTGCAGCTGGTGTGAGGAAAGGGAAAAGATAAGGTTTGTGTTGAGAGACAAGGAACTATCTGTTGCTGCTGGGAAAAAGGAACAAGGAGGTCAAGAGGCTGAGGAGGTTGTGGGTCAGGGAACTGGGGTGACAGTGATGTCAAGGGCATAATAGAAGGGATAGATTCCACATATTGGTGTGAAAGAACCAACTAGATCTTGGGCTGCTATCACTAATCATTACTTTACCTTTGGTTAATACACATAACATGAAACTCAGTTTCTATTTACACAGGGCATTTCCAGACAACCACTGTTTTGGGGTGGGATTCAATGACATCATGGAAAACTTCAGGCTCATTTGGCTTCCTTATGAAATGAGCCCACTTCCCCAAAAGAACTGGCATTTTGCAATAAGAATAGTGATGTGAAAATAAAATGGAAAGTGTGGGGCAACACTTGCTTGACACAACATCATCTAATCTCCTTGCAAACAAATCAAGTTGAATGCTCATTGAACAGATTGTCAGGAAGCGACCAGGGTGAGGACTGTGCAGGGTCTTCACTGAATACATGGCATCAACCTCCACAAAAACCTATGCGTGTCCATGTAGTAGAAGTGTTCATGGGTAGGGAAAGGGAAGCTTTGTGGGATGGCATCTGCCTCGCATGCAGAAAGTCTCAGGTTCAGTTCTTGGCATCCCCTGGTAGGGCTGTGGATAGACATCCCCCGTCTGAAACCCTGGAGGCCCACAGATTCCTGGGTCTCTGTCATTCGTGCACTGGTTACGTCATGCATTGCTGGCCCACCCTCTGGCCATGTGAGCACCTGCATGTGTGATTACAGTAGTTATCAAGAGTTATGATATTGAAATCCTCCTCCTATCATCATCATCATCATCATCATCATTTTATTTGTATGCCGCCTTTCCATAGTTGAAACTATGCTCAAGGCGGCTTACAACATGACAAGATTTGCATAATTACAAGCAACGTAACAGAAGTCATAAACAATAAATAAAACACATCAAAAAGTACACAATGGAAGCAATTTCCACATAAGTCATAAGATCTAAAATTAAAGATACAACAATATTATAATAACAGCAACAACTCTCTCAAATCCGCACCCTCCTGCCGGTAAACAATACTCCAGCCCAAGAATCTGTTCAGCAGCCTCAGCTTTTGTAGCTGGAGTCAGTCAGCACTCCACTCTCCCAAGCCAGATGGGAAAGGGCCAGCAAGGCAGGGTACAGGTCTTCCAGGGATCACAGCCAAGATGATCTCATTTAAAATAACACAGATGAAAATAAAAAACAATTTAAAAGAGGAGTCCTCGGTGCTAAGCAGCAGCCACAACCCTTGTGAAGCCTGTCAAGCCCCACCCCAAGCCAGGTGGAAAGAGGCAAGGGTGGGGCCAGTCCTCCTACAGGTGCAAGCAACTATATCCTCAGTACTGAGGCCAAATTAACACCATTCTCCTAGGTATCTGGATGGTTTCATTGCAATTTTAAAATAATAAAGAACTGCTATGACAATTAACATGTATAAAACATGCTTGATACAGACAACTACTTATTTGCTAAATCACTCCCTCTTTTTATGTTCAAGCTGTGAGCATCATTGCTTATTATGTAGTCAAGATGGCAAAAACCACACACACACACACACACACACACACACACACACACACGGGGTGTAGCAGCAGGCTTGGGTAAACCTCAAGCTTTTCAGAAGTCAAAAAAACAACAACCCACCTCTTTAAAAATGATCAGGGAAATACTGGAGCAGCAGCTCTGGAGCCAATCAGATGCCCTCTGGAATTTGTTCTGGATCTGTGAATGCCCTACCCAGTTCACATAATTTAAAGAATTTATATGCTGAATCAAATCGGGCCCAATGCTCATATGGAACTACTTCTGTTTTCTGGGGTAACTCTGCCGCTCTGACCAAAACGGTTTCTCTCATGTTGACCTTTATTCCAAGAAGCAGCAGCAGCAGAAGAAGAAATTTCTCCACATGTAACCCTCTCGTGCAATCTCCATGACTACTCTGACCGCATTTCCAATCTTGATTCTTTCTATGTTATTGGCTGACTTGCAGGCTCGAGAACTTTTTTGGGGGCACAAAGGATCAACAGTGGATATTGCCTCCCACCCCCCACTCCTAAGATGTTACAGAAGACTCTGAAGCACCCCCTTCAGACTGCATGGAGAGCCTGACATGTTCAGAGCAATGCAAGAGCCCCTCACAGGGGTGTCAACTTGAATAAAATATTGTGGGGGCCCATGTAAGCCCTGCCCCACATAATCAATTTCACACACCATTTGAATGGGAATGCCCATCAATTTTGTGGGAGCCCGGCCCCCTCAAATATTTTACTCTGGGGGTTGAAGCCCACACAAACCTTGGCGTTGGTTCCCATGCCTGTTCCTATGCTGCTTCTAGCACAGCAGATGATCACAGGATTGTGCTTGTGCTGGCTTTGTGTCACTCCAGCCAGCTGCCTAGTCTTCTTGTATGGTTGACCTGGTGTTATAGCTGAAGCAAGCAATATCACTGTCCTTATCCCTACTTGCAGTGACTGCAGTCTTTGAGCACTTTTTGACTCCTCAGCAGAAACTTTTCCATTCTTTTCAAGGAAGCCAGGGTGATTTGCAATGCCTTTCTGAAAGATCACAGGACTTTGTGAGAGCCAGGAGTTCATTTGCACTCATGTGTATTAGTCAGCCCCATTTTTGTGTGTGTGTGACAAATGAAGAAGCAGAAGGTCTTAATTAGTTTCAGACAGACAGACAGACAGACAGACAGACAGATATGCCTTTTGTTGTATACCACAGTCACAGTTTTGATCCAATTCCTTCTGAGTAATGCATGTGAAGGCAGTAAATGTCCCTGAAAATAATTTAAAGGCACATGACACCGCCATACTTCAGAAGCTGGACACGTAAGCCTTCTGAGTGGGAAACTGACTGGACAATACTCTGAGTTCTTTGGATGAAAAGCAGAACACGGCAACCAAAGGAAATACAGTAAATCCTGTGGGATTTACTCCAAATATTGGAGGGTAGGGAGAACAGAGGACACCGCCCAAAGGAGTGAGTCTCACAGCAGTATTAAGAATCCAAATATCAGCTCAGTAAATAGTTTCAGACCCATGCTTTTCTGGACTTTCCATATTAGCTGCATAATGTACAGACCCCACCCTTAAATCTGCACACACAATGTTTTGCAGGGAAGAGTTAATGGAAGTTATTTCCTCCACAGTATTGATGCTTGCTTCCAAGCAACTCTTGTGTTGTAAAAATATAATAAGGGAAGCAAAACTTCTGATTCATCATGCCACAGCTTCTGTGGCAACCACAAGAGCTGGATGAATGAAATTGTCTTGAGTTGTTCGTTTTAAAAAAATATTTTTTCATTGAAAGAGACAACCGGGAATTACAGGATACCTGTTTAAAAACACAGTGGCTGTGACCTCATTGTGTGGCTGCTGACTGTTGTCTATGGCCTCATAGTCACCACAACTTAGAGCAGGTTCTGAGCTGAAGGTGTAGGACGGGCCAGTGTGTTATGGGCTTCACTGATAGTTAGAGGCAGGGCTTTTTTCCAGTAGGAACTCAGTTTTGGAACCTCTCTGGTGAGTGCCATTGCCATTCTACGAGAAAGAGGGAGGCGTTCATTGTGAGTTCCAGCACCTCTTTTTTGCTAGAAAAATAACACTGTTTAGATGTACACAACACATTGTTCCTGTGATTACAGCGTGCTTCAGAATGTCTTACCTAAATGCATGTTACTCTCTGGAGAAATAGTTTGGAAGCCACCAAAATTAGGCAAGTGTGCATTCAATAATGTCACATTTACCTCAAATGTTTGGATTTTCAAGAGTTTGTATCTGCCTTTAAATTGACTTGTGTGCAGCTTGGAGCCTGGTTGGCTTACTCTTGTTCACAAATATTAAATGTTACCTCAGAGCCCTTCTTAAAGTGGTGTGTGCGGATCACCCAGAGCTGTCTCTCAGATTGTGACTGTTGTATATGTAATGTGATTGTAGGCCAGAGACAGCTGCGTATTCTGTACCGTTTGCCAAACAATGCTGTAGCGGTCAGTGGCACAGGGCAGAGTGGCACATTGTTGCCAATCTTGCCCCTCCTCTTACCACCAGCAACCTCCATGCTGGGAAGCCAAGTGACCAACTCCACCCCAGTCCAACCTACGATTGCTGCCTTCTGTATCACATTACATCTACTTTTCAAAGGTACGCTTGCTTAGAGTTTATTGAACTTTCAAGGCACATTCCATCTCTGTGGTTCAGGGCTAAATCTTACTTTTGCACTAGTTGTAAGGTGCAGATGTTTTCCAGAACAGTCATGGAATATTAGGATTTAGAGGGTTAGTATGCACTTCTTAATTGCATACGCTCTTTGAACTTTTGTAGTACAGTGGTGCCCCGCAAGACGAACGCCTCGCAAGACGAAAAACCCGCTAGACGAAAGGGTTTTTCTGTTTTGGAGGCACTTCGCAAAACGAATTTCCCTATGGGGTTGCTTCACAAGACGAAAAAATCTTGCCCCCCGGCGGGTTTTTTTTTTGCTTTTTTTGCCCTTTTCCTAAGCCGCTAAGCCGCTTATCAGCTGTTCCGCTGATAAGCCGCTTAACAGCTGATCGCTGGAAGCCGCTTGACAGCTCTAGCACTAATCCGCTAAGCTGTCAATGGGCTTGCTTCACAAGACGAAAAAACCGCTAGACGAAGAGAATCGCGGAACGGATTAATTTCGTCTAGTGAGGCACCACTGTATATGCTATTGAACAAAAACAATTGGGTAGTTTGGTGCTGTCTTCAGGTATTGGGGGTGGGGGACAACCTTGAGCAAGTTGCTTTCAATGGACCCCCATTCCTAAGTGTGCCTGCCATCTTGGTACCACCACTGCTGCCCAATTCCTTCCTTTTGGGAGGACCCAATCCATTATTTGGGAAAGATCAAGAAAAGTGGAAGATGCGGCTTCATCCCTTGCTCTTGTCAATGCTCACTTCCTTCAAGAGCAATGGATGGAGAGGCAATGACATCCAGGTACGTAGTTGATTCCTTGCAGAGCACTGGCACAACAATACCCATTCCTGATGCCAGAATGGTAAGGTATAAAGGTAAAGGTAAAGGGACCCCATTACTGACCATTATAGGGTTGCGGCGCTCATCTCACTTTATTGGCTGAGGGAGCAGGCGTACATCTTCTGGGTCATGTGGCCAGCATGACTAAGCCACTCCTGGCGAACCAGAACAGCACACGGAAACGCCTCTTACCTTCCAGCCAGAGCGGTACCTATTTATCTACTTGCACTTTGACATGCTTTTGAACTGCAAGGTTGGCAGGAGCAGGGACCGAGCAACGGGAGCTCACCCCGTCGCGGGGATTTGAACCGCCGACCTTCTGATCGGCAAGTCCTAAGCTCTGTGGTTTAACCCACAGCGCCACCCACGTCCCTTTCACTATGTCTTAACCTCACATAAATTATTGTGAGGGTGAAATGAAGAGGAGAACCATGTGACCATCTTGAGATCCTGGGAAGATAAAAGTTGTATATAAAGGAAATAAATAAGCTAGATAATGCACGATTGATGTTCCATTTTCCAGGACGGCTGTAAACGATCATGCATGAAAGGACAGGGATGTATATATCAGGAATCATTTTTCAGTGGTCATAGAAGATGCATGTATGTGCAGAAGTTGTTTGGAAACTCAATAGATACTCAACACCAGGGCACAAAACTGCTAAACTGAGAAGAAATAAAGGGGCAGGTTTATCACATCTCTAATTTTCCCCCTGTTGCATTATTAATAGCAACAAATTTTGATCATGGATGCATCTAATTGGCAAGCCCTAGGCTCTGTGGTTTAACCCACAGTGCCAATAAGGTACACTATTTTCCAAATCCCCTACTCTGTTCCAAAAAGTCAACTTAAAGTGTGCGGCAACAAACAGCAACACAGTAGTAGTGACAACAATGTAATACTGTAGCCTCTGTAACCATTTCAGATGCCAACTCTTTCCACATATGTGACTGTGCAGACACTCTTGCTTTCTCTGCATCCAGTGCACTCCCACGACTGCTTTAGGAAGTGGTATACACAAGACATTAGCCGCAGCCCATTTGCAATTTGATGCATTTCTCCCCAAGACCAGCTTCAATCCAATTTCGAAAAAGAATGATCTAGCTGTGTTTTGTCATCGTTGTGTACATTCTGACAACACTATTACAGAACCTAATAATGTCATTGACAGTATCACATGCTTCTTTTCCTACTCTTCTTCCATATGCCAGTATCTCCTTTTCTGCATTCTACATAGGACAAACGCCATGCAAAAGACACTGTGCAAAAGGATAAATGGACACAAATCTGACATCAGGAATAGTAGTATTCAAAAGCGGGGTTGGGGGGCATTTCTGCTTTCCAGGACACTCTGTAAATGACCTTCAAGAACAAAGAATCTAACCAAAACAAATGCATTTTAACACTTTATATGTGTTAATTAGCTGACCAATGCCAGGATATCTGTGCCATCGAAAGCTGTTTTATGAATTACCATTGTTAAGTATGTAATTATCACTGCACTTTTCTGCTTGTCATTTCCCTCTGACCTGACTTTTTACGATCTCCCCCCAATCATGGTATATAATTCAGGCATGTCCAACAGGTAGATCATGATCTGCTGGTAGATCACAGGGTGTTCCTGGTAGATCTCCTGGTAGATCTCTGGGCCCCTCAGTGATGCCCCCAAAAGCTCAACAACTTGGTCCATCCAGTGACAATGAGTAAATCACTGCCAGTTTTTTTTATACTGTGAGTAGATCACAGTATATTGGGAGTTGGACTTCCCTGGTATATACGGTATATATTTATCCACGACTCAGGATAACACTTCATGCATCTGATAAAGTAGACTGTACTCCATCACAGCTTTTCCCATAGTAAATCAGTTAATCTCTAAGGTGTCACAAGGCTCCAACTTTCTTGGTTTTGATGTGGAAGGCTTAACACGGCTGCTCCTCTGGAAATCATAAAGTGTAAAAATTGTCTTATCATGAAGTACAGGAATTAAGCAGAAAAAGGGATCGGGAGTACATTTAACGGCAAGCAGAATATCTAGCAGCAGCGATAGAAAACAATATCAGTCTTAACTCTCTCTTTTTAGAATAATTAAGTGCAGGCCTACACATGGAAGCACTAACCAATCCTTTACTATGTGGCCTCAGTGGGAATCCCTATAATAGAGCCAGACAGTCATTCTAGGGCCAGTTCTTACGTTGCATGAGCAACGTATCTCATGCTCCCCCATAGCTGCTTCCCACTCCACCCTGGTCCTATTAAAAGAGAGATTATGTGGGAGGGGATAATGACATGGTGACTTGCTACAGCAGCCTCGCCCCACCCCCTGGAAGGGGCCAGATTGACACGGGATAGAACAACTTTGCCAGCCCCTCCCACATGACTTCGCGGTTTTAATATTACTGGGATGACATAGGTAGCAACTGCAGGGAAGTAACAATCATGCTACTCCCCCTAAGGTAAAAACCCAGACCTTAAGGCACATCCAAGAAACCTGAAAGTGCAGAATCAAATGATGTAAAACAGAAGTCTTTGACCTTTGCTGTAAACAACGTTCCCCAGGCCAAGAAATAAAAAGTGTGAGCCTCTCCAAGTGCAATTAAAGGGAAACAAACAATCCAGCCACAAGGCCAAATGAATCAGCGGGGCAAGGTGGGGTGGGGGAAGCATGAATATCCATGGGAAAGGGGGTGGCACACTGAGAAAAGGAGCACCCACTGCCACCTTCAGCAGAAGGCATCAGCTCTGTAGGGAAGCTGACCACATCACACTGTAAAAGCCCCCCCAGTGTTAAGGGCTGGAGATTGCTAAACCTCAGAGGGAAACACCCCTGGCTAGAAAAGCTGTTAATGTTGGACTGTCCACAGTTCTGGCAGAGAAAGGGATGAAGTTAACAATTACAAATGTATTTTTCTTTAAAACTCCCTTCAAGTGAGAAAGGGTTTAGGATGTTACTCTTTTACTGGCATGAGAAGATTATAAAGGAGGTTTGGGAGATGGTTTTTCATTGGCCAGTTGCTTGTTTTTTAGGATTATAAATTTGTGTCCTTCAGAAGAGAACATTTCTTGCCTATTCATATTTATTGTGTGTTAGTAGAAGCATTTTCACAATGCTAAGAGATTCCCACATTACAATAATACAGTACAGTTAACTCTTTTAAGTGTATTATATCTACTTATTACTGCTGCTACCACCACTATTACTATTGGTATTCACACATTTATCTTCTCCTAGTAAAGTTGTACCTGCCGTGGTTCTTTGTTTGAATGTATTCCCTGGAACAGTTGAGGCACATTGTGTGGCGCTCTTTTGTATTGGGTGAACCAGTTGTCAGTCTTGTTCCACAAACAAATATTTCTAGGAAGCAAATGGATAAGCATCCCATCTGGTGAATGTGTGGATGTTGGGGGGAAACAAGCATCTTAAGTCAGGGTGGGGAACCTCTAGATGCTTTTGGACTCCAGGTCTTCTCAGCTCCACTCATCATGGCCAGTGATGAGGAAGATGCCTTTTGTAGTTCAAAAACATCTGGAGGGGCACAGGTTTCCCACGCCTGGAAATCTTGAGATGGGGCTGGAAGGGGGGCAGTCTTGCTCCCTCTCCGCATGTACAATTTATAATAATTGAACAGCCCTATATTTTAAACAAAATGCTTGATTAACCTGGAGGTAGGCTGTATGAATTGTGTATTGATTTGTAATGATTTGTTGGGTCTCTGGACCGTAATAAAGATTGATTGAATAATTGAACAGACCTTAATTTTGTGTGTGTGTGACCAGTACAAGCTAAAGCATGGTTCAGCTACAGAATCCCCTAAAACAGCCTTTGCAAACTTGATGCCCTCTATAGTTGTTTCAGACTACAACTCCCATGAGCTCTAGCCAACACAAAGATGCTCATCTCCCCTTTACACTTCATGTATCCCTTGCTAGGAAAGCTAGTGTCAGTACAACACACATGTCTGCCACCACGATGATGGCTTTTAGAGAGGGCTGCCATATGTCCGGATTTTCCCAAACATTGCTGGGATTTCAAAGGTGGAAGTGGCATCTGGGGGGAATTTCTGGAAGGTGGTGGTTTGTCCTAGATCTTCAGCGAGTAAGCCAAAAAATCACACTTATTTGGCATTGAAAGCTCAAAAACTTCCAAGTTTCCCTTAAAAAACACAAAACAACTTTTGGGGTGTCCTGCTTTTTACTTTTTGAAATATGGCAACGCTACTTTTAGAACAAAGCCTGGGAAACCTCAGTTTAAAGCCCTGCCAGTCCAAACTCAGAGTGACCGGAGGCAAGTTACTGTCTTTATAAGATGGACAGACTGCATTAAGTCGCATCGCAGATGCATGAGGATTGTAAAGTGCTGTGCATATGTTTGTGATATGTCTGAAGAATGCACTTTGTCCTTATCACAGGCTTTCCTTTAGCTTGCAGATATGTTTGGCAACCCAGGAAACAGCAGTTTAATTAGAATTCCTGGAAATGATAATGTCCCCTTTCTGGAAAGCTTCTGCCAGTCAGTGCGGACCATCCTGAGCTAGATGGACCACCAGGACAGTGGTTGGTTGGGAGTCTAACAGGGGCGATGGTTTTTCAAGAAGAGCATCGCTATACACTTTGTAACCCATCCTCCCATGGGGGGGGGGTTCACACGACACCCCCAAATCCCACAACCCATCACAGGGGGGCGTTTCACTGGTTAGAGAGCCAGCGCGGTGCAGTAGTTAAGAGGGTTGGACTAGGGCCTGGGAGAGACCAAGGTTCAAATCCCCTCTTGGCCATGAAGCTCAGGGGGTGACCCTGGGCCTGCCCCGGGACTGTTGTGAGGTTTAATTGAGGCAGAGAACCATGCACATCCCCTTGAGCTCCTTGGAGAAAAGATGGGCTATAAATGCAATAAAACAAAAACTAATTAATCAGAACGCGGTATGGTACATATTAGAGAAACAGAGAGGGGAGTCTCCATCCTTGTTCCACTGAAACCAGTTGCTCTCCCAGCTTGGGCGACGGAAGGCGGGAAGGTCCCCTGCTCCAGCTGCCCGGCCGCCTCTCCGGCATCCCCGGCAAGGGGCTGAAGGAGGCCGCGCTCTGCCGAGCCTCTTGGGACTTGCTGAGTCCGGCAGGAGGCTGTGGGAGGGGGCGGAGGCGAGGCGGGCGCAGGGAAGCCGCCGCCGCCGCTCCTCCTGCCCCTCTTTGGCTCGGGGCTCGTCTGCCTTGGCGAACCTCGCCTTGCGCTGGAGGGAAGAGCCCTCCTCTCGGAGAGGCAGGGCAGAGCCCCTCCTCTGGAGCGCTGACGGTACCATGATATAATAATGATGGGTGGCGGAGCCCGCATTTGAACTTGCAGGGAAAGCGGGCTGGGTGCATCTGGGTGCCTGCAGCTCCCCAAGCCGGACTTCCACAGCCGGGGATCAGGTGTTCACCACCGGGGGGGTCACGAGGAGAAAAACTCCCGAGCCTGGACCAGCGACTAAGAAGCCCAGGGCTTGTATGAGGGCACTTCTGGATTAACAAGCACGCTGTGATTTTTATTTTTATTTTTTGGTGCTCCTTTCCAATAGTTCTTTTTTTCCCTTGAATTTTTTTCAGTCTCTGCAATAAACTGCTTTAAAAGGTAACTATACCCTCCCCTCTAATTTTCTGCATTTGTCGGGTAGGGAAGGTTCCCACCATCTAGGATTCCGCTGCTGTGGCCACTCCAGTTTACCTGTGAAACAAAGAGTTTGGGGAAAGAGAAAAGGGGGCGAGGCGAAAGGAGTGGATTGTTACTTAAAGAAAAAGAAAATCTACGGATCTGGGGCGCAAAGCAAAAGGGTTCCTTTTTGGTGGGAACCACAAGTTCTGGGGAGGGGGGGTGGGAAAGAGAGAGAGAACAAAGAAAAGTGAAAAGAATGGAGGAAGTGTGTGTGGCCGGAGTAATTGAATGGCAGGCAAGGTAGAGTTGGGAGTTTGGCGGCTCTCAAACGGTTAATGGCAGGGGGAGAGAGAAAGAGAGAGAAGTCTTTGTAGGGGCTTGAATGCACAAAGCGGCGCTGGAGGAAGGAGGTGGTAGAAAGCCGGGTGGGTTTCATTATTATTACGATGATTATTGCACTGATCAGGTTCGGCCGAATGGGCTTGAACAGCCCGCGAGGACGGTGGTGGCGAGGATGAGAGACCGCTTCCCAGCCAGGCTGAGGTGGCTTGGGGGATTCCTGGGAAGCAGCCTTCCTCCTCCTCCTCCTCAGGTTGGGGTGGGGGTCTCGGGGGATCTCCTGGGAAAAGGGGGTAACAGAGAACAGAAACCCTCCAGCCCCACTGGTAGGCGACCAGGAGGAGGAAAGGGGGTCTCCCCCTCGTCCCCTCCCCATGGCACCCCCACCCGGCTTCAACTGGTCTTGGGGAACATTTCCACGTTTCTTTCCCACCGTCCTTCTCCTGCTCACCCACCGACACCCTTTTTGTGTGTTTTAAAGTGTGCGGGGAGAGAAATGGGGACGCTGAACTGGCGGGGGAAGCCCCTCCGGTGAAGCAGGAAAGCCTTGGGGAAGTGACCGGAATTCCCTTTGCATCGGCATTTGGTTCAGAAAGAAACGTGAATGCGAGGCATCTGTCTGTCTATCTCTAATCAGTTTCCTACCCTGATTTCCGAAAGGAGTTGCTGGAAAGGAGTTCAAGAGGCTAGAACGCTTTGAGGAAGCGGGAGGGAGGGGGAGATTACGGGGGGGGGGGAAAGAGCCAACCCCCAAACTTTAATCTTGACCCACTGCTCCAGATTGCAAAACGCATCATCCCGAGGGGGAGGCAACTCCATCCAGAACTGAGTTCAGACTTGGCAGGTCAGAAAGAGCGAATGTGCAACATGGAAAAAACGGAGGGTGGGTGTGGTGGTGGTGCGGGGGGGGGGGAAGGGGATGGAAAGAGTAAGAGTTTTGTTTTCGTGCACTGAAACGTTGTGTCGGAGGATGGAGCGTTGTTTTGTCTGCTTCGGGCCGGTTGCTTATGTTTCAGGCGTGCTGGAGGAGGAGGAGGCGGCGGGCGGGGTGGAGAGGATCTTTCCTCGCTCGGGTTTGCTTTTGGTGCGCGCCTGTGTCTCTGCACAAGGGAGTTTGCGTCCGGGGGAGAAGCTCCTCCGAGGTTTCTCCTGTGCAAAAGGAGCGATGTGCAACTTCCCAAGGCACCGCCAGCCCCTCTGGCGGGCTCCAAAATGTCACCGGGGGTGGGGCGGCGGCGGGTCAGGATTTTCTCCGCGGCAGGAAAAGTCTATGTCATCGCCATCGGTTCGGCAAGGAACTGCTTCTTCCCCCAGCCCAGCTGCTTTCTTTTAGACAGACTCCCCACCCCTCCCAGTCGGGGGGGGGGGGAAAGGGATTTTTTTTGGCAGGTTTTTTAAAAAGTTGGCTGGAGGGGGGGAGCCCATCCAAAGACGCCCCCGCGCATCCTCCTCCTTCCAGGGTCCGGGACGCGATCTCTTCTTCCCCATTTTACAGGAAGTCCCGCTTGAGCAAATGAATGGGCCGCTTTGCAAAGAGGGCTGCGCCGCTTGCAGCTTCCTGGTCCAGTCCCTTTCGGGTTCCGATGGACCACGCTTTAAAAATCCCAGGACGTAGAAAGGGCAGGTTTGAAAGCGCGGAGCGCTCACCTCATCCACCCCGAAGTCGGAAATCTAGGAATCGGACGCTTTTTTGATAGACCCTCGGCTCCCCCTGCTGGGGAAACTACGAAGGAAGGCTGGAGGCGGGGAAGGGAAAGTTCATTCACACAAGCTGGCTGTATTCTTGGGCAAGCTGCTTCTCTCACTAGGGAGAACACGATACTTGCACGCATTGCGCTACCTTGGGGATTCTTAATGCCATAAGAGATAACCAATTAATGCCTTCTAGCCGTCTTCCCGATCACTTAGCAAGTCTTTTACGGTTCCTTTCCATGCGCAACTTTTCTTGAACTTGGAACGGAATGTTATTTCCGTAGGGAATAAACGTTCCGTACGTACCACAAACGTTGTGGGGAATAAATTTTGCTATTGTAACGAAAAGATAACTTATCAGTTCATTCAAGCTCCGTTTGAACCGGCTTAATTTGAGCCAGGGATCTCAGATTTTATCTATTTATTTAATGCCGGAGCGAAAGTCTGGAGCACGTGAAAAGTTATAATACAGAGGCGTGGACTCCGGACTAGTTTGATGACTGCATCAAGCGTTTAGCAATGCCTTTGCATGTGTGAATTAATGAGCCTTTGCACATCACAAAGAAAATATTCACACATCCGGGCACGTCCTAGCATTTTGAAGATAACTCTTATTTTCAGCGGAGCCAGTTCACACACTGGATATAAAAAGCCGCATGCACGTGGGAACTGACTCCTTGAGCATAGTCAGGGTGTGTGTGTGTGTGTTTGGAGGGGGTGCTGTGGGGGGGGGGGCGTTCTTTCCTGCTGCACACATCTGGAAGTAGGGATCGGGCTTTCAAGTGAGGAGGCAAGTCTTTCCGGCAAACTTTATTTACTTTTTCATGCAGCCAGGCTGCGGTATCTGTATCTCTCCAGATGTTTCGGGACTCTCAACTCCCACCAACATGACCAATGGGCAGGAATGATGACGGGCCACCCACCGGCTACGAGTCCCTGCCACAGAGCATTGTCAGGGTACAAGACCCCGAGTTGCTTAGTCTTATGTCCGCGAGGAGCATACCGTTGGAAACAGGAACCCCAGCTGCCCCCCAACCTTTCCGTTCATCTTGCCTCTGACCAACTTTCCTATTCCACGCGGACTCCCTTGAGTCGAATCTTTGCTTCCTTCCCACTTAATGGTCCGAGTCCTTTCTCTTTCTTTCAAAAATGGAAACGAAACCAACACGTGATAAGAAGCCCCTGTTGGGATCTTCTGGACCCGAGGCTTTTAGGGAGTGATGCGTAATAAGACGCGCTCCAAGACAGGCAGCGAAACCTACGTTTCCTTGGCTAGAGAAAGAAAAGTCTTGTTCCGCTTTCCTTCCGGAGCGGGCGGGCGCGAAAGGGCGAAGAGATCCCACAGACTCCTCCTAGACTCTGCACAAATGCAGTTTCCGATGAAGATGGGTCCCGCCTCTGAGAACGAGGGCAGAAGGGACAGTGTCACATTTCGGATTTGATTCCCAATGGAGATGGAGCCAGGAATCTGGCAAAAAGGCTGAGCAGTCCCAGCCAGCTGTTGTTAAAAATAAAATAAATCCGGGATCCGTAATGCGCCCCTTTTCCACTCCCCATAGCAGAGCAGGACCTGGGGGTGGGGGGCGCGCCCTGGGCGTCGCCTCCTGCCTACTCCCGCCTTGCCTGGGAGCGGGAGCCTGGGAGGTCTGGTTCCCCCGGAGCCACGTGGACTGAGGAGGTTCAGCTGGGAGGCAGTCTTGCTCCTCCTTTGTCCTTGGCTGTCTCGTATGAAGTTAGGAGCTGCTGCGGAGCAGTTTGCCCGGCGCCTTTTGTGTAACGACCACAAGACCCAGGAGAGAGACAGGGAGAGAGGGAGAGAAAGAGAGGGAGAGGGAGAGAAGGGCTGAAAGTCAGAGAAGTGACCCGGGAGTTGGCGTTCGGAGACGCTCACGGAATATTAAGGTCGTCTGCAACAGCGGCTGCGGAAGGCGGGTTACTTTATTAGCGACATGGCCAGGCTGAATGGGGGTGGCAGGGGAGGACACGGGCAAGTGGAAAGAGGCCATCGTGGGGCGAGGTGCCATTGCGAGCAATTGCCAGGATTAGCTGGTTTGTTCGCCCACCCCCAACCCAAGAGTGCTGTGGGAGACTTTCCTGGTTTGCTATGACATCAGCTTCAGAAGACAGCCAATGAAACTGCTTGCTTCACATGCATGAAGCAGACAAAGAATGTCTTAGGTGGGAGTAGGAGGAGAGGCCCGCTGAATCAGACCAAGCAAAAGGTCTGTCTCCTTCAGCATCCTGTTTCCCACAGGGGCCGCCCAAATGCTTTGGGGAAGCAGGCCATAAAAGCAACAGCCCTCTTCCATTGTTTTAATCCCCCACCATCTGGAACTCAGAGGTATAGTGCCCCTGAATCTGGAGGCTCCATCTAGTCACCCTGACTTACAGTCAGAGATGGACATTTTTGTCGTTGATTTGTCTTAGTCCACTTTTAAAACTGGATTGTAGTGGGGATTGGGAATGGCCAGTGAAGTAGGTTGTTGCCTTCAGAATAGCAGGGCCATGTGAAAAATGTTTAAATATATCCCAGCACAATTTCAAGTAACATCACAGCACAGTTAACACTTTTTCTCTCTCTCTTTGGCGTTGAAAACCAACATCGCTAGTCTTTTGAGCCTGTTCTACAGCAAGTGGTTAGGATCAATGTATTGCACAGCACAGGGATATGGTAACATCCCACCCCAGTAATTCACTTGTTATTGCTGTGTACATTGAGCTACCTGGGGCACATGAGGAATGAGGATACTATAGAATATATCAGGGCAGCACAACCAATATATTTTGTGTCATCTTCCTTAAGAGGCCAGCTTGCCTTTAAAAAACAATCACCATTAGGTCATCTAATGGTTATATATAGGGTAGACTTGAATCATAAATTGCCTTTTATGTACCACTGCTCTGACCTGACCAATTGTACCTTTACATATTATCCACATACTGCCAGCTCTCAAAGGCATGTTGTCACCCTAGGAAAACTACATCCTCTCAGCTGACATTCCCCAGTTGTCCACATGTAGACACACAGGGCCTGCAAGCAGTTGCACAGAGACTCATTGCAACACTCCCAACAACTCACCCTTGCTTCTGGCATCCCTGGAATTGCTCTCCACAGCTGATATTGCTTCCTTCCTTCTTGCACCAAGCTCTGGAGCCTAATTTTTCTTTTGACTTTGTCTGGAGCCTTCAGGATTCCTTGACAGATTCTGCCTCCCCCTCTGTCAATGGGCTTCATGCCTCCCCCTTGGAATTCCAAGGGTACCCGAAGTATGTTGTAATGACCTAGACACCCAACAGCTGAATGATGTTAAATTTGATGAAACTCGTTACCTGTTTGGAAGGGAAGGGGCACAAAACCTCCCTTTTCCAACGGGGGGGGGGGAGCTGAAAGGGAGCCATATTCAGCCACACCACAATGTTCCAAAGCAATGCATCAGTTCTATCAAACCCGACAGCATGTTCCCCACAGAGCACAAAGTGCACAAATGTGTGACCCTGTCCTTCTAGAATTTGGATGGGAAATTATGGGCTCAGAATGACCCTCCACTGGCAGGGGGTTTCTAAATGCACAGAGATTCTCCTTCTACTTTGCTCCCCCTCCCAGTTCTCCATGCAGACTCTGACTTTGTACATAAATATGATTTAGTCATTAGTACTTATTTATCATCATGCGTTAAGTCCTAGTCGGCAAACATCACAGGAGGCCAATAAACACCTTGAAATAGTCAAGAGTGCAAAGGCAAATAGGACCAGGGGTCAAGATGGAGGCACTGACCCAGGTAATCTTCTCAGTAATCCTTGCTGAGAGAGATGCCAGGCTGGGAACTCAAGGGGGACCTGCCATTTGTCTGGGTGGACTGAGCCTCAGTGATGGATAGGCAGCAATGATGTAACCACTTGGGTAGATATGCAAATGAGGAGTCCTGCAGTGATGGAATGATCAGACAGTGCCTTTGTGTGGAGATGGGAGCAGTCCTCTTTCGTAGACTCCCTCCAGTTCCGATGTTGTCGCATCCCATGGCAGCCTATCAATGGCCATGTTCCCGCTGATGATCAGAATGAAAGAGCTCTCTATATGGAGGGACATTCCAGGTGCAGGATTAGCAGGAAAGGAGAGGGATGTCTGCCGCTGCTGCTGCTGCTGCAACGACATGAATGTTATGATGACTGCCTCAGTGTATGGCTATTTCTAGATTGGGACAGACGGTGATACGAATCGGAGAAGTTTGGCATAACATAGAGTTCAGCACAGGCCCCTGTAAGCAAGCCAGTACTCATCATCATTCGGTCCTCCCTGTACTGAAACAGGATGAACATGTGGGATTGCTTTCACACACCTCTTTATCCTTGGACCTTTTGAGATATTCCATCATTCAGGGATATCCCACACAATGTGGAAAAGAGATGTTTGCAACATGTGTTGCAGCAGAGAACACAATGCCATTTGAAGCTGACCTGAGTGCTTGCAAACAAACCTTGTGTGATAACAAAGTGCCTAGAAGCTGGGCATTTGTTGTCTCTTTAAATCATAGAATCATGGAATTGTAGAAATGGAAGGGACCACGAGGGTCATCTAGTCCAACCCCCTGCAATGGCTGGAATATTTCAAATAGGTTTCTCTTTTCAGAACTGATTGTGTGCACTGGGCATACAGTAGACATTTCTTTTCTGTATCATCTGAAACATCCTTCCTATTTCCTTGTCACTTGAAATGGGAAGAGTGTCCCTGATCCAATTTTGGGGGGTGGGTGGGTGGGAAGAGTATCTTATCATTTCAAACTTTAATATTTAAATCTGATGTTCCTCCAGCACATTCATGTTTTTGCATGCCAGCCTTATTGCAGAAGGATTCTTAATACGGTGGCGGCTAACAGGTATCCCTACTAATGCATTTGAAAGATCCATACTTCATTATATCTTTGCAGATTTTAGGAATATTTAGCAACTTGGCGATAGATGGGGGTGAATCTGAATAGTTTTATTGTGTAGTTTTGAAGATTCTTGTTAACAGCTTTTTAAAAAGACTTGACCCACTTGAAGAATGGAGAGCAGATATTCTAGGACAGACTTTGTCAGCCAGGGGCCCTCCAAATGTTCCCAGCATTCTGGCCTTTGGCTGTGCTGGTGAGGCTGATGGGAACTGAAGTCAAAAACATCTGGAGAGGTTGAAGAAGGCTGCTCCAGGCACTTTCGAGGCTACATCTGCACTATACATTTAAAGCAGGATCGTAGTACTTTAAACAGGCATGGCTGTCCCCAAAGAATCCTGGGAGCTGTCATTTGTTGATGGGAGAGCTGAAATTCCCCCTAGCAAGCTAATTTCTCCGAATTTCCCTAGGAAAGAGGGAGCAATTTCTAAACAACTTTGGGAACTGTAGCTCTGTGAGGAGATTAGGGTTCTCCTAACTCTCTGCACCCTTAACAAACTACAGCTCCCAGGATTATTTGGGGGAAGCCACAACTGTTAGAATAGTATAATAGTGTTTTAAATGTCTGGTGTGGAGATGGACAGAGTCATTAAAATATCAATACCCAGGAGCAGTGCTATTTTTATAGGAAAAAATGTGTCTGGACTCACCATGAACACTTTCCTTGTTCTCTTAGAATGTCGATGGTGCCCACCTGAGAGGTGCTAGAACCAGGGCTTTTTTCAGCTGGAACTCGCTGGAACTGTACTGGCCTATAAGTAAAAGAAACCCAAACTCCACCGTAGAGCAATATTTTTTATTAGGCCAACCAACATGCCATAAAACTGTGTGCAAACATTTTGAGTTCTTCAGAACTCTTCATCAGACCAGATGCTGCCAGATGTTTCACCACCAGCCAACTCTCCCTCCCTCACACTTCCTTTGTTTACCATAGTATGATGAGTTATGGAGAACTCAAAAGCTTCCACACTCTTTTTGCGACATTCTAGTTGGCCTAAGGAAGGCATTGCCTTAATATGAATTTGGGGTTTTGTTTTTTTTACACATTAGCTAAAAGGAGAGAGAGATTTGACCAAATGACTGTCCTTGGGCAAGGCATTCTACTCCTAAGAATACACCCTCCAATGTTTCTCCAATGAAAAAAGGGACTTCCTAAGGGAAAGCGGGAGATTCCAGGATCAAATCAGAAACCAGGATGGCTTCTGTAAATCTGGGACTGTCCCTAGAATATAGGGACACTTGGAGGGTCTGAGTAAGGAACCCCTTTCTACCCACCCATCTATCCAAAGCGGGCCAAAAGTCTGCTAGGCTGGCTTTCCTCACAGCAAAATAATAATAATAATGCTGTAGAATTATATTTATTATTTATTGAATATATATACTCCGCCCAATACCCAGAGGTCTCAGGGCAGTTCACAGAACAAAATCAAAATATAAAACCACAAAATATATAATCAAAATAAAAACCAGAAGCTAATAGAGTGGTACCTCGAGTTACAGATGCTTCAGGTTACAGACGCTTCAGGTTACAGACTCCGCTAACCCAGAAATAGTACCTCGGGTTAAAAACTTTGCTTCAGAATGAGAACAGAAATCGCACTGCAGCGGCACGGCGGCAGTGGGAGGCCCCATTAGCTAAAGTGGTACCTCAGGTTAAGAACAGTTTCAGCTTAAGAACGGACCTCCAGAACAAATTATGTTCTTAACCTGAGGTACCACTGTACCCCCCCCCAGAAGGTGCTTCAGCACATGGAGCCCCTTCTCTGCCTTGCTTACTTCCAAGATACCATGGGTCACGGCTCAGACAGGCTGTGGCTCGTTCTGGTCCTCTAAATCCATGCTTCCAACTCTCATACCTGGACTAGGGTGAGCTGAGCCCAGTGGGAGAAGCGTCAGCAGAGGTGGTGGCTGCTAAGAGAGGCCCAGTGCCAGCCCCACCTGCCTGCCTGCCTGGCATTGGTCAGGGGCTGTGGGGGTGCCTGCCCAGGATGTGCTGCCCACCCTTCCCCTGAAGCACCTGGGCTGGTGACAGAGACTCTGCCCTGGCAAGGCTAGAGCCACACACAATATGGTGGAGTTGAGCACTGCTGCCGCTACAGGTAGCCACCACCTTGGCACATCCAGGGCTCCCATCCCAGTACTCTCCCTGGGGCTACCAAAATCAGCCTCGCGGGCCACGTGTGGCCCATGGGCTGTGTGTTGGACCACTTCTGGTTTAGTTGGAGTCTCCGTTATTGTAATCCATTGGTTTGGGTCCTACCCTTTAGAGCAGGTACAAACTACCGGCAGCTAGGTCCATCTGTGACTGAATGTTTCCTTGCTTTAGTTGTGCAGAGTCTCTGGCTGCATTCAGACGACACTTTATTCTGTATTCTCAATTTCCTTATTGGATAATTTCTGTGTTTTATGTGCTCTTTCACATGTTGCAAAAGCAACTTCTGAAAATCGGGATTCAATGGAAGTTAAGCACTCATTCTGTTTTAATTGCTTCCAGAAAAAAATCCATTTGCAACCTCGTTAACCTAGAAAATCGTGGGAGCTTTGTGTTGTAATTTTCCTATGGTTTTCCATGGATCATGCCATGTGATGAAATCTGGGGTAATATTCTTGACTACAGTTCTTTCCTGACATTTTCACGGGGAAACAGAAGCCCACATGTGTGTAATGGGTGGCAACATGTCCAGTGATGTTAACTGTTGTGTCACAACACACCCACTGAAATTCAGCATGACATGGCAGTACAGTATGTTGATGAAAAAGCCACAGTTCCTTAACACATTGGGTAATGCAGTGTAAAAGTAACATTAGAAACTGGTATAGAAGCACTAGCATTGTAAGCAGGAAAACTAATGCAATAATGCCCATGTCTGAATGCACTCTCTGTCTAATTAAGAACCCTGGAATATCAGTGTTTTGTGTGTTTTTGTGAGCGTGTGCAGGTGACAGGGACCTGCAAGAGGAGACAGGCCAGTGAGTCCATAGAATCATAGAATTGTAGAGTTGGAAGGACCTTGAGGATCATCTAGTCCAACCCCCTGCAGTGCAGGAATATGCAGCTGTCCCATATGGGGATCGAACTTGCAACCTTGGCATTATCAGAACTACCTTCTAACCAACTGAGCTAACCAGGGTCCATCCACACTTCCCCCTCCCTCACATGACTGTATATATATATATATATATGCGATGGGGAGAATGGATATCTAGGGCTTGACTTCCCGACACCCACACATCAAATCTGCACAAGATGTAACCCAATAATTTGAGCACAGCCTATCAGGCCTGCCAGTAACTCATTTCTGCAGCTCCTGTCAAGCAGCAAAAACAGAAGGTTGACAGTGGTTGGCTCCACACATGGCTGGTGGGCTCTGGTTTTTTTTTGTTTTTTTTTGCTTGGTGAGATAGAAATTATGCAGGCTTCTGCTCCGTATGTAGATCTGTGTGACACTCCTTGGCTTCTTCCGTGTGACACAAACCTTTCAGAAGTTTACAGAGTATGGGAACACTTTAAGTATGGTGTGAAGAGACAGAAGCAAGGACCAAAGCATGCCTTGGGGGAGTTGGTCGTTTTGAGGTTCTGGCAGCCAGTCCATAGCAAGCGATAATGAGCTCATCAAGAGACTGTGATTAATTGAATATGGCCGAAATTAACCAACTGTGAGCAACAGAGCAATTAATCAACTGGCAGTAATGTGGTGAAACTGGCAAAGTTAATTAAACCGAGAGGAGAATATTTAAGCAGCAGCGTTTATGGTGAAACTAATCAGTGTTCAGCAATTAACGGTCCAGCAGAGAGTTTCAAAAGATGGGAGATGAGTTGATAGTGAACAATACAAAATGCAAGTATATGTTAGGGCTGCTGCAATAATTTCCATCATAGCTTGTTAGCTGGGCATAGTAAGGAAATGCTCGCTTGGGGTCTATGCCCATCGATAGGCCATGCCGCAACTTGGGCTTTTCAACTTCACTAAAAACAAGTAACATACCAGAGTACCATGGCTTCTCAAAGACCAAGACTACAATCCTATGCATAGTCACTAGTGAGCAAGTCTAGCTGCCAGTGTGGTGTAGCAGTTAGGTTGTTGGACTAGGACCTGGGAGACCAGGGTTTGAATCCCCAAACTGCCATGAAACTCACTGGTCAGTCGATCTCAGCCTTGCCTAACTCACAGGTTTGTTGTGAGGATAACCTGGGGAGGAGAATTATGTATGCTACTTTGAACACCTTGGAGGAAAGATGGGATGTAAATTAAACAAACTGAATGAATAAAATGACACCAACCTTTGGAAACAGGAAATGGGAAGGCAAAACTACCCTGATATAAGCATCAAAGTAAACAGTGCTATAGCCTTCTGCTTGAATGAATGTAGTTATTTGAAGTAGATTCAGCAAATCTAGCAGTAGAGGTTGTTTCCTGTTATACTTTTTCTACAATCTTGTTGCGGTACTTCAGTTCACATAAAATACTTGGGGTAGGATTTATCCATTAATTAAACCAGAAGGAACAACATCTGCATGTCTATTTTGGGGAGGATTAGATTAGAATCTCTGCAAATTGTGTGTCTGAAAAAAGGACTAAGACTCTTCTAAGTGAATAGAGATCCCCAGGGCTCTTTCACAGCAGCAACAGCAGATGAACAGGAAGAGACAAGCCTCTGATAGACTCTGCGGCCCAAGGAGCAAGGGTTTATTACATCTTTGATCACAACAAGAAGACTTTGAGAAATGGAGGAAGGAGCAGGGGACAGGCAAAACTTCCTTCCATCAAGGAACAAACAGTTCTGACAAGCAACGTAAGGATGGGGAAAGTCACAGCTCTTAACAGACTCTATTCCTGTTCATTTTCATTGCAAGTGCTCCAAGCTCAGACATGTTTCCGTCCAAGAAGCATCTCCTTGAATCTCTTTTTTCTCAGATTATTTGTGCACACACTGGCTTGATAAGAGATTGAAATTGCAGCATGCTCTCTCAGAGCTATGCAGATGGTTGCTCATCTACTCATTGGAGGCTGCCTCACACATTACTTTTCCAACTTGTAGACCCCCCAAAGTGTGCATTCATAATGAGCCGTAGCCACATGACATGAAAAGCCATAGTTTATGGCTTACCATGATCGAGCAACATGCTGCTCAGCCACTCCTGCTTTAAGCTTTGCTCTTGGCTTACTGCTTTCATTTTGAGGGAAACCTTGAGCACCATTTCACATGCAACACTAAGGCAAGTCTTGTGGCTTGTTTCTTGCAGCTGTAGACAGGGCAGAGTGAAAGGAGGGTGATTGAAGAATGTGCATCAGCATGCTGCTCATTCACAGTTTGTTGCTGTGACATGCAAACCATGGCTTACAGTGACATTCAACGTGTGAATGTCAGCATGAGTGATCCTCAGCACGAGAGCCAAGAGAATCAAATGGATCATACTCATCCTTTCCTCTTGTTCAGTGAAAGACATAATCAACTAAGGCAGCCTCAGTCCTTAACCCTGACCGGAAGGTGGCTTGAAATGGGTCTAAATCAGGTCTCGGGGCCAAACACAGTTCTGTCTGGCCCTAAGGACTCTCCACAAACTTCTCCACTTACTGGAGATGCTTGAATGCTTCTGTCCACTGGTGCATGTTCCCTGAAGGTTGACCATAGAAGTGCTGCCTTGGGAACATCTGCTGCCTGAAGAAGCAGCCTCACCCTGCCTAATGGGTGGACAGGCCCTGTATCTGTCTATCAAAATTAGGTCACTTTAAAAAGGTTTCACATGCATTCTGTGTGTTCAGGGTCCATCCAACTCCACTGGCAGGGCAATATGTTGAAGAGGGGTGAGAGAATGCAGCATGTTGTTGCCTCATTCTGGTTGGGTTGCTTCCAAATGACCTAGAAATAAGCTGGGTCAGCCACAGCCTATTCACCTGAATAGGAGGGAAGTACCCCAGGAGTATTCTTTTTTTAATATGCCTTCTCACTGAATGTATTGTGCTGCTACTGAAATTGGCTGGCTAATATTACACAGGATTAATAAAAATTCACCCTCTGAGGTTAGATTTCCAAGTCATTCTGAACATTTGAAGTTTTCTTATTATCTGCTAATGAACTGGAGTGGTGGTTTGACTAATTTTTTTTTATAAAACCCACCCATATTAAAAATGTATAGCTATGCCCTGTGATTTTTATTCACATTATCTTAAAAATGATGCTGACTTTACCTAAGGCTTTGGCTTTCTTCAAGCTGGAACACGTAATAAATGTGTTAAGGGTGAGAGCGACCGTGTGAAAACAGGAAATTCTATCCTTTAAAAGCAAGATGAGAGAAAGACCCCTGAGTGAAAACTGGGGTTGAAATACAGACTGCCATTTAGGCATCTTCTCTTCCAGCTGCAATAAGAGCCTACCATTTTGTCCAAAGGGCTTATGGGCGCCTGGTTAAAAAGTAGACTCAAATACAGTGGTACCTCGGGTTAAGTACTTAATTTGTTCCGGAGATCCATTCTTAACCTGAAACTGTTCTTAACCTGAGGTACCACTTTAGCTAATGGGGCCTCCTGCTGCCACTGTGCTGCCGGAGCACGATTTCTGTTTTCATCCTGAAGCAAAGTTCTTAACCCAAGGTACTATTTCTGGGTTAGCGGAGTCTGTACCCTGAAGCGTATGCAACCTGAAGCATATGTAACCCGAGGTACCACTGTATGGTGCATTTGTTCTCCCAGTATATGGCTAGGAATATAATTTAAAAACCAGTTACTTTGGGTGCTACTGCAATGAAAGGCAATGCGTTACATCCAATTAGAGTAGTAACTGAGGATACAGGTTGGTCAACTGGAACCATAGTTTTTGCACAGATCGTGCCCCAGGCTTTTCACCTTGGTTTCCATATGAAGAAGATCATTTCTGCCAGCTGCTATAAAGGGGTGTTTCACAGTTCCACAGTTTCAACATTAACCCCTTGTACTGCATACCCTCCAATTGTTCTGATCTCTGAAGGATTGTCCTGGAATTGCAAAAGACATCCTGGCTTCTGATTTGATCCCAGAATGTCCCTATTTTCCCTCCTGGTGCTGCTGCCACTGAGCTCAAGGAGGAGGAGGAGATGGAGCTTGTCCCAAGCAGTGGTTGCAGTGGCTACAAAGGAGCATCCGTGGCCTCTCCATGGCTGCCACTGCCGGCCTCCTCCCTTGGGCAGTTCGTAGCAGCTGCTGGAGGTGGGCAAAGAGGAGGAGAGGCTGCCACCATCAAGACCCAACTTTGTGTGACTTGCTGGCTCTGAGGGGCAGGCAGAGGGCAAGGTTGCCCCGGGTGGGAAGAAAGGGGGAGCAGAGCAGAGCAGAGCAGAGCAGAAGAAGTTCTGATGCTTTTTAAAAAATGCTTTGTTTATCTGTGCCCAGTCTTGCCCCTTTCTAAAATTTATTTATTAGTGTGTGTTTTTCTTTTTGTAAATCTATCAAATAATGGAGGTGTGCTGTGTCCCATTGGTTTGGTGGTGCTAGCAATCACCCTTCTTCTGATAGGAAATGTTCTGCGGGGCATGGGGACGAAAAATTGGGGTTGGGGAGTGAGAAATGTCCCATTTTCATCTGAGGAATGTTGGAGGGTATGGTACTGGTACTGATCCACCAAAGGGAGGATTTGTTGTTAGACATCCCTGTTTGGGGGAATGCCTGTGTATAAGCATGGGTCAAGGATCAAAATAGGGGTGGGGGTGGGGGCTGGTGTTGATGTAAATAACTCTGGCATGCAACACTGAATGCTATGCTGTGTCTTGCAGTCAATTTTATTTGTTGTCTTGGTGTTAGCTCTGGTGGCAAGGAATTCTTACAGCATTAGAACAAAAAAAGTCTTTGTCCTTTTCATCCCTGCCAGAGACAACCAATGGTGTGAAGTGGGGACAGAGAAGAGGTAAAGGAAATTTGGAAAGAAACATGAACTTGGTACATCTTCAGCAGCAACTTAGTACTCTGAGTTATATGCATTTTTTGTTCTGAGAGTAACATTTGGGCTCCATTTACTATGGACCAGAGATTTATGCCTCCCAAGCCCTAGCTCCTGGTTTTCCAGTCTCTGTCCATACCCATTAAAAACTGCAGAACAGTATACATAGCTACTTCTCTCCAACATGAAACTGGCCCTTGTGGATTACCGTAGCAAAAGAAAAAAAAAGGAAAAAAAGGAATAGCCCATTCCCCCATATAGATCTAACACCCCAAAACTTAAAAGAGTGATCAAAGTGTCATGTTTTGGCAAAGCCATACAGAATTTAGGGAGACACACATCAAGACTTGTTCCCACAGGGAGGAATTGCATTTGGATTGACTCGCAGGAGAGTGAAGATAGCAGGAAGGGCAGCTAATTGGCTCAACTACCGAAATTCCAGTGTCAGAAAAATTATTAATTAGGAGAAATGTAGTTGTGTACCACCAGGTCCTTTGTTTTAGGAATCCCTTGGGTTTGCAGGCCTCCCTTAACTCAAACTAACTACCACTGCATTACTAATACTACGTGACAGTGATGAATGTGGGTGATTTGTTTCCTGCAGTTCTGATCATGTTATACTGGAAATCTAAGCTCAGCAGTGAATGTGAAGGAAATGTTTTCTGGAAACACCATCATGCTCTTCCTCTGCTTCATTGTTGTTGCTAAACTCCAAGAGAAAGAGAGAGAAAGAAATTGATCGTCTTAACTAATTCCTTTCTCATTATGTTCCTTATCATGGCCATCTAAATTGGGCTGAAGGGGAGGAACCTGTACACCTCCAGATTTGGTTGGACTTATAAAGTCTTGTCTGCGGGACGCAGGTGGTGCTGTGGGTTAAAGCCTCAGCGCCTAGGACTTGCCGATCGAAAGGTCGGCGGTTCAAATCCCTGTGGCGGGGTGCGCTCCCGCTGCTCGGTCCCAGCACCTGCCAACCTAGCAGTTCGAAAGCACCTCCGGGTGCAAGTAGATAAATAGGGACCGCTTTCTAGCGGGAAGGTAAACGGCGTTTCCGTGTGCGGCTCTGGCTCGCCAGAGCAGCGATGTCACGCTGGCCACGTGACCCGGAAGTGTCTCCGGACAGCGCTGGCCCCTGGCCTCTTAAGTGAGATGGGCGCACAACCCCAGAGTCTGTCAAGACTGGCCCGTACGGGCAGGGGTACCTTTACCTTTACCTTTACCTATAAAGTCTTGTCAGCCCCACACAGCATGGCAAGTGGTCCAGGATGATGGGAGCATCTAGTAGGCTACAGCGTCTCCACCTTTGATGTACATAAACCAACAAAGCTGGTTTCAGAATGTGACTATGGTCTGGCTGTTGTTGTTGTTGGGTTTTTAGGTATCAGGCGTCTCTCATTTTCTCTGTAGTATAGAAATTTCAAAATAAAGTATGCTCTTTTTGTGGAGTAAGGGAAAAAAAGGAAGTGGTGAGATGGAAAAAAAGAAAGTGTTTAGGCAAGGTCCAGAAGAAGGGCAAGTAGCAGGGAATCCTCAGTAGTGGACTAAGCACAAAACTATATTTAGCCACTGTTTATAAGGTGCTTTGTTGGTGGAGTATGAGTATCCACTGCTAAGTACTATTTGAAGGGAGAACCTTCGCCTTCATTGGAGGGTGTCAGAAGGTATTGGACACACCATACATTGAAAGCACACGGCTTCCCCCAGAGAATTCTGGGAACTGTAGTTTGTTAAGAGCACTGAGAAGTGCAGCTCTGTGAAGCATAACCTACAGCTCCCAGGATTCTCTGGGGGAAGCTGTGTGCTATATAAGTGATTTAAATGTATAGCATGAAAGAAAGAACTAGTCTGGGTTTCACCACCCTTGACACATGGTGACTTAGAGCACCTGAAGCAAAAAATGGCAGAGGGCTGTCTCCCAATTAAAGGATATTAATTAATCGCAACTAATCAATCTCAATAATATGACTTACCGTAACTGATTAATAAATGAAACTGTCAATTATTCCATATATATTGAAGCACCATTCAACTTTTTTGTTTAGGTTATACACACATCAGCCATAGCAGGCATAATGAGAGAAGAGAGATTCCTCGTATGTGGTTATGGGGAAGCACCTATGTTAATGGTGCTTGTCACTTGCAGTCTGTGTGACTAGGATGGAAAGGCACCACTGGATAGAACCACTTGTCTAAAGAGCTAGAATAAAGACAACGAAATAGCCTGTAATTTGATAAATATATATAATTACCAGATCGATCAAGTATTTACTTAGAAGCTTTTATAAGACCACAGCAGAGTACATTTAATTTATTTTGTGTTTTCATTTTTTGTAGGTCAAGATGTTAAAAAATCTCTTATGGATGTGTTGGACCTTAGCCATAACAGGTGCACTTCACAAAGGTAAGGACATTGTGGACCAGGAATATTTGCTGAAGTTGGCTTCTGTGAGAATTGGAGACGTTGTCCTGATGTTTTTTGGCAGTGGGAATATGGCAATTATTCTGAAGCAATTAGTCTGACCTCCATAACTTTAATGTGTATTTGTGCGTGTGGTTCCTTTGCCCTGATGGCTCCTAGTTACACAGAAATGAAGGAAAATCTCTGTATATTTATTTATTTAGGATTGCCACTTCTGCCCCGCCCCTTTTTGGACAGGGTTCCTATGCGCCTTTAACAGCTTCTTGACAATGAAAATAACTAAGGAGTAAAAGCTTGTGCCGTTATCAACCTACGATGTTGGGGGAAAGAAGCATCTCAGCACCATGCAAGAGCTAGCAAAGGTTCAAGAGTTCCTGTTGGAAACAGAGATGACAGTGCTCTTCTCAGATTATATTCCCAGGGGGAATCAGCCAGCGAGAGAACACCCTGTTCCTCATGTAACTGCTAGTTAATATTCTGAATGGGAGCTGAATAAAGTCCCAAGTTAATTCCTAGTTTCTCAAGGTAGGACTGGGAGACAATCCTGCAGCAAACCTTGGAGGCCCAGTGCCAGTCAGTACCAAGCTAGAAGGACCAATGGGTCTGTTTCCTATGTTCTTATGTTGTTCTTCAGTGGTAGAGTACATGCTTTGCATGTAGATGTTCCTAAATTCCTCCAAGTAGGGCTAGGAAGGACTATTTTCTGAAACCTTGTGAAGTCGTTGTCAGTCACTGTAGACCAGCAGCAGACAACATGGTGCCCTCAGAATGGTGCCCTCAGACTCTAACCTCCACCAGCTCCATCCAGAGTGGCCACTGGTCCTATTAGCTAGGGATGATGGGAGTTGTAGTCCCAAAACATCTGGAGGGCCGAGTTTGCCTATGCCTGGCCTATAGAGGGGGTGCTAGCTTACTTTAGTTGTTTGTCAATTATTTAGCTACCCACTGCTGCTGTGCCTATAAGAACAGCTTGTTGTGCAGCCATTGTGAACTGAGACAATGGTTATCTTTATTATATGCCAACTTTTGCACGTCACACACATTAACCAGGCCTGTTAACTTCTGGTCCGTTGGCAAACTTAATACAGTGGTACCTCCGGTTAAGTACTTAATTCTTTCCGGAGGTCCGTACTTAACCTGAAACTGTTCTTAACCTGAAGCACCACTTTAGCTAATGGGGCCTCCTGCTGCTGCCGTGCCGCTGGAGCACGATTTCTGTTCTCATCCTGAAGCAAAGTACTTAACCCGAGGTAATATTTATGGGTTAGTGGAGTCTGTAACCTGAAGCGTATGTAACCTGAAGCGTATGTAACCTGAGGTACCACTGTACTGCATTAATAGCTGATTGTAGCTAAACCAGAACACCTAGATTTACAGTACAAAGCATTTCCCACTGGGTTCCAACAGGACAATACCTGGTAAATAAGCATAGGATTCCAGCCTAATCTCAGACTGGATTATGGTGACTTCAGATGTTACAATATTGCTGTATGGAAAGAAGTACAACTTGTGATCTCACACATGCACATTGCTACATGATTATTCACATGTGACCATCTACACAGAGATTGTATGGTGATTCCCACACAGAAGTGTTTTCTATGTAAAGAACGCTGTACCTTACGTTGCTTCAGTTGGTTCAACTGGTTTGTGGATTAACCATTGGCAGACTTTTATGGGCTATATGTTCCACTGAGGTGGAGATTTCCATCATGATTTGCCCTGTCTGTTGCTAAGGTGGTACCTTTAATAGCAAACTAAATGTATGTGTGACGTGAATGGAGGCATAATTTAAATATTTGCAACTGGGTGTAATCCCCTAACAGGAAAAAGAATGTATAAAATCAAAATTCATTGACCTGCCTTACACTTTCATATTTTTCCATATTAAAACCCAGTTTTTCTTAAAGCCTCCCTGCCACATTTCCCCTGAAATGTGCAAATACCATTTATCATTTCAATTACGACAACAAAAATACATTTATATTGAAAATAATAAGGCTCTTTGTAGGACGACTGCTGTTGTAATTTTATCAATGGTTTTCATCACTGGCCTGGTTTCCACACCATGATAAACAATTAAGCAATTGCATCTTTAATCTGGGTTTCTTGTGAATGGGTCATGTCCTGGGACATACTGCTCAAAAGTCCC
This sequence comes from Podarcis gaigeae, assembly GCF_964106915.1. Taxonomy (NCBI): domain Eukaryota; kingdom Metazoa; phylum Chordata; class Lepidosauria; order Squamata; family Lacertidae; genus Podarcis; species Podarcis gaigeae. The sequence goes on along the minus strand of NC_139687.1, from coordinate 33,163,924 downwards.
CTCTTCACTTTGCTCACAGGCCATGCTGGGAGCAACAAACCGCAAGCCTTGGCTTGCCTTGTCATTCAAACCCAGACTAATGGTTTGTTTCTCTCCAAACAAAGCACAAGTGGTAGCCAGGGTTTGTTCTTGGCCTGCTGCTTGTGGTTCATTTGGGGGAAACTAAGCACAAGCCTGGGCTTGGATGCCAAGCATTGTGGTTTGTTGCTCCCAGTGCAGCACGTCCAGGAGTGGTGGAAGAGCAAACAGAGGGACTTTTGAGCAGCATGTACTAGAACACTGCTCATTTGCATTCAACCATAGTTAAGCATTTGTGATGGCTGCTTTAATTTCTTTTTGGGAGCAACTGGCAAGCGAGGCAGCGGTGCCACATTATCTGTTTGAGAGCCTCATTTCAGAGGCTCAAAATTGCTGAGTTTTGCCCCCAAACTTTCATATGGGGGAGGAAAGATTATCCAGATATAGCCTCCTCCTACACCTCTCCCTTTTCCTCTCATGGCATCATCATAGAATCACAGAATTGTGGAGTTGGAAGGGTCATAACCACAACATATCAATACTGTGCCTAGAAGCTGCCTCAACACTCCATGATTTCTCCATTTCATCTAAGGCAGCAGCTAACGTATGCCTCTTACACCTCACCTAATTTAAAGGGAATGCTGTTATTTTCCCCTTTTCTGCTCCCCTTCAATTTCTACCCCACTCCACCTTCCACAGTCCCCCCTCCCCCGACCCTTTCCTTTGCTTTGATTCCCACCATCAGGTAAGGTTGATTTGAGCGAAGTAGTACACGTGGCAGCGAGTCGCTGAATGCAACCTTGGCTTCCCTTTGTTGCAGATTGCATATACCCATTCCCAACTTGTTCCTTTTGTAAATCTTCAGCCTTTCCCCTGGCGCAGTGGTGCCATTTTGTGGTTTGCCTCAGGTGTCAGAATGTCTTGGGCCGGCCCTGGTCAAGAGATTTGTAGATGCCTCAGGGGTGGAATGGCTATTGCCTCTAGCTCTATGGTATTTGTTTTGAAAGGGCCAGTGAGTATTAACAAGAAGCATGTATTGATGTGTTTGTGGGTGTTTCATGCTACTACATTCAGATGCATGTGCCCTCTAAAATATTATTGCTGCAGATGGAATGTACATTTGCCTAGTTTCACATGATTTACAGCCGGAGCCTGAACAGTAACTGATCCTTCACCATGCCTGGTTTACATCCTCCCTCTCTTTACAGTACGAACTCAGACCACAAGCCATCTGGCAGAACAGAAAGGTTTTTGTTAGAATTCAATTTATTACCTTCATTGTCAAAGTCTCATGCACGTTTCTGCTGGTAGACCTGGATATTTCTGCAGATCTGCTCTCGCAATCTATATACGTTGACCAGGTGATCCTAAGGGCTGATTTACATCTGATGAAAGTCCTGCACAGAAGGCACTTTCATGTTGGTAATAGCTGGTGACCCCATTGTGTGTGCCTAAGGGGTGTGTGTGTGTGTGTGTGTGTGTGTGTGTGTGTTGGACAGGGGAAGAAGAGGTTCACACAGTAGTTAAGGGGCTGTTCTTTGCTATATATTCAAAACTGAATTGCAAAAATTGAGGGAAGCTGTGCGTTTCAAAAACATTTGTTGTAGATACTATAGAATAGAATAGCCTCTTCTGTAGAAAACCTGTATGTAGTCTGAAACAATAAGTTGGTTGGACTTTCTGTTGCCCTTTCCAAATGTTGTCCTGGTCATCCATATGTAAATCATCACCGTTGATGATTGCATGCATATGTATTGTATGATGTGAACTGTCACCTGGAAGCCAAGATTGCTTTCAGCGACTTCCTGCTTCATTTACTACTTCACTCAAGGAACCTGTATTTCTTCATCCAAAGTGCAACTGATTTATGGAATTTAGTATTAAAATATGGGGCAATGAAGACTAGTTTAAATGACTTTAAACACTACTATGTAAACTTACCCAAGATATACCTCTCAATGGTTTATTAGACGTGATTAGGAATGCTTGGGGAATTTGTGAATTCTGATATAAAGTGGCCTGAATCTAATCTGCTGGGCTAATGTTCTCATTGAAACATAGATAGCCTTCAGAGCTTACACTTATCTGAATTTTGTGATAGTGCTTAGAGTGTATTTGGACCACAAAGCACTGATGAATAGTTCTCAAACATGATAATCTACATACAAGTATAGTGCCTTCCATGTACTCCCTTTTGGGAGTTATGGGGCTGTTCAAGAGACATGGGTTGCAAGCTGGCCTCGCAATATACTGGAATAATTAATTTGTGGGAGGTTTTTCTCTAAGGTTTTTCTATTTTGGCTATAGAATAACAAGCACATATGGATCTGTGCCTTCATAGCTGATCATGGGGCTGGGGGTTGCTCAGATTAAAGATTTATATTTATTATAGTTAACCATATGGTCATAAATTCTACACATATTTATCCAGAGATAAAAACCAACATATAGTTAGCAGAGTAAAAACTTAAACACATTGCAGGATCTACCAAAATAGACCAGAGGCAATTGTATCTCATCCAGCAGAGCTTTACTGCTACTGAAGGCAAATAAGCAAAATGGTCACAAATCCAATACATAGAGTGGTACCTCGGGTTACATACACTTCAGGTTACATACACTTCAGGTTACAGACTCCGCTAACCCAGAAATAGTGCTTCAGGTTAAGAACTTTGCTTCAGGATAAGAACAGAAATTGTGCTCCGGCGGCGCGGCGGCAGCAGGAGGCCCCATTAGCTAAAGTGGTGCTTCAGGTTAAGAACAGTTTCAGGTTAAGAACGGACCTCCGGAACAAATTAAGTACTTAACCTGAGGTACCACTGTACAGGATTAGCACTGCCCACAAGAAATCCAGTTGCAGCAGACTTAACTTAAACGTACAATAACTTATAATAAGACTAAAACCTTAACACTGAGATACATGCTTCAGAGACAAAGTTCTGCAGAGATGAAGGGTGTTGGTATTATGGTCATAGCAAAAGTCTTTGTTGCCTCTCAAGTGCTGAGCATCTTAAAAAACAACAACAACAATTTTTTGCAATGGATAACAAGATGAGGTTTAACAGCACAGATTTTTAACTCAGAGGTCTGAGTCCTTTGAATAAGGGAAGGCTATGATTCTGATTGAGGTCAAAAAGGAGAAGAGATTTTATTCAATGTAGAGGGAAAAAATGTGACTGTGAGCTCCAGGAGGTGGGATGTAGAATTTATAGCTTCTCTGGGATCCCTGCCTATAACTACCTCCCTTTAAATTAATTAAACAGCTCAACAGTTCTTATAACTGCCTAGCAACTGAATGCATTAGCTCTCTGGGTGGAAGACTATTACCACATGTTCAAGAGGTGATTGTTTTGCAATATGTTTTGTGCACATTAACTAAAGAGTGGGATCCTTAGGCTCCCTCAGTGATGGGACGGAATTCATAGATAAAGACAGAGGAGGTTGGTGTAGAACCTTATATTTGCCAGGCTATACAACACAGACCCTCTAAGTGTCCCTTTTTTCCAGGGACGTCCCTGATTTAGAGAGGCCATCCTGGTTTCTGATTTGATCCCAGAATGTTTCACTTTTCCTTAGGATGTCCTTATTTTCATCTGGAGGGTATGGAGTTATCCAACCCCCGAGCTGTCTGAAGGCAATCCTGTATAGGGAAGCTTGTTTAATGTTTTATTATGTTTTTATATATGTTGGAAGCTGCAAAGAATCGCTGGGGCAACCCAGTAAGATGTGTGTGTGGGGTATAAATAGTAAAATTATCATTATGGAATGTGATGTCTCTATTTTCATCAGAGAAATGTCGGAGGGTATGACAACAGTGCTAGTTTGGTAAGAGTGCTGTTCGGAGCCCCCTTTTCCTCTCACAGAGCTACAATTCACAAAGTGGTTTAATGATCAACCCTTTTCTTTTAATCAAGAAACTCTAAGCATTGCACTTCTATGAGATGAGTAGGGATCTCAGCACCTCAACAAGCTACAGTTCCCACGATTTTTTGGGGTGTGTGTGTGTGAATCCATGACTGTTTAAAGTGCTTTAAATGTATGGCGCCGATGGGGCTCAAGGCTGCTCCATCTCTGGCTGACAGCCCTTCTGATTTCGGAGACTGCTGTAATTGGTTTACATCTAAAAATGTATACATTCAGAAACAACATTCAATAAAATTTTCCAGAAACTAAACAAAAACAAAACACAATGTTGTATGAGAAATAAAACTGAGTAAGAGTACTTAACCAAAAATAAAAAGTAACAGTCCAGGATAGCTTGTCTAAGCATATATGAGTTTAATAGCTCAGTTAGTAGAGCATAAGACTTAATCCTGGAGTTGTTGGTTTGGGCAGAAGATTCCTGAATTTCAGGAACTAGATGACCCTTGTGGTCCCTTCCAACTCTATGATGTAAAGGTCTTTACTGTCTGCCTCATGAATTACCTTGGAGGGTACATTCCAGAAGGTAGGTGTTATCACCAAGAGGACTTGCTTCCTTATTGTCACTAACTGACATTCTGCTAGTGGTGCAACAACAAGCAGGGTCCTCTTGGAAGATCATAATGATTTGCTTGGTCCGTACCAGGAGAGGCAGTCTATAAGATACCCTGGTCCCTAATCTGCAAATGGAATGCCTCCCACCTCAATGTCAATAGTATCTCTGATTATTTTATTTTGTATCAGTAGGCAGAACAAACATAATCCACACTACTATGTGTTGTGTCTAGCTGCCTGCTCTTGCTAGAAGGCTGAAGATATGGGCCCATATCTCAAAGAAGTGAATTTTTGCTATAAGGTACACCGTGTCTTGCGAGGGACACAGGTGGCGCTGTGGGTTAAAGCCTCAGTGCCTAGGACTTGCCGATCGAAAGGTCGGCGGTTCAAATCCCTGCGGCGGGGTGCGCTCCCGCTGCTCGGTCCCAGCGCCTGCCAACCTAGCAGTTCGAAAGCACCTCCGGGTGCAAGTAGATAAATAGGGACCGCTTACCAGCGGGAAGGTAAACGGCGTTTCCGTGTGCGGCTCTGGCTCGCCAGAGCAGCGATGTCACACTGGCCACATGACCCGGAAGTGTCTCTGGACAGCGCTGGCCCCTGGCCTCTTGAGTGAGATGGGCGCACAACCCCAGAGTCTGTCAAGACTGGCCCGTACGGGCAGGGGTACCTTTACCTTTACCTTTACACCGTGTCTTATGATTTTCTTCTCTCCTCTAGGAGTTTCTGCTTTGCTCTCTTCCTTTTTTGTTGTTGCTGCATTTATTTATGATATAATACTTATGCAGCCTGAGCCTAGCCATGTTGGGGGGCTCAGGAGGAACATCTGGGGTGCAGGGCGGGGGAAGAGTGTGTTGCTGCTACTACCACTCTGCCCATCAGCTTCTGCCTTAGGGGGGCCCCTTGTTTCTTCTATTCACAACCCCACACCCGCCAATAGCCCCGATTTTTCTGATACATCACTGATTGACAGAAGCCGCCCTGGCTCCTTATGTCAATCATCTTATTTGAATAACCCTACATTTCACTATTCTGAGAGGTTTGTTTTATACACCTCTGCCATGTCCTGCTGTCCTTACCTCTAATCTAAGTAGCCCATAACATTGTAACTTTTCCTCTTAGAGGAGCTGCTCCTCAGTGTCTTCAAGTGGTCCAGACACCAGTGAATTAGGTCTACTTGCAAAGAACTGTTCTCCTAAGACACTTTTACAGGGACAAGTTTTTGGAGGTTCCCAGCCTCTGTCTCCAGGGCAGTGATTTTCAGCAGCATAAAACCATTGATTTACTACCTGAGAGAACAATTCTCTTAGGTTTCCCTGCAGGCATGCTCTGAGCTGGGGTCTCGGCAGTTGTTGGCCAGCTTTCCAAGCTTACCTCCCAGCAGCTGTCTGGAGGGTCTTTCTTCCTGAGCCTCTAGCACATTTTTTTTTTAAATGTTCTCCCACTTGGCTCAGTAGTGCTTCCAGCATGATGATAAATGCTGCAGAACTGTGAAGCTGTGGCCTGCTTGCACTTATCTAGCTTTCAGAAAGTAGCTGTTATGTCTCAGCCTCTGCTGAAACAGCAGTCCTCACTTCCTCATGTGTTGTGATTTAGATTCTTGACTCTGAGGACTTTGGTCGCCTCTCCTTGACTCTGCTCGCCCTCCTAGGGAAAGCCCCCCCCCCTAGAAATCTTTTTGATGTCGCCCTGATCTTGCTCAGATAGACATTCATTGCCTGGCAAGATGCAGACTTACATCTGAGTGAAAATATCTATACAGTGGTATCTCAGGTTACAGATGCTTCAGGTTACAGACGCTTCAGGTTACAGACTCCACTAACCCAGAAAAAGTACCTTGGGCTAAGAACTTTGCTTCAGGATGAGAACAGAAATTGTGTGGCATCGGCGCGGTGGCAGCGGGAGGCCCCATTAGCTAAAGTGGTACCTCAGGTTAAGAACAGTTTCAGGTTAAGAACGGACCTCCGGAACGAATTAAGTTCTTAATGCGAGGTACCACTGTACACCGGGCTGGCCAGAGGCAGCCCCCAATTTGAAGCATTGCCCAGTCTGTCGGGTTTAAAGATTTAAAAACATTCAAAAGAAAGAGCAGGCACTTTGGAGTTGCCCATCAGCCGTTAGCATCTGACCAGCAGAATGAGTAGGCATGCAGGTCACCTGGTTAGTCTTCCTCACTATGGTGAGATGTATTATATTTCTATTTTAATTATGGTAATTATATCTAAATTTGCATCTGTGCAGGACATCTAAATATGTACATGAAACTATTATGCAAATCTGTGTCCTCATTTGGTGGCGATGCATAAATGACCTCCCTAGTGAACATTGCATTATTACATATCTTTTGACACTGCTGTGTTTTGTGAGAGTGAGCACATGTCCTTGCAAAGCCTTTACCCATTTTTGGACATGTGAACTATCACTTAGTATTTCCATTCCTTTCTTTCTTCCTCTGAAAGGTTAAGCAGGATTTCTGATGTCCTGGTGAAAACTAATTTGGCCAATTTCATGCTATTTGGTTAAGGTTTTCTTATTCATCTCTAGACTTACTTTAAATGTGTATAAGTGACCTTAACAAATATTTGCACGAAATATAAATATGCATCATTATTTCCGGCACCCCATTTCTCAGGAGAGGTGGCAGTGCCAAGCTGAACATATGGTTTAGGCAAATTTATTTTGCTTTGAAACATCCTATCTCTGGAAGTCTCTGCCAATTAAAATGGATACTTCAGCAGAAAGGGCAATAAATCATTCCTGAATTGGGAGCGTGGACTGCTACAGGAGCAAAAAAAATCACAACTCCATTATCCCCCCTTCCCCAATTCTTCCCAGTTACAGGTTTGATTAATCTGAAAGCTAGACCAGAAAGAACTCCCAGGGAAAGCTACCTTGGGCTGCCTATTATGGAATAGTTGAATATATATATGGCTACATTGTCATTTTTTTGTTCTGTATTGAACAGAAGGCTTGTTCATCATGCATTGTGGATGGCTCTACTATTGGGTACTATGAGCTTGTTGCTTCACATAACTGATTCTGTGTATCATGAAAGAGCAACTGATGGTTATTGAATTTGTTATAGTTGTGTTTTCATAGAGCCATAGAATTGTAGCGTTGAGAGGGGGACCCCCGAGGCTCATCTGGTCTAACCCCCTGCAATGCAGGAATTACAAATAAAAAGTCCATGACCGATGGCCACCCAACCTCTGCTTAAAAACCTCCAATGAAGGAGACTCCAACACCTCCCTAGGGAGTTTGTTCCTCTGTCAAATAGGTCTTGCTGTCAGCAAGTTCTCCCTGACGTTTAGTGGGAATCTCCTTTCTTGTCACTTGAAGCCATTGGTTCAAGTCCTACCGTACAGAGCAGGAGAAAATAAGTCTGCTCCATCTACCATGTGACAGCCCTTCAGATATTTGAAGATGGGTGCATGCAGTGCTTTGTTCTGGGGTACTCAAGAGTATGCAGTACCGACACCCCCCCAAAAAATATTAAAAGTGTGGCACGTACTGTAACAACTTCATGGTGAATACCAGCTCCCTTTTCCCTAAAAATAAATAAAGCATTGGAAGTACACATGCACATTCAATGGCTAGTGGCTTCCATGTCACTCAGAAGGTTGCAGCCGCAGAGATAAGAAAAGAAGAGTTGTTCCGTTGTCTGGAAAGGTCATTTCCTGGTTCGCGTGGAGAATCCGTTTTCAACGAAGCCCAGCAAGGGAAACACACCACTGTATTGAGGCAGCACTGGGTGTAGAAGTTTTGTGCCTCTAACAAATTTGCACCTGGGGCAACAGCCCACGCTATGCCACTGATTCCAGCACCTTGTTCTCACAGAGGCCAACCAGTTGAATATGGAAAATGAATGCAACAATACTCTCCCCAATTGGGATTCCCAAAAGCTTGTGATTCCCATCATGGCTCTTAGCCCCGTGTGCTTTGTTTTCTTTATTCTCGTTTGTGTATCTTAGTATGCAATATCTTCTCAACCTACTCTGTATTTCTCAGCGTACACATAAAATGAACATTTATAAAACATCCCTGGCTATTACTACATGCAAGTAAATGCTGTTTCCTAAACAGCTAAATAACTTACAGGTGTCGGAAGTGCTCATTTCTTGCTTTGCACCGTTGGTGGCCAGCACTAGTTCACAGATATTATGTTTCCCAATTGTTTTGAATTAATACATTAATTCATTTTGAATGGGCTTTTAAGGAAGGAAGGATGAAGTTCGCTTTTGTATCCAGGGCTGTCAAGTCGCATTGAATAACTTAATGAGGGATTAAGGGTTGGCATTCAGTGTTAGCAAATGTAAAGTTTCGTCTCCAGACATGCTGCAGGCAGGTTAGATGAACAGTAGCCAGTATTACCCTTAAGGATATTCTTTTGTTGTATGGAAACATTTTGCCGTAAAGTGTTTGCAGCTGGAGATGTATAAAACCATTGTAAAAGTCCTTTAATCAAGCAGGGACTATCCACGTGCTTTCACTTCCTCTTTGGGCCCTTCTCCCATAAAATGCTGTGGGATGTTTTATTTCAGTGATATGTTAAGCCCCTAGATTGGAAAGGCAATAATTAAAAGGCAATGATTTGTTGCCTGGAGTGTTTTTTTCTGGAAATAATGGGAATGTGGCTGTTTCCTCTAGATAAATGTTAAAAATAAACCGACACTTGCTTAGAATTACTTTCTTTTAAAATTTTACTTTGCTGAGTCTCAATAAACATTGAGCAAACCTTAGCAACGCAGTGTGCAAAGTTAGAACAATACAATAGTTCTAACCAGAGTGGTTGCTTATATACACTAGAAAACAGACCATGTTTTTTAGAATAAAAACCAACCTCGACCTGGCAAAAGGTCAGGATGAGAGCCTGGTACATGAACCAAATTTCCAGATCTTTTGGATCACAACTCAAACAAGCCACAGCCAACATGGCCAGTGATCAGAGATGATGGGAGCTGCAGTCTAACATTACTGGAGTGCACAACAAGTTTATTCTGTAACAAACTTAAATCTGTGCAGTATCAGCTGGGCCCAAGCAAAGGGATGGGTGGGTACATTTGGCTTTAACCAGGCCAAAGAGCTCCAGGGGAGGCCAGGCCTGGGCTACATGCCCATTTCTGTGAGGGGGGAAAACAAGTTAACTAGTAGATGGTGCATTGAAGATGTTTATACAAACTTTTTTCCATGTATTCATACATGATAGCCAGATCTTGTGAAATTTTCTGGAAACAGTGTTAAAGTAGAACAAGTAATACAGTGGTACCTCTGCATACCAGGTTACAGATGCTTCAGGTTACAGACTCCGCTAACCCAGAAATAGTACCTCTGGTTAAGAACTTTGCTTCAGGATGACAACAGAAATTGTGCCGTGGCGGCGTGGTGGCCCCATAACAGATTCAGGTTATGAACAGACTTCCAGAACAAATTAAGTTCTTAACCCGAGGTACCACTGTATTCTGAAAAGCGAGCCACTGGCCTAGGCTGTCCAGAGAATGAAAGAACCCCCACTGACGCATAGAGAAAAATCATGATGAAAGGGTCTTTGGAGTTGTGTGTTTTAACTCCAACAGCATGCTCTTTCTCTCCCCGCCATCACGGTGTATAATATCTGTAGCAAAATATTCCTCTTTCAGCTGGCTTGATGTCTGCATTCAATTACTGAGTAAATGTGGAGTCAGAGAGAGGGGATTTGTACAGTGGTACCTCGGGTTACATACGCTTCAGGTTACAGACTCTGCTAACCCAGAAATAATACCTCAGGTTAAGAACTTTGCTTCAGGATGAGAACAGAAATCATGTTCCAGTGGCGCAGCGGCAGCAGGAGGCCCCATTAGCTAAAGTGGTGCTTCAGATTAAGAACTGTTTCAGGTTAAGAATGGACCATCGGAACGAATTAAGTACTTAACCTGAGGTACCACTGTAGTTTGAAACACAAAGGAAAGTATGCCATCCTTTGTGTCATGCCCTCTCAAGAACTACAACCCCTAGTGATCCATAGTTCCTATAAGCATTTCCTGTGCACAGGTTGGAGAAACCAACAGGGCACAGCAGTGGAAGGGAGAAATTAGTGCTGCTGAAAATATTTACTGGGCCCAGGATGTAGTTGAGCACATGAGGTAGACCTCTGATCTAAAAATTGCGCTGAGCCACAGACTGTTGATCCACGGGACAAAGAATGGTGATGAAATGAAAATTGTCAGGGCTCTTGGGTATGATTTATATACATACATCTGATATTGCCCTGTGTTGCTAGAAAGACAAGCTAGGGAGCCTGACACACATGAAGCTTTAATAAAGGGACCTGAAGAAACAATTCATGCAGGTGACAACCATTTCGCATGGCGGTTCTGTCCCCAGCCCCTGCGTGATATCGGCAGAGTTCGCATAAGTGTGCCCCACTCTGTTCTTCCCTTTTCTGCCCCCATCCTTTTCTGGACCCCAAAAGATCCATTTGTCGGTGATAGCACGCCATTTGGATGCGCCTAAAATGCTTGCTGCCTGTACAAATTAATCTCCCAATTTTTCAAAACAGACAAGGCCTTTTGCTGGAAGAGAGTGAGGAAGGGACCCTGATTTCAATCTGTATCAGTCCTGGCTCTTCCCCGTGGGAAAGAGGGGCTGCATAATATTTAATGCTGTATTGTTTTTAACACTCGATTGGAAGCTGGGGAAACTCAGCCAGATGGGTGGGGTATAAATAATAATAATAATAATAATAATAATAATAATAATAATAATAATTATCAGCCTGTATCAAGCTCAATGAAATTAGGTTTGGCCATTGCTGTTAACTGTGATCTCTTATGCTGCAAATATGAGGGAATTCTCACAGACCCTTTCACATGGCCTAAGAGTTGTGCGGGAGCTGTTGGGCTGTGCAGGCTGGTTCTCATCGCCACCATCAATGTACCCATTGGCCACTCTTCATGCTGTATTTTGGATAGGATGGCTGTGGTCAGGAACCCCCCTCATGAAGGAGCTTCTTGTACATGTAGGGCCATTCCCACAGACACCCAGTTCCTGGTTGGCAGAACTTGGGCTATGTGCTGTGTACTCATTCTTTTAATGTGTCAAGGGGTTTGAGTGACTGCCCTGCTCCAAGGATTTAAATTAATGTCTTAAGACAAAAGGGATGATGAGAAGATAACAGGTGACAATGCCACCAATGTATATGGGTTGCTGTTTATTTTACATAGAAATGCTATCCTGAGGTGACTCCTTCCTGTAAAGGGGACCCCCCCCCCATAACTGAGATTCCATATTTTAAACGCAATGTTATTTTTCAGTGGCTGGGTTTTATGAGGCTCTATTTGTCATACAGGGCCTCACTCAGAAGAGGGATAGGCAACTTTCAGTCTTCCAGATGTTAATTTTATTAAATGTATATATCATGTCACATGCCTCAAAGGAGTCCTGAAGCAATTTACAGGACAATAAAGCACAAAAATACAATTTAAAAGCCATTAAAACAATATGCTCCTCCACTTCTCTTCCTATGGCTGTGCCCAAACCTGGGGCCATGGTTTGTTTCCTTCAGATGAACCATAAATGATAACCAAAGTTTTAAACTTTGGTCCAATGTGACATGTCAGACAGCTGTTTGAATCAACCAATTGTGGCACACTTTCAGCTGTAGTAATAGAAGGGGGCTATTGTTGCTTGAATTTTAAGTCTCTGTTGATTTTGTGTAGATCAGCTTTTGGCGGCTCACTTATATGCTATTTTCTTTACCAGAAAAAAGCCCACCGGTGAAGGGTTCGCTCTCTGGAAAAGTCATCCTCCCTTGCTTCTTTTCGACCTTGCCTACTTTGCCTAACTACCACAGTTCAAATGAACTTTTCCGGATTAAGTGGTCAAAGATCGAACAGGATAAAGGCGGAAAAGATTTAAGAGAAACCACTGTTTTGGTGGCCCAGAATGGGAAAGTCAAGCTAGAGCGAGGCTACAAAGACAGGGTGTCTGTTCCGAGCAACTGGGAAGACATTGGTGATGCATCATTGACTATGGAGAAATTGCAGGCAAGCGATGCTGGGGTTTACCGCTGCGATGTCATCTATGGAATTGAAGATACCCAAAATGTTGTCTCATTAGCTGTGGATGGTAAGAATACACTTTTGTATTTGTTCATCTGCTTTATCAGCTTACTTACTTAATTACAAAATGAATCATTATATATGAATGAACTAGCACGTTTAATATGTTTCGCAAAGCTTTTCCTGTTTGCCAGCAAGATACTCTTATATCTCAATTATCTTCTTAGCCTCCCTTTCTACTCCTGCTGTTTCTAGTTTCCTGGGAGAGTCAGTCTAAGGAGACAATGGAGTGTGGTGGGTGTGGCCTTTCCTTCTATTGTCATAAGTAGTCTGCCAGTAAGTCCTATTACTACTGGCATTGGTTGTTCTCCATCTTTTGCCTCTGGGCTGGCAATGGTGGGAGACAGCTGTTGTTTCGTATTTGGCCAGAATTGACCACAAAGCCTCCAATTGCTGATCCTGCCTTGCTTTTGGCTGCTTCCAGACCATTTGCTTATTGAGTGTCCATCCTGATTGGTTTGCATAGTGATGATGCCAGTTACTTAATGGCCATTCATTCTGATTTGTTTCTGGGGAGGTTAGATGACGTTGCATCAAAGCAAGCGTTATCCCACATTTTCCAGTGTTTTCCCCCCTGTTGCTATCGATATTGGAAAAGTTCTGATCTTTGGGGAAAGCAGGTTTGTTGTAGAAGGTCTACTAACTGGTTATAATTGCACAAACTGAATATGCCAGTATTTGATTGAATCCTACTCAAAAATAGTGATAGTTTGGAAGTACTTTCTGCTTTCTTCCCAGATACTGAGTTTCCTTTTATTCACCTTTCTTTGAAAGAGAGATGGTTCCCCACCCTAAATTCAAAACAACCCCTGTATTCATTGAATGCAGACCCTGCTCTTACTATGCTCAATCTAATCCCTTTTATGTCTTATCTATTATGATACTTCTTAATATTCCCAGTTTGGGCTTCATCACTTGTTTTCATTTTTATCAGACGTAATGCTGTAATCTCTCTGTAGTGGTTAAGAGATCAGGAACTGGACATGGGATGGCACCCTCCTCCTTCTCTTATCCAGGTTGAACCACAGTTAAATATTGCTTCCTCACTGTACTTAAATCACTAGTCCTTTTTACCAGGAAGTGATGCCCAAGGTGGAATCTACATATATGCTGAAAATGTTCTGAAAATGCTTTTTTAAAAAGCGTTTTTAAAAATAAATAAATTTTCCGTAAGGCTCACTATCTAGTGTTACATTGTATATTGTACTTAAAACGTTTTATTTGCAGCTGTATAGCTGAGTCCCAAGTTTGAGGCTGTTGGTTAAGAGAGAAACTTAGTTATTATTAACTGTAGTTAACATCATTGCTTATGTAAACTTCAGTGTGACTAAAGCTGCCAGGCCATGGGTAGAGGGAATGCCAAGAGGTCAGGGAATGCTCATCATACAGTTGTAGCATTGAAAGGGACCCAAAGGATCATCTAGTCCAATATCCTGCAATGCAAGAATCACAGGTTAAGGCACCATTTTTGACATCTACCACCACAGTAGCTTCCTTATATTATGGTGCCAAATTCATACAGGAAAAATGAGTTTAAAGATGACTGCATATTTGATCATTTTTATTGTCATAGGAATGTGACCAGATTTATAGTACTTAATCTGGCACACAGAAAGCCCAAATACGAACATTTCTTCTGCCCTCATCACTTGTATAATGTAATCTAGATGATACTGCTACAAAAGCAGACATTTAGAAGCACACAAGGTGATCCACATCATACATAGCTGGGAGCAAGGAAGAACTGAGTAGAGTAAAGCAGATGACTCAAACCAAGCTAAATGCAACGCTGAAGGCTAAAAATAGTAAAGGATGTTTAGGGTCCTTTTTCTAGCAAAAATTCCCAGGTCTGTTCTTCCTGGCACTCTTATGTACCGTATTTTTTGCTCTATAAGACTCACTTTTTCCTTCCTAAAAAGTAAGGGGAAATGTGTGTGTGTCTTATGGAGCGAATGCAGGCTGCGCAGCTATCCCAGAAGCCAGAACAGCAAGAGGGATCGCTGCTTATGCTGTGCAGTGATCGCTCTTGCTGTTCTGGCTTCTGGGATTCAGAATATTTTTTTTCTTGTTTTCCTTCTCCAAAAACTAGGTGCGACTTATGGTCTGGTGCATCTTATGCAGCAAAAAATACGGTAGGTCTCTGACTACACAGCAAGGGAACAACAAATGAGCTTCTTGAGGAGGCAAGGAGCTCCATGTTCTGTTTCTGTGCCCTTGCATAGCTACTCTTAACTTCCAACCCTGCCCAGTGGTGCTGTCCCCGCCTTTGCATGCCCACCTTGCAACATCTCTAGCCACTGTTCTTGATCCATCCATCCTATAAACTTTACAGGGAAAATGAGGGGAAGGTTCCCATTTGCTTTTTGTGCAGGAATCGGGATTGTGTCACGAAAGATGGTCAAAGTTGAATACAAGCTGGCAACTTCCCCCTTTGTTTTTCTTAAGCCTGTGGTGTTTGCGTGCAGAAATGAGATAATATGTCTTCCTCATGATAATAATAATATGGGAAGCATTACTCACCACAAATGATCAACTAAGCTCCCTCGTTTTATCAGACTGGTTGATAAGTGATGGGACTTTTTATATGCAACAAAATATGCTTGTCTGTTTCCTTTGCATTCCAAGGCTACACAGCATATCATCATATTTCTAATCTTTATTATTTGGCCTGGAGAGCTAGAAGCATATAGTCTACCCTCAACAGAGCGATTGGAGTTAACCAGAATTAATCAAGGTTACTGGGGTGAAAATAAAATTGAATAGATGGCATTTATGGAAAGCCATGATGGCAGTATTTAATGGGGAGAAGTATTTAGCTCAGTGACAGATGGCATGGTCTCAGGGGAGAGCATTGTAATTGAAAAGCGCATTTGTGCTATGGACTAAAGATTCCTATAATATCCACAAAATAAAAATTGATAACCACTGCTTCAAATCAGTCAGGTATAATGATATATCATAATTTTATTTGTATGCTGCCTTTCCACAGAAAGGAGCATGCTAAAAGTAAGAAGCCACCCTGAGCCTACATAGCTTTAACTTAGTTAGCATTCATAAAGAAAATTCCATATTGCAGGGGGTTGGACTAGATGACCCTCGGGGCCCCTTCAACTCTACAGTTCTATGATTCTGTGTTATTTAGCAGCATACTGAACCTAGAGGCTCTGTATAGTTATCATTGCATATAGCCATTTGTAGGCCCATCCTCCATGGATTTGTCTAATTCCCTATTAAAACCACCTGAGATACTAGTTATCACCATATCTTGTGGCAGTGAATTCCATAAATTAACTGTATGTTGTGTCAGACATAACAACTGCTGACCAAGACTGAGCATTGTATCCACATGTCATCTTCCCCCATCACCCCTCTCCCTCTCCCTTCAATTGCTTGTTAGGACTAAGGATAGCTGATTCTGGGTTCATTGCAGTTAGTAAGTAGAGATTAAACCACTGTTTCCTGATTTGATTATAATAGGAAACCGTGGTTTAACAAGCACTGGGAGTCTCTTAAGTCTGATGCACGAGCAAAGTGATTGGGGAGATACTAAAGGGAAAGTGTACAGTTTATTGGACAGAAACCATTATGCCTAAACAGACCCCGCTGCTTTTGTTCTAGGAGTATACAACAATAAAGCAAATACTGCCTCTGTTCCTTGTTACCCTTTAGATATATTGAGGATCAAACTGTGTCTTTCTTCTCTGTCATCAGTTTAAAGGACAGCTTGGCTGACTGTTCCATTTTGTTTCCAGCTGTCTTTGTAAACCAGCATTACCCAGGCACAAGTTGCAGTGCTCAATATATCACTCATGTCAAGCAGAACACATAATCAAAAGAAACGTCCCTTGGAAAACTCAAGAATTTCAGAACAACTTCAAAAGATTTTTCTAGGTCTAGACTCCCAGGAGATGGCAGTGGCAGATGACATTTTTATATATAGCTTTTATTTTTATATATAGCTTTCATTTTCTCTTTTAAAACCTCATTAACTCAATGTGTCAGTAATAGATCAGCCTTCTTTGTGTCTCTCTGACTAATATAGGGGAAGGGCTGTTTTCATGGATATTAGTCTGTTGATTTGAATTTGATCCGGTAGCAAGTTGGAATAATTAACGTTAAACAGAGAAAATTCTCATTCTCTCTCTCTCTCTCTCTCTCTCTCTCTCTGTGTGTGTGTGTGTTTGTGTGTGTGTGTGTGTGTGTGTGTGTGTGTGTGTGTGTCTTGGGGAGGAGGAAGGGTAATCTCATTTCCCATTTATATCAGTGAGGCATGCATGAGAGAACTCCCTGTGGGTTTCTGACTCACTTTTTTGCTACAGGATTTTTCGGACAAAACTCACAAGGAATGCCTTTCATTCCCCTTTGGGAGAGCTGTGTGAAAAAAAGTGGGAGAACAGTGCCCAAGGTGTTCAGTTTCCCACCTCTAGATGTTGCATAGTGGGGGGAAACCAAGTTTACACATAACAAAGAACTACAACAAAATCCTTGCTCTATTACGAACGGACCACCAGCATGATGCTACAGCAGCAGACCCTTTGCACTTTACGACATTCCAGTCTGAGAGTCTCCAACTTTGGGTGAGGGCCTTGAGAATATCAATGGAAAGCAATAGCACCCATGAATAGCCAAAACAATGCTTTGGATGTTTTCATATTTTTGGACCATTCAGTATTGACTTTCCTTACTGTTATAGGACATAATTTGCCACTTCAGTGGTTTGTCAGTCCCTGTCACAGCATCAGTGCCATCAACTTCCTCTGCTCATTTCTGTTGATCAGGCATAGGAGCAGGTCAAGCCAATGTTTTCATCTAGTCACAGAGCAGCCCTGTTTGCCACTGCCTCTCTGCTTCAAGGCATTATCAGCTTTGTGAGTACAGTGGTACCTCAAGTTACAAACGCATCAGGTTACAAATGCTTCAGGTTACAAACTCTGCTAACCCGGAATAGTTGAGAACTTTGCCCTAGGATGAGAATGGAAATCGTGTGCCGGCGGCACAGCGGCAGCAAGAGGCCCCATTAGCGAAAGCACGCCTCTAGTTAAGAACAGTTTCAGGTTAAGAACGGACCTGCGGAATGAATTAAGTTTGTAACCAGATATACCACTGTACTGCTCATCACAGTTTATTTTGGGTGTATTTAAATTGATGGTGTGGAGCCTCAGCCATGGAAGGGAAAACCTTGGACAGGGCAAGAATCTGTGACCCTCCAGATGTTGCTGGATTAAAACTCCCACTTCTGAGCAGATATGTCTACGATTAGGTTACCAGACATCCCCGTTTCCCGGGGACAGTCCCTGGATTTACAAATCAGTCCCCATACAAAATCCATTGATTTTGAAAAGTGTCCCCGGATTCATTGGAAAAAATCCGGTAACGTTAGTCTAGGATGGCACTCTAAGCTTGCAATGTCCCCCCTCTGTAGGTAAGGGCAGCTTCAGGGGTTGATGTAAGTCAAGGGAATGGGGCATGGGCTTATCAGAGACATTGCAAAGCAATAAACAGGACTTGTGGTAAAGGCCCATGATGCAAATTTACATAAATGTATAGAGTAGATTTGGGCAAATTAAGATGGGAGGTGAATAGAATTGCACTGGCACTTCACTAGGGCCAGGTGATATATCGATATATCGTGCAAAACCGTCTTGAAGTCCATATTGTGATATTGGTTTCATAATTTTTAACCTGACAATACATTGCAAATCATGATGTGTGAGTACATACTCTGTAAAAAACATGATGCGGGAAAAACCGTGAAGCCAGTCAGTGCCTCTACATAGCTCCATCCTTATTTCAGACATCATGATATATCAGTATATTGCGATGTTTAGCTGGTGATATATCACAATGTGGAAAACCAGATATTGCCCAGCCCAACACTGCACTCTGCAGCATGTTCACCTGCAACATAAGTGAAATAAAAACTAATAAAATAAAAGGAAGGAAGTGGTAGGAGATATGAAACCTGGCATAAAAGACTCTTTGTATCCTGCCCAAGAAGGAATACCCTTCTTCCAAATCAGGGTACTGTTGCTGCTGCTTTTGGTAAACTAAAAATATTTATTGAGTTTCCATCATGGATGTTGCACCTCACATTTAAGCTTGATCCTTATTTGGACATATGTTCTGAAAGTTCCTGTAATCATCTAGAGAACATGCTTAGGCTGTTCCAGCAGAATGCTCCCAATTTTTAATTCCATCTTGCTCCGATATCAGAAAGCTTTAAGCTGTCTTTCTGTTTAGATTTTAAAAGACGCTATCTCAGCCCCTTGGAAGCATACCTGCCCTTGGGTAATGATCACTGGCAGAAAGAAGCTGGGAAAACATTGTCTCATTTGTATATCTGCAGCAGTGGAGCATAACAGACTGAAATTGGGTTGCATCAAGTTGGGAATGTGCCACATCACAAATCCAAATTAGCTGGCAAATTACATTTTAATGAAGATCAAGATGCAAGCTGACCAGATCAATAGCTTCACCTATTTGTGGCCAAAGTCTATCTGGAGCCATTTTCCAGTTCATTAACCTGGACACCAGTTGCTGTGGTCTGTTGTTCACAAGGGAAGAGAAATAAGCAATAGCATGCCTGATTGTCACTTCTTAACTTGAAGCGATGGATCAATTTCGTCCTTTACAGCTGTCTAGACTGGGGTGGCCATCTGTTATGGAACCCACTGAGTCTTGAACCTTCAACCTTCAGGAACAGAGTCAAGGTTTTTCACTGCATGGCAGTTCTGTCAATTAGCGTTGTTATGAACGTTTCAATATCAAATAATAGCAGAATGTTATTCATAGTAATATTATCATTGTTATTGCTGTTACTTAGATAGTTGTGTTGTGTGGGGGGTGGGGTGGAGTGGGGTGGAGAAAGGGATTGTAAATTTGTTTAAATGGCATGTGGGAAATTCCAGGGTGGTAAACACCTAATGTAACTGGCTCTCTGCCATCTTCTCATAACATTAAGACCATGCCAAGCCATAAGCCTCTTCCAAGTACTGTTTGGCCAAATGTTAGCAACCCAACGGTATTCTGATGAATTATACATTTGGAATAACTCTTTGTGTTCTATGGAATCATTCCACATTTTCAGCGACGGAGAGAGGCTAGCATAAAAATTCATGGAAACTGTAAGGGGTGTTTTACAGCAAAATGCCGTATCCCCATTAAGCGCGCCTAACTCCTGCTAATTTCAGGAAGATTTGGATTGCAATGTTGCACCTAGTTAATCATGTTGAAATGTTTATTTGAGTTAGAACACTTTAGGTAATGCATACAGTGGAGGGGCCACAAGGTTATTGAGAAGACATACACATAACAGAAGAAAGGACATTTTGCCACGTTCTGAGGCTGCTTCAGGCTGTGGTATTTTAGAGTGGGCTTTGGTCACATACTATGAAATGCAGGTTGCACAGTTAGAGTAGATTTAGCAGTCTGATGCAGCAGACCTCCCCAACACTGGACTTTTTGCAATAAAGAAGGTGATAGGAAAATGCAATGGAAGGTGTGAGATAATGGTTTTTATAGAAATATTTACATGCCACCCTCTTTGGGTCCCTTCCAACTCTACAGCTTTATGGTTCTATGAATATAAGACCATTTCCCTCAGCTTTGCTTTTTGTGTAGCCGGTTAAGTTGCTGAACTGGCATGACTCCTACCTCCTACAGATCAAAGTGGGCTTGAATTTTATGCATTCTTTCAAAAGTTACACTGGTGCATTAATGTTTTGTGCATTATTCTTGTGTTGGTCATAATAAAAATTAAAATAAATTCTGCAAACTGTCCAAACAGGCTTCAGTTAGAGGCAATTAAGAGTGTCTCTGAAAATTACAATGTACGTTTAGTGACATAGCTTGTTGTGGAAGATACATTATTTCTCTTTAAAGAAACCCTTGTTTCTAACTTCTGTTGTCTGACAAGTTTTCTCATTTGTATGGAATTATTCATTAAGGAAAATGTTGAGATAGCTGTTGCACAGCCATATAAAGCACAGCACTGTCTACAAATGCAAGTATCTTTATTCATTTCAGATTCAAATATATGGCCCATCTTTCAACTAGGAGAAGAATACATAACTTTTCCCTTTTCTTGCGAGGAATCCTATTCAGAATAAGGGAATTTCCCTTAAAAAAGGGGAAACGTTGACAGCTATGGAAGAATATGTCCTCTAGCTAAGACTTGTCTTCACTGAATCTCAGCTTGATGGGGACTCCAGGGGTGGCTATGAGACTCCTACACCTCTAAAGTCCCATACATAATCTAAGAAGAGCCTGAAAGCTTTGAACCCAAGCACTGAGAGAATATATTCAGCCCTATTGTCTATTCCTTTTGGGCTGCAGAGTGGAGGATAGAAAATTGTCAGTCTATTTTATTTCAGGAAATTTCAGTAGGGTAAAATTCCAATTCAGTTTTATTTCCACATTGGCTGTAGGCCATAATAGAAATTCAGAAATACAGTACTTAACTAAAGTACTTAATGGAACCCATATCTTACAGTGAGCAAAAGATAGGTCAACCAAATTTCAGTTCCACAATCATGGTGATGTAGAATAAAAACTGAAGTTTTAAAATCCTTCCTCCATGTTGTTTCTAAGCTTACTGCTTAATGAGGCTAGTATAATTTTATCAGCAATATGTTGATAATATTAATACTACTAATAATAATAGACATTGATGACACGCAAGTGACCAGCATGGTTTTACTCTCTTTGCAGGTGTTGTGTTTCACTACCGAGCAGCTACCAGCAGGTACACCTTGAATTTCAAGCAGGCTCAGGAGGCTTGTGTGGAGAATGGTGCTGTTATAGCAAGCCCTGATCAGCTGAAAGCAGCCTATGAAGATGGCTTTGAGCAGTGTGATGCGGGCTGGTTGTCCGATCAGACCGTTAGGTGAGAGGACCAAGTTGCTTCTTGACTGCGCACCCTAAAACGTTTTTGTGCATCTGTGGGGGCAAATGAAACGTGACCGTCACAAACTTCCACTTACTCTGTTGCAGGTATCCCATCAGGCAACCAAGAGTTGGATGCTATGGAGACATGATGGGGAAGGAAGGAGTCAGAACCTATGGATATCGTCTTCCTAATGAAACCTATGATGTCTATTGCTATGTGGGAGCCTTAAATGGTAAGCGGAATCTTTTTTTAACGCATGCTGGCTAAACTGTAAAGCAGGCTTTCCCATCCTGATGCCCTCCAAAAGGTTTGGACTGTAACTTGGTGTTATGTACTGAGTTGTATAGGATCCAAAATGCAGCAGTCTGATTGGTCCACAGGAGCCACCCAATCCAGCTCCAGGTGGAAGTGAATCCACAACCTGGTTGGCCTACAGGAGAATCCTGGAATTAGCCAATCACTTGGGGCCCATTGTGTAAATAATGTATATAAAGCAGACATTCTGGGGGAATTTCCATTCCTCCTCACCACTATGAGCTGAATAAAGAGCATGAAATCCACTCTTGATTCTGAGTATATTTCACTTACATCAGCCCAAGTCAGCATAGCCGATGGTCAGAGCCTTTGGGAGCTTTAGCCCAGAGCATCTGGAGGAATCAGGATGGGGAGGGCTTATTTAAAGCACATGCAGTTTTTTGGAAACCAAACATCAGGTAGTGAACCTTACATGGACCTAAGCTTTCAATGGCAGCTCAGTATTCATTTTATCCTCAAAAAGAAAAAGATTCCAGTGCTTTGAACTGGGTCCAGTAGTCTGTGGGCAGCCAGTGCAGATGTTTAAGAAGAATTGACCATCTGCCCCCGCCCCCCCTCAGCAATTTAGTCGCTGCAATCTGTGCTAGCTGAAGCTTTTGGACCATGGCTGTAGCTGGCATACCAGATGAAGCTGGCAAAGGACACTGCTGGTCACAGAGGTCATTTGGGCATCTTATGAAAAAGGTGTTTCTTCAGAGGGAGGGCAACCCTAACCAGAACAAGCGACCTGCTTTCTGGACACAGGAAGCACTTACAGAGCTTCCTTCTTGCCAGGATTCAAGATGCATTCACTGGTCCTTGTTCACTCCATAAGTACATTCATGGGCTAGTCTAGGCTTGCACAGTATCTCCAGATTCATATATTATGGAGAAATAGAGCTGCTTGTCTATCAACGGAGCAATGACACCATGCCCCCAAAGTAACGACTGCTCCTAACAGCTTCACATGTAGGTGTTAAAAAAACTCCAGGGACAAAAAGTGTCCTGTGGAACCTCATGGTGGAGGCATTTTAATTTTGGACTGATTTTGCAAGGTAGGGAAAACCTTGGTGAAGACAGCCATTGGCACTTGTTATTATGCCACTAGATTCTTAACATCACATACCTGAGTCACCGCGATTGTTTACTAGTATCCGAATCAATAAGCGATTTCATTGCCATTGTTGGACTAATCACTAAGTGAGAGCACATGCAGATAACTGAAGAATAACTGATGGAAGGACATTATTATACAGTGAAATGCCAGGGCCAAAGTGTTACACCAGATGGGATTATTAGCAGGGTGGAGAGCATGTGGAAATATGTTGTGAATTTACCATACTAATTAGATTCATCAGGGTAAGATATATGTAAGCACACATGATTTTAGCTCCTTGCAACTCCTTTTATAGCCTGTTTCTACTTGGAGTTAAGTTCTAGTGAATTCAGTAGTGTTTATTCCCAACAAAGATGCATGGTATTGTGACTTTGGACTTTCAAAAATCACCTCCGCATTCATAGATGTAGGAGCTGAGTTTTTGTTCAAGAAAAGATACATTTTGCATGAATTTTCCCAATACTAATCTACTCTGGCAGTCATTTATATGTGATTTCATATTTCATACTGGCCTTTTATTTATTTTGCAATGCCCTGAATAGTTTTGCTGAAGGGGCAGTGTAAAAATCATTCAAATGCACAAATATAATTGTTCGTAATGCCAGGTAAAACCTTATGAATTTGACTTAAAGGCAAATTGTTTTGCTTTGAATGCTGCGTGATTAGAAAGAGAAATATTTTCACATTCAGAATTCTGCATAGCTAATAATGAAACTGGGTGCAAGTGATCCCTGTTTGCATGTTTCCTCTTTAATGTGATTATTACAAACTAATTAATTCCTTAATTAACAAATACGGGGTCAGAAAGGGCACCTGAGTGGTCTGTCAGAGGTGTTTTTGTTGATATGCCTGCTTAAAGAACATATTGACATAATAATGCCTAAGTACAGCTTTTGAATAATAATAATAACAACAACAATAATTTTTAATTTGTACCCCACCCATCTGACTAAGTTTCCCCAGCCACTCTCGGCAACTTGTAAACAAATAGTTCAGGAATGTTTATTTAGTTTGACCCCCTAGATAAACATGGTATTGATATCTGGCTGGAACCAATGGAAAATTTGACTTGTAAAAAAGCCCATTTTCCATGTCTCACTGATGATGCCGATCCAAAACACAGCTATGGAATGTAAAATCTCCTGCCTCAAATCCTATTAAACTATGCCCATATAATAAGTAATCAAGGGAGTGGTAGGAAACTTATTTTATGGAAGTGTAAAGGGAAATCTAACATATATTTCCCCATGATCCACCTTTATGCCTTTTAGTCAAGAAAAGCAATATAAATCCAGATGTTTCTTGCAGATTTTTACACACACACACACACACACACACACACACACACGTTAGTGAGTATTCACATCCCACCACACAGCAAGGGAAGCTCGTTGACTTCAGACTGCAGTTGCAAAATAGTCTATTGGTAAGAACAATAATTGCAGACCTCAGTTCTGGAGAAAACAAGGGCCATAAAGTGAATGTGAGTTTGGCAGTCGTGCTGACTGTACTTACCGGGAAGCAATCCCCACTGAGATTTTACTTCCCAATAAACAGCTAGGACAAGGATCATAACTGGCAAACTTTAAGCTGTGTGCATTGTTGCTGTGCAGTTGGCTTCAGGGAGCCTACTCAGGAATATAAGAAACCATTCAAAGTTGACATCGAGTGCAATATGTGTGCAGAGAAGCATGCAGGTGAGCTCCACAGGAGTCAGCAGAAGGGCATTTTTTTCTTTTGCACCATTACTGCTCTGCCAGGCATGCAGCATCATGACGAAACCATTCATATTAAAGACAGGATGAAAAAAAGGGTTAAAAAAATGTAACTATTAAAAACAACCAGTGTATGCCTATTGATTCCCAAAGCAAATGAATTCAGATCATTTGTAGGCTGATTTTCAACTTTGTCAGATTCCAAAGGCAGGGTACAATGAAAAGATTTGAACAATTTGGCCTGTCATTTGGATTTGCTTGTGATCAACAGAGAGATTGGCAGAGTCCCTATACGGATAAGTCTTTTCTATGTTTTTTAAAAAGTAAAGGACCCCTGACAGTTAAGTCTAGTCGCGAACGACTCTGGGGTTGTGGCACTCATCTCGCTTTGGCTGAGGGAGCCAATGTTTGTCTGCAGACAGTTTTTCTGGGTCATGTGGCCAGCATGACTAAGCCACTTCTGGCGAACCACAGCAGCGCACAAAAACAACGTTTACCTTCCCACCAGACTGGTACCTCTTTATCTACTCTCACTGGTGTGCTTTTGAACTGCTAGTTTGGCAGGAGCTGGAACTGAACAACGGGAGCTCACCCCACCACGGGGATTCAAACAGCCAACCTTCCAATTGGCAAGCCCAAGGCTCAGTGGTTTACACCACAGCGCCACCCACGTCTCTATTTTCTATGTTTTTAGTGGTTCTCAATTTTATGTGTAAACTGCCTTGAGTCCTGTAAGGGAAAAAGGCAGGGGACAACAACAGTGTTAGATGCACTGAAGCACAATGCCTGGTACAGCTAGGGGAGTGATCCTCTATCTGAAGGATCCTAAATACAGTAATCTCATGCTTAAACCAATTCACAGATGGTCTACATACCAATGACCATGGTTGGATGTAATTCAACCTGCCACTGACCAATGGCAAAACCCCATTGCAGGTGTGCAACAATATTCTTTCCTGATTAAATTTCATGTGCAACAAAACATATGAACTGAGTCTCAGAGGATAGAATACTAGAGGGTAATCTCTTTGGAGTTCAAGCATTTTGGCATGAGGCTGTGGTGAATCTGTGTGTGTGTGTGTGAGAGAGAGAGAGAGAGACAGAGAGAGAGAGAAAGAGAGAGAGAGAGAAAGCTTGGCTGCCAAGTCTATCTTGCTGCATTTAACAGCAATAAAAAGCAGCTTAGTCAGGTGCTTTTTAAACTGAGCAATGCAAATACACACAACAGGGAAAATCTGGAGATTCTTAGAGTGCTTTGACTCTGGGGCAGAGGCAATCAGCCTAAAACAGGGGGCCAAAACTAACAGAAATCACATTGCTGTCTGCAATCCAAAGATTGTCATGGTTTCCATGTCACCCCTGTTATTGCAGGGCACAGCTAGCTCTCTTGCTCCTGGCCCTGGTGTTTGCCTGGATCATTTTGCTGAGTTACTCTGTGTGGATTCCAGCTATCAAAACATTACAGACCACTTTTAACTCTTGACTCTCCCTCCCTCCACTTCTTTCTAAGTATTTCTTCATTGCTCTACGTCACTCGCAGGCCTGCCAGATGGATTTTCTCTGTGTCTTTCTGGAACATGTGGGAGAGATACATTTAAGCTGTTTTTGTTTGGGAAACCTTGGCTCAGGCAGATACATAATTCAGCACCTCAAAGTGTATGATAGAACTAATCCCCACACTTAAAAGTTGACTGCAACACTGCCATGGTGAGAATAAGAGCTGGTTTTGGAGATTATGCTTTTAATACTTTTACCAAGTTCACTAACAGTCATAATCTTGTTGAGGGAAGTTGCTTAGAAGGTCCAGATAATCTTTCCCCTTGACGCTGTGGAATGGGAAGCTGTGGATAAACACCACCCTTGCTTGGCTACGCCTGTGGAAGTCAGGATTAAAAGTTTAGTGGTTCTGAGACTTGTGGCCTGGGACGCAGCATATAGAAACAAGACAGATTTTATAATCTCTGTGGGTTATACATTTGAAGATTGCAAGTGGGGGGGAGGGGTCATCATAAGACACAGTGTATGAGATTGCAAGCTTGTTTCTCGACTGCACCATTTCCCATGATAAAGGAGAGATTTCCAGTCATATAACATACCCATCAAGCTGTCCTGAAAACCCCCCGGAACATTCTGTTTTTCTCACAAGAGGACAGTGGCCCAAATGGCCTCTGTGATCTCATGTGATTTCAGGCCGCACTCTTGCCCTGGAAAAGTGCAGCTATCTTACACAGTTCCCTAAAACATGCATTTTTCTGGTGCTGAGCCTGAAGAAAGCACTTTTGGGGAGGCTGAGATCTCATGTGGGTCACTTGACTCATGTGGGACCTCAGCCCCGGAAGATGGCATCATGGTTTTGGGCTGCTTCATATGGGAGGTTATGATATAGTACATGGTCAGTACATGAAAGAACAACTTGCTCATAAAAAAGCCCTAGCCTATCAGACATCAAATATGCAGGGAGTTTAACCCTGTGATCCTGGCATCTTGTCTGAAGTAGTAATATAGTCCAGTGAAGTGACTGTAGGGATTGACATGCAGCTGCATGTAGCTGCTGAGCCTAAAGCAACTGGTGGTCTAGTGTGGGTGGGGCTCTCGGCCATATGTCACTGTTGGTTGCTGATAGGTGGACAGGCAAGGCAGCAGAAAACCAATCCAACGCTTCTGATACTGTGACCATGCTGAGCTCCCTGCTGCCTTGCCTCTCCCATTGTCTTTTGGTAACCAACAGCAATGTGCCGCGTTGGGAAGTCAGGAAAGAAACATAGGCCCACCCTGCTGGCCTCTACTGTCCCAAGCAGCACTTTAACCTAAGCCCGTATTCAAATGTATCGTAGCAATTTCAGTAGGACTCACTACCTGACCCCAAACATGTTTTCTCAGAAGATGCAATTGATTTCAGTCATCCCCACCCCCCTAAATAATTGCACTTAGGTTTGCAACTTTGGACTTCCCTTACAGTCTTTGGAGTATGCTCTCTGAAACAGTAGTGAAATCATTATTTCATAAAACATGGAGAATCTCCCAAACCAGACATCAATTTCACCGCTAGCCGAAATGAGACCAGAGCATTTTTATTACCTGTTAAATTGGCTTGGAAAGCACATTCATATGTATCCTCCAAAGTAACAGAACAAAACATATATATTCCACTGCAATTTGGCAGAATTAAATAGTGCTGTTTCAACATTTTTAGCCTCAAACAATCATTGTTTATTTCTTGTTGAATGCTTGTTTTGTTAGCATGTTGCAGTGGCTGTGTACACCACTTGAGATGCAGATTGGATTAATATTGACACATGGATTTGTAGTTTCCTTGCAAAGCAGATGGCGTATTTTGAAGACCTTATTTCCTCTTTGTGGCAACACATTAACTGGAATTGGCTTAGAAGCTGTTTTTTAAGCTAGAAGTTTGGAGATGTTATTGTGTAATTGCTTGGTTTGGATGCCAACATCTGGACACATTAACCTAATCAAACATTTAGTGTTCATATGAGCATGAATCTGTACAAAATACTTGATGGAATGGCCATGCAAATATAGCATTGGTTTTCTTGGCGTTGGTTTTCATTTTATGTTTTTTGTTTTAACTTTCAGCTGTGATGTGGTCCTCTTGAGTAAATAGTGTTCTGTTATCAGTGGCATTAAGTGTGTACCTTGATTAGTCAGGTGCCTTGGGACAAAAGCCCAGGGTCTCTGGCTTCATGTGCATAAATATGGAGCCAGCACTTTCCCTGCCTCTATAGTAACCTTTGGCACTTGTTGTTCTCTCCTGTTAGTAAGATGCCTATTAGTAAGATGCCTCTGATGGACAGAGCAGGGTATATGAGACAGAAGGCTTCTATGTACATTGCAAGGAGCCCAGGAGCATGCTCCCCACTTCTCTCTCTCAGAGATGTCTGATCTACCCACCATCAAGGCTAGAGGTTGGGCTGTTCTGTCGCTTATAAGGAAGCAGTGTACCCCAAGTGAAGTACGTTACATTTTCCCAAAGCAGTGAATAGCAGAAATTTAGCTATACTGGAAAAATTATTTGGGCCCTGATAGGATGGCAGTGGGGGTTCAACATACTTTGTGCCTCTTGTGTTCTGCAGTGATCCCAGCCCCTATGTCCCCTTTTTAGGTTCTGTTCATTGGTCATGCTTTGATGGAATGTTATTGCGTGTGTTTATTGTTGTGATAACATTCAGTGCTACCAATGATATGTACAGTACCATCAAGGTACATAGTACTTTGCAAAGTTTCTTAAGAAGAGAGAGGGAGGTTACTGTTTGCAAGAAACTTAAATCTAAATGTTGACAATGAGAGAGTCAAAACGAATGGGGTTTGGGAGGGAAGGACAAGAGTAAATGGCTGGCTGAAGTTACAGGTTGGCTACGATTGATGTTATAGTTATAGTTGGGCTGAGTACTAAGAAGTTAAGCCAAATGTTACAGGAAAACATGTGACTTGAGGAGGGATCTGGCAGAGGGAGAGAGAAAGAAAGAAAGGACAGGACCTGAATCTTCAGGGAATGAGATCCAAGGTAGAAGAGACAGCTGGGAAGAATGGACAAAGAGAACAATTTATTTAAGTGAATAGGATACTTTTTTAATGGGGAGAGACACATTGGGAGATATGGGCAGGAAAATCCTCATAATGCATTTTATCACAGCAGATTCATGCTTCCAATTCAATGTCAATGTCACATTTTTTATTTACCGTATATAGTATTATGCACGCGCACACACACACACACACACACACACACACTGCTCGTGGCAGTATACATCAAACCAACTAATTATATCTGTGTGACCAGTAAGGAAAAATATACATAATTAATTCATTATTACAATAATCCTGGAAGTAAATGGGTTTTTCCCCCATTTAAAAACCATTTTAGGAATGTGACACAGCCGCCCATGCAAAGAAGTAAAGGTGCCCTTTTTCTCTTCTTGTAGGCGATGTCTTCCATATCACTTCTCCCAACAAGCTAACCTTTGAAGAAGCTAAAGAGCGGTGTGAGGCAAACGGTGCAGTTCTCGCTTCTGTTGGTGATCTACATGCTGCTTGGAGAAATGGCTTTGACCAATGCGACTATGGTTGGTTGGCTGATGGCAGTGTGCGCTATCCTGTTTCTGTGGCAAGGATCCAGTGTGGCGGAGGTTTGCTTGGAGTGCGAACCTTGTATCGCTATGAGAATCAAACATACTTCCCTCCCCCAGACAGCAGATTTGATGCCTACTGCTTTCTACGTAAGTTTATTTAATGCTTAAGAATGTATAACTATCACAGATTTTTTTAAAGGGAAAAAAAGGAGACATGATATAACCTGCCAATCTACTGGATTCACTTTCTTGTGGTTTATTGTTCCTTTATTTGTTCAATTTCTGTCTGACCCTTCCTCCAGGATTGCAGACACAGTAATGATAAAACATTAAAAACTCAACAACTAAAAACATTATTTAAAAAAACAACAGTTAAAAACATTCTAAACCAGTGATCTCAAGGTTGCCAGAAACAGTGTGTTTCAGCCATCAAATGCCTGGGTAACACCAGAATGCTTTTAAATTTTTCCTGCAAGTCATGAATGAAGGAGATAGACACACCTCACTAGGGAAGGCATTATACAAAGGGAGAAACACCCTGTCGTGGTCACCACCAACCATGCATCAAAGCAGCTCTTAATGGAGGCTTTACACACCAAGCAAAGGAGCTCAGCTGAAATAATTCCTGAAGTAACATTGTCTATAGATATTTCATTGTGGAAACGAAGGAAATGTTGATAGAAGCTTGAACCTCAGCTTTGTGATCTGCCACCTCTTGGAAAAACATTTGATCAGCCACCCAAAGGTTGACTGCAGTTTCCAAGGGTTAGATAGCAGATTAACAAGCTTGACTGAACCATTACTTTCTTTGGAGTTTTGAGGAAAAACCTGCGATTCTTCCTGATTGCTGTGAGCACAAACACTGTTTGATGGTTCCATTGATCCAGGGCTGGCTGTAACTTCTAATTGCCTTGAATAGGGGTCTGGCTGTTTTCTCTTTTCTCATGCAACCCCTGCTCTGCTCACTACAGTACTGGGTCATACCCAACACAGTTGTCCCATTAGCATTGGCGGTGCGGGGGAACCCTTTGTGCTGTGGGCTAGATCTTTATCTCCCCCATCCCCGCAGGCTAGTTTTGAGAGGTGGGCAGGACCACCCACATGCCCGTCATGATGACCAATTGATGAGCAGAAGGTTCAGTCCTGCTTTGATTGCTTATGTGGCTTTAATTGTGTTCATGACCCCCACCTGCTCCCAGTCCACTACCTTAAGAAGTAAACTAAGTCCAAGCTTTTGTTCCATGGACAGAAGCGTCCTCAAATTTTAAGCCTGTGATAATTACACCTGTTGAGAATCAGGTTCATCTAATGCTAGCCAATGTCAAGGGAAAGTGCAACATTTTGTGCATGTGAAACAGTACTTTAACAAGCTGTACAGGCGTCTTGGATTGCCCCCGTTATTAAATTGTTACACTCCCTGCTCATATCCATATATAACTCCTTGGAAAAGTTACTAATTCTCTTTGAAAAGAATACCTTTGGAATTAAAAGCAAAGGACAGTTTATAATCGCAACCATTTATATCACATTGGAGGCTGTTAATTGTGGGGATAGAGGTGAGGACAGCAAACACTGCATTCACTTCTCAGAAAGACAAAATGCAGCTAAGACATCTAGCTAGCAGCAGCGCCTGAAGTCTGTAGAACAGATGTTCGTACAGTAAAAAGCAACGACGTCACCCTTTTACTGTGCCCCTTTCCCCCTCGCTTTGGAGCAGGAGATGTTCTCATTTACTTAACCTTTCTGCTTTTATGGCACATGTTATGTATTTACTCTAATGTGGAGGGCTCAAATCCTACCCCTTTACTCAGGGAGTTGCCCCATTCTGGAGCCATTGATGTAAAGATTTGCATTGCAATGTCACTCTCAGCAAAGCCAGGAAATCAGGAGGGGTGGGGAGGGGGGGGGAGGCCTCTGAGAAGCCAACCAGACGCTGGTGTTTTCTCATCCAGCAAAGCACAGGATCTTTGCCAGAAAAGGCATCTGTCTTAATAATTATAAAAAAAACAAACATTGCTGTCAACAAAGCAGACAGCCTTTTCTTTGTGTCTCAGCAAGAAACTGTTTGTGAGCAAAACTTTTCTTTGGAGCAAAATGAATGTTTCAAAATTAACATGTCTTTTAAGTTAAGGAAAATGAAGCCCTGATTTTATTTTTTTATTTTTTAAAATCTGAACAACCAATTCCAGTAAGGATAAATTACAAGGTATCTGCTACTAATGTAAACACAATCGTAATGTTTAGATGCTCTTAACTCACATTGATATGAGTGGGGATCAAATGCTTAACTGTGGGCTAAAGCCCCAGTGGTTTCTCCTACATGTCCAGCTATTTCTGGATGATGCTTCTAATAAGTACCCAAAATATAACTTAACGCTAATGGAATTATATTTAAGCTCTCACTTAATTTGATTTCACATTGCAGTGCCTGGAGTATATGTATATATATATATGGCCTTAACCTTGGCAAGTAAAAGCAGGCAATTGAAACAGTGAGTCTGATCCCCATATCCATGTGTGCCAGATGTGCAAGGGCTCTGGGCTTTTCTTTATAACTTTCATTCTGACTTTCGTTTCTCTCACTCCTGGACTACCAGATTGCTTTCTGTACTTGCAGCAAGTCTGTGAAAAAGAAGTTTTAGATGTTGGGAGCTGAAAGCTGCTGTGCCAAGAAAGCCCCAAGTGGATGTGCAAATGTTCTTTACTCTTTTGGATCATGCCATATGTGTTTAGTTTTAGGTTTTTTTTTAAAAAAAAGGGAAGTTCACAGTGCTGACCATAACCACTTTGATCATGGATTTGTTCCTAGAGAAATCATGGGGCTTTCTAAAATGCTAATCATTTTCATGTTCTTTTTTGGGTATGGAGCCAATCCCACTGGCATTATCGAAATCTAATAAAAGACTTCTGAGGATCTGAGCCTAGAGTTCCCTTGCCCTTTATAGACACTACTAACTCTGTTGTTCCAATATGATTTCACCATTGCACACCTAAAATATAGTGGTCCTAGCTCTGGAACTTCTTTCCTCTTCACAGTTTCTCACCTGTTGCTCAAACCTGTATTCTGATCATTTAACGAATTTGTTTCCTGTTCGCTTCCTGAATATCAGAAGACCCCACATTCTTTCATTGTCTCTTGAGACAGACATTGTCTCTCGAGCCAGCAACAATAAGCAGCCCATTTAACTTGCCATCTATCTAGTTTGTGCTATTAGTCACAGTAGCCAGGAAGAATGTCATAGAAGGTCTCCCTAACAGGGTATCATGGCAATGTCTAGCCCCCTGTTAGTCCAGACCATCTGGTAGCCAATGACATAAATTAAGACAGTCGAAAGAGTTTCTGATTGAGAAAAGAAACCACCCTGGTAGCAGCAGATATGTACAAGTGATTTGTTACAGTACTTCCACCTTTTGTACTTCCTGTATAACATCAGTCAGAACTTGCACGTCTTCTTGTGCATGGAGGTGTGAACGTCAAATGCATGTATAGCTCATACAGAAGATGAGTGAATTATTGCTTCCAGTATTACATATCAGAACATTAGAAGCTGCCTTGTACTGTTTGTATTGTCAAATCATTCATCTTTCTAGCTCAGTACTATTTATACTGGCAGTAGCTCCTTAGAGTTCCATGCAGGTGCTTCTCCCACCCCTACCTGGAGATGCCAGAGACTGAACCAGAACCTTTGCATGCAAAGCAGCTGCTGTACCACTGAACTTCCAAGTAAACACCAATAATAATAATAATAATAATAATAATAATAATAATAATAATAATTTATTTATATCCCATGCTCAGAGCGGCTAACAACAGTAAAAGTAACACAGTTTACATAGAATCACAATCAATTACAGTGGTACCTCGGGTTACAAACGCTTCAGGTTACAGACTCCGCTAACCCAGAAATAGCACCTCCGGTTAAGAACTTTGCTTCAGGATGAGAACAGAAATTGTGCTCCGGTGGCGCGGCGGCAGCAGGAGGCCCCATTAGCTAAAATGGTGCTTCAGGTTAAGAAAAGTTTCAGGTTAAGTACAGACCTCCGGAATGAATTAAGTACTTAACCCGAGGTACCACTGTGTATGTATGTATGTATGTATGTGTGTGTGTATATATATATATGTATATGTATATATGCTTATTTATTAAATTAATATAGCACTCAGCTGCAAGGCTTTCTGAACCATTGTGTTCATGCACATTTTATGTTTCTCTGTATTTTATTGTATTTTTAATGTGTATGATATTGTTCTCTAATTAGTCTAGAGAACAAAATCATACGCACTAAAATACAATATAAAACTGAATGATGAGCACATCTTCTTTGCCCCTAAAACTACATGATAGTTGCGTGCTAAGCAAAAAAGTTAGAAGGTAAAGAAAGAGAGAACATTTAAAACAATGCAATAAAACACCACACACAAAATCAAAGCATACAATATGAGATGTTATGGGCAGAGTTGTCTGCTGCCTGAAAGCTAGGAGGAGGGTGTCCAAATTAAGCTTGTTGGACAAGGAGCTCCATAGCTGGGGCGGAGGTACAACCAAGAAGGCTTAATTCAGATTTTGGGGACAGTTGGATAATTTCAGTTTCTAAAGTTTCTTCTGTTGCCCTCATCAGTAGGGCACAATCTTAGTAATGTTTATGTTGAATCTAGACTGTTATTTAAAAGGCCTTCTGTGTATTAAAAAGTCTTTGCTGGGAGAGGAAGCATTAAAAAAAATGTGAAGAGGGACTTATAATGAATTCTGATTCTTCTTAACTATAGTAAAGTAAAACACAACTTTAGCCAAAAACAATTTGTTCCTAATGGATCCTGGTTTTGTGGTCAGACATAAGAGTATTTTGGAAGATTTCCCTCCTCTTTCTTAAGACCTAACCCTAATGAAGTCAACCACAGTCTGTCCATTGCTTTGTAAGCTTTGGCCAAAGTGTACAAAACCAAAGCAGTTTGCTTTCTTTTTCTTTCTTTTTTCCTTCTTTTACTTAGGGGTTTTAATGCTGCTTTTCAGCCATGACTGCCAACATAATAGAAAATACAGTGGACAGTCCATGTCATAATAAAACAGAAACAAATAATCCCTCTACAAACCTGATGGATTAAAAAGCATCCACGACCAGTTCTGGAGCATGCCTCACATACAAAAGGTCTCAGGTTCAACTTCCAGCATCTCAAGATAAACTCCTTTCTGAAAACCAGGAGGGCTGATGTCATTCAATGCAAGGCAGTGCTGAGCTAGATTGAGCAATTGCCTGTTTGCAGCTTCCAATGTTTCAGAATCTTCACAGATCTCTTAAAAGTCACAACAAAACTGGCCTGGTATTTTTTTCTAGGGAAGGAATTTAAAGATTCAGTTAACCACGGGAAAAACCTCTATTTTTGTAGTTAATCTAATCTCATATGGTGGTGGAACCCAAAGCAATATCAGTTATGAACTTCTGTGCAAGGCCTGCTTGTCCATGAGGCAGTTGCGTCAGGCGGCAGATCTGACCTTCTCTGCTACCACTCACTGCTTCCTCCTCCTCCGTATCCGCCTTCCACTATAGCTGCTTCCTCCACCCCTGGCCACCCTCTTTGCCATCATGGACACCACCTCTGTGGCTACTTGCCACTGCCACCACTACCTCTGTGTCCAGCCATGGTGGTGGATGGGTGCAGAGGAGGAGGAGTGGCTGATGTCAGAGGAGGAGACCAGGGACAGAAAAGATTGCTATGGCAGCGGGGCAGGGGGAGACATTTTCTTTTTTTGCCTGAAGTGGCAAAATATCCTGGGCTGGTCCTGGGTTACCACATGTAGAAGATCACCCCAAGTATCCTGGTCCTTTAAGTATGTAGGCCTAACAAAAAAAATTCCTTCCAGTAGCACCTTAAAGACCAACTAAGTCAGTTCTTGGTATGAGCTTTCGTGTGCATGCACACTTCTTCAGATACACTGTGTATCTGAAGAAGTGTGCATGCACACGAAAGCTCATACCAAGAACTGACTTAGTTGGTCTTTAAGGTGCTACTGGAAGGAATTTTTTTTGTTTTGACTATGGCAGACCAACACGGCTACCTATCTGTAACTGGAACTATGTAGGCCTAGTTATGGACATCATTAATGATTGTAGTTGCTCTACTTTTTTTAAAAAAAAGAAAACACTTTTTAGGCACACATAGCCAAATAAGTAATCGAAATTCTTGGGACGTTTGTGTTACTGAGAAGCATGATTCAGCTGGAACTCTGTCAGGATTGCACCCTCCACCCCTCCAGACCAGCTGTGAGGAGATCAGAAGCTTTCTCTTCTGATTTTGACTGACCAGTGTTATGTCCAAATCCATACAAACTGCAGTAAGCCTTAGTTATGTTTCACTCAAATAAGCCAACATCAAACCTCAGTGTACGTACCTGGCTTGTATCAACAAACCATGGTTAATGTTTTTTTTTTTTTTTTTTATGCACATCTTGTTTTTTTTTTGTTTTTTTAAAAACATTTTTTATTGCTTTTTAGAAATACAGAAAAAAGAATAAAGAGTGGTTATAAGAAGATAGGGTATAAGTAACAAGTTTCCATATTCTTTTTCCATCTATTCTAAAGGACTTCCCCACATCCTCCGAACCCTGCGTTCTCTGTCTTATAAAGCATCAGCAATTTGTTAACTTATTTCAAAACTTATTGTAACTTCCATTTTACAAACCATGGTTAATGTTAAGCATACACTTGGAGATCAGACCATAATGCTGAATTGTGGTTAATTGAAAATGGAACGTTTTCCAATCTTCTTGTGGCTGTCCCAGAGGATGAAGGAGGAGTGCAGGAGCCCAAGACTTACCTAGACTTGTTCTCATAATGATAAACCACGATTTGCCATTAAATGCACGTAGCCATTGTGCTCATACATATAAAATGTAGTGTGGCGAGGAGATGGAAAAGATCCAATCCACAGTACTTCTCTAATAGTCATCTGGGTAACCCTAGGCCAGGCCCTAAAGCCACCAAGAATGAAAAGCTGAGGGAAATATGAGAAAAGGAGGGATACTGCTATTTCTCCCTCCCTCAGTTTTCAGTAAAGCACAATGATCAGTCACTGATTGGGGTGAGGTGTCACCAATATGTCTATCTGAATCAGGAGAGGTGGCTGAGATGCTAGAAAGATGTTTGGAGGCAGTGATGGGCTGGATGTGGGCCAGAAAGGAGTTCTATGTGTTCCAAGTTCTTGAGTCCAGGAGGTGGGAAGGCAGCCTGTTTTGGATGGTACAGGTTCATAGCTTGGGGTACCCATGGATCCAACATTGTTATTTGAAACCCAGGTGGCCTTGGTGACTGGGTGCCTGTTTCCAGCTCCTGATGATTAGCCAACTATGGGCCCTTTTGGACCGAAATGACTTGACCATGGTACTCCATGCTCTGTAATCTGCCCTGAGACTTGGCAGTGAAAGGCATGTAATTTACCAACCACAGTAATTGTGGCTCTAAGTGGCCCCATGTGCTTGGGGGTTCCGAATCAATATGTGCTCCGCATCTTGAACCTTTTGGTTGGTATATTCTGAGGTATAATTTCACACTGTTCAGTGTCCCATCTTTGCATGGGTTTTCAGGGGGAAGAAGAGGACGTCAATTCTCACTCTGGATTGCTGTACTTTTAAAAAGGGCACAGTGTTATGACAGGGAGCAATTACTGTGCAGTAGCTTGCTTTGGGAATTAGGCCATTTTTTCAGACCACTGATTTCCCATGCATATGGCTGCATACAAAGATAACAGGCATCATGGAGACCCTTTTAAAGCAGCAGCTCCTCTTATCTCCCAATTTTATCTGTTCCTTTTTGGTAAACGTTATTTAGCTTAATTCAGAATCACAGCACTGCACAGTAAGCAACCTGGAAGCAAGTGTGTTACTACACTATTCTGTGATCTAATATTTAATGATTCTCCAACTTTTTAAAAAAGTTATCCAATGAAGAACAAGTTTGTTTTAATATAAAAACAAAGGAAATATGTGTGTGTGTTTTTAAGCATAGAAACCTCTTCCAGTTGCTCAGCTTCATTCAGGTTGTGCATAATGTAAAAGAACACTATTTTTTTAAAAAAAAGAACTCAGGTTAGACTTTGATGTAAGCAGCTGTCGGTGAGATAATTTGCTTTCTTGCTGTATTAGATGTGGATATTTTATTAGGAAAAACTGCCTCATGTCTTGCATTAGAAGGAGCACAAAGAAGATATCCCATTGAACATATGATTCTAGGAGTTTAGTAATGCAAAACATCTGTACAGCGAGGGAGTCTGTTAAAGCTGGAGCAGAGCCTTTTAGAAAGGAAACACCCTTCTCTGGGCAGGTCATCTTCTTTTAAGCAAAAGGCAGATGAAATGCAGAGAATATCTTCTTTGAGACGGAACAGCTTTAACATCCATTCATTCATCCCTTCTCTCTCTCTCTTTTTAAAAAGTTAAGTTTAGAAATTTAAAGCTTGTATCTTCTGAACTGTGCTGTTAATTAAGCAACGTTCAATGATGGTGCAGTAATCCTGGATTAAAATATTGCTGCCACTAGACAGAAAGCAGATTGTAGATGAAGTGTGCTGAGTGAACATTTTCTGGAAATATTAGTTGAAATTTAAACAGTGGAATAAGTGCTGAGGCTTTTATTTGTTGTGTCTAAGTGGAATCTGACATTTTTACTCTCTTTTAAAGCTTAAAAAGGGTATAATGCATAAAATATAGGTATAATGCCTATACAAATAGGCATGCCTATATTTTAGGAATTAAAATATAGGTATAATGCCTATACAAATTAGGAATGGTGTCCCACCTTACTTTGAGAACTGCACTGTATAATACAAATGACTAAAGCAGAAAGTGTTTGAATTCAGATGTGATAGTGGAGGCAGCTGGAGTACAATAACTTCAGGTCAGCAAAAATGAGAGCCATTTCACAGATCAGTGGACCATGGGGCAGCCACTTAAATTCCTTTGCATATTTATTTAGCACATGTATACCCTGCCCAGCTTCTAAGGAACCCAGGGAAACATACATAGGTTTATCCAGTTTTGTTCTTATAGCTAGTGCTTTCTTTGTGACAGTACCCATTGGTATGGAGTACCTTCAGATCATTGTTGTTGATGCCTTGACCACCATTTTGTGCTGGTACACGCAGTACTTTTATCAACATAAGAGCAGCAGCGTCGCCTCATTTTATTTTACCAAAAACAACATCAACACTGCTTTTAGCAGCTGTTGGGATGGAAGAGTAAATATCGATCCAAGGCCATCTGGCATGCTTTGTGGCTAAGCAGGATTGAACCCAGGTCTACAAACTCCAACAATGTAGCATATGATCAGCCATTCAAACCAATTCAGGCTTTTATTTTAACATGGAGGGGCAAATTCCCATTTGAAGTAGCGTGAAAAAAGTTTGAATCTGTGTGAGAGTAGTTCCATATGACCGATTTACCATAAGCCGAAAACTACTACATATAAGACTTTTAAGTCATTGCTATGGACTAGTGGGAGTTCACAATTCATTTAAACTACATTGGATTGAATTGCTTTACTCTAGAAGTACATGGGACTAAATTAGCTTAATTACAGCTGCTTTCTGGTCAAGATGCTCAGCAAGTACATTCTGGGAGCAACTGGCATATAGTAAAGATACAGCAGAGATAAAGGATGCTTGTTCAGAATTAATTTATTAAAAATGCTTCTTACAATTAAGATATTGTAGTAAGCATGACATTCATTTTAATTGTCTTTTTTTTATAGCTAAGCCGAATGATTCTGCAACTGTTGAACCGAACATACCTTTGGAAAGTGGATCTTCCAATTTATTAACTGAACAAATCACTTCTAAACCTAATCTTGATCCTTATATCTCTTCGGTCACACAAGGAATGCCTAAGGCAAAACTGGAAGAGAAGATACCTAAGCAGATTGCTAGTTTATCCACTGTTCTACCTCAGACTGTTACAGACTTTTCTGATTCATCAGAAGTGACAGAAACAGATACTGCACCGAGTGACCTAGTAGGGATCACACCCACACAAGTTGTCTCTGACCTCAGTGAGAAGAGCTCTGAAAGTCAGACTGAACAAATAGAGTTGGGACCAATAATAACTTCTGTAGACGTTCTACTGAGAAATAACTTGAGTGAACCTGTAGAAACAAAAACTTCTGTTACATTAACAAAGGAAGAAACACATCCCGGCATCCAGCCTACAAAAAAATCGATGGAAGCAAAAAGTGACGTAAAACTGACAACCGTTGTCATCCCCAAAGAACTGCTCCCTGATCATCATGAACCTACAAAAGACGATAACAATGGCAATATTTTACCCGATGACAGGCCAGTTGCCTCTAGCACTGTTTCAGAATCAGATGTAGTCAAAGTGTCAAAGACCTTCTCACCTGAGAATGCTACAGCTACACCAGGTGTAATAGTCAGTTCATCTGAAAGCAAAATACCACTAACTACCGGATATACAAAGAGCTATGAAACATCATTTAGCTCTGAGTTAGGCTCTGTGGAGTTTCCAAAGACCACAGCCACTGCAACAGAAGTGAATGACACAGTGACAGGGGTTTTCCCCAAAGCTGAAAGAGAGGACATGCCAAGGCACCGTGATAGAGTAACACCTACTCCAGAGATGCAACAAGAAAAAACTGCAGGAACAGACGATGAGAAATATGATTGGACTTCTGAAGGGAGTTCTGCTGAGCATCAGCCAGACTTAGGAATTCCCAGACAAATCACTACTATTTCCTCAACAGGCATATCAGGCACAGAATCAATTATATTTACAAAGATGGTAACTCCTTCTGCAACAGCAAAGGAAGAACCTGGCATTTTCCTCGTTTCTGAAACCCCAGTAGATAAAATTGCTAAAGATGTGGTCACTGTTACTATTCATACAGGCGTCAGAGGTGCGAAAACAGAGGCTACAACAGCTATTCAGGAGGAACCTGATGCTAGAGATCAAGCTGTGGAAAAACTGGCTACTGTCCCAGACACTACTGCAGTGATTTCAACATTGCTTTTGACACCTGAAAGTGACTTAACTGCTGAAGGATCTGCATACGAAGGAAAATATGCAACTACTGAGGGTTTGGGCCCAGGTGTCAAAATATCAGTTTATGAAACAGCCACAAAACCTGAACTGTCTCCTGGAATGGATGCTGTCACGG
Source organism: Podarcis gaigeae (assembly GCF_964106915.1). Classification (NCBI taxonomy): domain Eukaryota; kingdom Metazoa; phylum Chordata; class Lepidosauria; order Squamata; family Lacertidae; genus Podarcis; species Podarcis gaigeae. The sequence continues at coordinate 33,123,078 of NC_139687.1, read as the reverse complement.
AACGCAAACTAAAAACGACGGGTGTTCCCTCCAGAAAGGCAAGCACAGAAAGTGAAAAGGATGTACCCACCACCAGATTTTCAGGTCCCTTTCCTACTAAAGCTACTGCTCCTGTCACTGAAAAATTACCTCATGTGGAGACTCTTACAACTCATAGCCCAGAAGGTTCAGGAACGACAGAAGAGGCCGTAGGAACGGAGCCAGTTTTATTCTCGGCTATTGTGACAAGTAAACCGACGGTGGTAAGTGGCATAGCCACAGCTACCATTGCTCCAGTAGACAAGACCCTGACCACTTCGCCACCCAAGCCTTTAATTACCAAAACACAGCCACCCTTAATTTACAGTGAACCTGACGAGGATACGAGTAAAGACATGGTAATAATTGAGGAATCTGTTTCTCCCATTAAAACTACTACTGATGATGATTTAACAGGCAAGACTGCAGAGCCAGAGATTGATACAGAATATTTTACATCATCGAGTGTGACTGCGGTTGCACAGCCTACAGGACCACCCTCTGAGGTTTTAGAGTCTCAGGAAGAGCCTCCTTCTACTTCAGATGCTGACGTAGGAGTGGAAAGCAGGCCTGACATAAAAGTGTTTGTTGTTGCTATCTCTGGCAATGATACAGGTAAGGCTTTGCTTCTCAGGGCCATATGCCCAACCTGATGGACCTTTGGCCATAGCAAGTAGTTTTAAAATGTGCTAGAAGGTGTGTCTTTTATGTCTGGAGCATGAAACTATCTTACACTTCTGTATGTTAAAAATAGTTGATATTTTTGAAATGAGGTATTGGTAATAGCTATTGGCAATATAAATGTGCAAATCATCAGTTGTAGATGTAGCAATAATATATGAGAGCTTCCTATCTGATACTAGCAAATCATTGAATTGACTTCCATTATTTGTGGAACAAGGCATTTTAATTTCATAGCTTCCACTCCATGCATTACTACTCCTGAGTGTGGCATTGGAGCGTGTTAACATTCCATTAGTCTGTAGCTATTAACAATGGCATCTGCAGTGCTATCAGCTAAACAAGGCGTGGGTTCTTTTTTCTTTGCTTACGCCAAAGGATGCTATCAAATTTGGGGAAAGAAAAGGGTATTGTGTGAAATTGCCAGGTTGTAATCAGAACAAACATTTGTTTTCTTCTGTTCTGTTCTGTTTTAGCTGAGGGCACTGTCTATGCAGCTTTAATCTTGTGGGTATCCAGAACAGAGATATCAACTGTCACTAATAAGTTATATGATTTCTTCTGTGTTAAGAAAAGAGGCCAATGTGTCAACTGAAAAGAGATCTGACAGGAGACGTTGTGGGATTTTTTAACATCATCAATGATAACTATGTTTTGAAGTCAGATAGAAACATTATTGGATAAAATAGCAATGAAAGCTTATTGGATATCATGTCTTATATAATTTTTCATACAGTAAGCCCGCAATTTATGCGGGGGATACATTCCAGGGATCATGCCTAAAGCTAATAATTGGGTTCAATGGCCAAAGTCATGTTTCATTTTTCGAAGTTCAGTGGGATTACCAAAGTCATTTCCCCCAGAACCACACCCCTTTTCTGCCTCCATTTAAATTTCTTTTTTTCTTTTTTCTTTTTTGCCATGTGCATAAAGCTGAATGCACTCACGTTAAATGCACCTAAGTTGCAGGCTTACTGTATGTAATTCTACCTTATTACTCTTTATTTACTCTTTCCAACCAGTAGGGCACTTCTATAAGCTTTACAGAGTACTCTTTTCCAGTTGTTGTTTTATGAACTTCACACTCACTCTTGGCTGTACATAGTGTCATAATGAACATGTGTGGGTAGACCAAGTTCACTGAAAGAATGCTGAAAATTACATCAGAAAGTAATTTATTTGGAGCTCTCAGCCAAACAAAAGTAGACTCTTGACTCTTACCAGTTCCCCCATTTCCGTGAAATCCCTGAATCCCATTCTCAAAGCTAATTATTGATTCCTGGCCTCTACCCAAGTCATAACAAATTATTGCATCTGCAAGCCAGTTGTGCAGAGACTATAATTTCCAGTGTGGGCTGGTCTGTTAGGGCAAATGAGGGACTGCCCCACCAACCGCAGCCTCTCTCTAGCCAGCCCCCACATGCCCACTTCTGTCTCACAACCTATCAGCTTCCTCCTCCTTAGCCTCTGTGTTGAAGGGAGGGTGGGGCTAAAACTAGTTAGTTTTACCTGGTTGGATTACCTGGTAGGTAACTAACACTATAGTAAGAATTCAGTAGTAATCATTCCTGAGTAGTAAAAACATCATGCAATTTTCTCAAACATTTATTGTCAGCAAGATTGAGGCTTCAAGAAGATAGGCTATGACCCTGTGCCATAGAGATGAATTGGTTTAGTAACCAAGTTCCATTGGGCCCTCTCCTTCATATCCCTGACAGTTGCCAGTTTGTTACTTTGCCAAGGACCACATGTGGATGATTCATATTGTTGGGCTTTAGCATTTATTTTACTGAATCAACTTGCAATGATTACACCATTAATTACAGCCAGTTGGATCTTTCCTCCGAGTTGGCCTCATTGGCCAAATGGATGCCACTCAGGAAGGTACTGCATGATCTGGGTTCAGGCTTGAAGCTGCGGAGTGAGTACAAAGACCTAACACAATTCCTCTCATGTTTGTTCTCTAAGTGGTTCAACCTGCCCCAGTAACAATTCTAAGTTTTACCATAACTTTGGGGTGTTTTCAGTAGGTAGTGTTTTTGAAGTCTCTCTTGATCTTAACTTCCTGATCTTGTCATTCCTTGTAAGGTAAAGGTAAAGGGACCCCTGACCATTAGGTGCAGTCATGGCCAACTCTGGGGTTGCGGCGCTCATCTCGCTTTATTGGCTGAGGGAGCAGGCGTACAGCTTCCAGGTCATGTGGCCAGCGTGACTAAGCCGCTTCTGCCAAACCAGAGCAGCGCATGGAAATGCCGTTTACCTTCCCGCTGGAGCGGTACCTATTTATCTACTTGCACTTTGAGGTGCTTTTGAACTGTTAGATTGGCAGGAGCAGGGACCGAGCAACGGGAGCTCACCCCATTGCGGGGATTCGAACCACCGACCTTTTGATCAGCAAGTCCTAGGCTCTGTGGTTTAACCCACAGTGCCACCTGCGTCCCGTCATTCCTTGTACCAAACAACTAAACATGGTCTATAGATGATGCTCTCACTCACATGAGAATGGTGCTTAAGAACACTGTGTTGTTGCATAATCTAGTTCTGTGAGTTGGCTAACGGTGGTTTAGGATGCGTGGCTGGCTAACACCTAAAGTAGGCTTCCTGCAAATGAGGCTTTTTGGGGAAACAAAACTACCATTCCCTACCCCAAGCCTTGAACCTCACTTAGAACAATGCTATGTCAAGGCATAGCATCATTCTAGGACATTCTGCTTGCCAGAAATACAGACATCAGCAAGGGATAAAAGAGTAAACGCCTTGAAAGTATTTGAAAAATTGTCCTGAAAAATTGTATGTCCCCAGATAATTGTAAAAAAGGACCCATTTCCATTTGTTGCTAAATTAGGGTAAGAATATTTCGCAACAACCCTAAGATATGTGTGTGTGTGCATTTATTTGTATATGTCATGAACCATAGAAACAACCTATAACTCCATATTCTATTTCTAATCCCTTGGGACCTATATGATTGTTTTCCTAAGCTGCATGCCTTTTCTATTGATATAGCATAACATGAAATTATTCTGGAAGTTTATTTATTCTTTCCTTACACCATATCAATTATTGTTTGGTACAAAATATCTGTTGTAGTTACAGAATTCCACTTGTGGGGTGAAGGGGCTGACTGAGATCTGGCTGAAAACCCAAATTGTTTTTTGTTTTGGCAGCTTCACAAAAATGTTGATAAGGGATATGCTGATAATATTGCTGAAGGGATTAAAATGGTTCTTTCCCCCCTCATATGTGTTAGAATATGGTGGTTTTCCTGAGAAAATGTATTGCACAAGCAAACCATGCACTGATGCAATTTGAGACAGGTGTACAAGTTAATGAGAAATATATAAAGCACACCATTAGTGTGGGTCATGAGGAGTTCTAGGGCAGGTGTCCAAATTAATGAGCAAAAATATGTGTGTATGGGGAGACAACCCTTTGGGAATTTACTTTCTTAAAAAGGGAACCATGGCTATGCATGCTGCTATGTTTTCTCAGGGGCTGTTATTTCTTTCAACAGGATCCCATAACTTAACTTTCATACTATTGTTGAATACATGATGATACAACAGGGTGGACGGAATAGTCTCCAACAGTTTGATGCTACAGTCTTTTCGTATTGTGCAAGTGGAATCCGTCTTGCGTCAATACTTGGGGGTGCGGGGAGATACGCGTCATTTCTGTGCAGTAGTAATGGAGAGTTATGATTCAAGAGCAAGGAGCGAATGAACTAGCCGAAGAAAAAAGGAACTTTTCTTGAGCATATAAAACTTTTTATGAGCTGACAAATACTGGGGGGATTGAGGTGAGGCTGTTGTTTAACAGCAGCCAAGGGGATACTGAAAACATGACTTCTGTCTGTGTCGAGAATAATTTGCGCACCTGCGTCTTGTGGAGGCATTGGAAAGTGTTTACTTAGCATGCTTGGAAAGGCTTGCTAGGAGCCCAGGTTTCACACCAGCTATGTCTGGTTTTTTGACCCCTTCTGCTTTCGAACAGTCTGAAGCTGAGAGGGAGCCATCACTTTTTGAATGCAACCTTTTATGAAAAGGGACTGCAGCCTTTTTAATGCCATTTAGCATGACATTTTTTTTTACTTCGCTTATTTTCTGCCTCCAAGATGTAGTAAGTGTATAAAACTTCAATGAAAGTAAGAGTCTTTCACAAAAGGCACAGATTAAAACATAACCTTAAGCTTTGGAATAAACAAGTGTCCTTGTTAGGGCTAACACTGTTCTTTGAGATTGGACATTGCATTTACTTTTATTTTATTTACTTTTTAAAAAAACCTTAACATCAAAGGTCACATGGTGAGAACCTAAGAGTTATATGAAAAATGTCTCAGATTTCAGTGGCACCAGATGTATGAGAAGCTGCTTACAAGAAAAATAAAAATCACTGGTGGACATAAAATTGTATGTTTGGCAACAGACTAGATATTGGTTTTGAGGGAGGCTTTCAGAACAAGATGAATACAGGAAGAGAACTCATTTCCACAATATAGCAAGATTTGGGGCATCAAATGTGGAGCATTTGGAACAGTGAGTGCTAGTTTAGTGCATATGGACTTGAACGATGCTGTTGTTTATTGCTGATATTTGCACTGTGAAAAGGCTTATAGATGTTTTATTTTGAAAAGTTAAAAAAATGCTTGTGTGGGAATGTGGAAAGAGATGGAACCTCTTTTCAGTGTTTGAAACTTTAGCACAGGAATGGAGAAGTAGACTGCCTGCTTCAGAAATCCCCTGCACAGAATAAAATCCTGCCCTGCATCAGAAGGCACATGGAGGATTGTTTGGTTGAAAGGACTCATGTCAAATTTCTCTGCCTAAGCAAAACTAGCCTAACAGAGAAGCGGTTGGGATTTAATCCTTGCTCCAAGTGTATTAGCTTTGCAGGGACAACACACACACTTGATTTTGTCTGCCTGCTTTCCCTTTAAATGTGCAAGCTTTTCTGTGTAAAAGCTGTATTTCTCACAGTGTAATTAGGCTGTCATCTTGTCAGTGAGTGTTAATTTCTTAGTTAATCACCAAGACAGCTGTAGTAATTCTCATATTCTGAATGATCAAGTTTTTCTCTCTCTCTCTTTAATGAGGAGAATTGCATTATTCTCTCACAGTGCAGTGACAGACTGCTGCTTTACCACAGGAAATGACTCCTGGGAGTTCTTTACCATCGTCAGACTTGGATTTCACCTAGGTTTGAGTTGAATATCACCCCCAATTCATGGTGCCACTTGTCTCCTACAAAAGTGTGTGTGCGTGCGCATGTGTGTGGCCTTTTGGAGAAGTCTGGGGTGGAGATTGCATGAAATTCTACAGTTCTTGAGAGGGCAGAGGGTGTACCATTATAGTTAAGGTAGCAGAGAACTTGAATTTGGCCTTTTATGGGGGGTGGGAGAGACAACATTTGCTGCCACTTCGTTGCTTTAATAAGCAGCCCAGTGGCATTCCAAAATAGTAACAGAGTGGACCAATGCAAACAATGCTATGTCATGACTTATACATTGTCTGAACAGCTTTTTTTGTTAAATTAAATTAAAAGGTCGAGTGCCCCTACTGGTGATCTTCTTGGTGCATGAGTTCACATATTGTAGAGGGATCTGTCTGAATGCAGTTGAATGTCTGCATGGCACTTATGAATGGACAGCTGTGTTCATTTAGATCTCTCTCCACGCACTATTGGCTACCCTGCTTTTCAAGGCTTCCCAGTGGATGGACCTCTATGAACATATAGTTCCTGTTGTTTTGAATCATACAAATGATTGAGATGGGGGTCTGCTGCTGAGATATTGCTCCTCCACTAGCTTTCACTCACCATAGCTGGGATATCTGAAAAAAGGCGTTAACTACCGAGGTGAATATGGCAATAGGCCACTGCTATTTTAAAAAGCAGATAAGAATCAGAATCTAAGTAAAGTGGAGTGATGAGAACATAAGTTTGTTCTGAAGTGGACATTAGAACTTGGCTCTCTCACATTCCTAAGTATTATTTGTTTCACTTAATTTTTCACTGGTACATTTGAAACCACTTTGTGTTAAATCTGCCCAACTGGAAGACCTGTTGTTTGTTATACTTGCTCTACAAAGCATTATGGATGCCTTTCTAAACAAAGTGAACACAGGGATAGTATAAGCTTATTTTTTATTTGAGAAACGATTGTACGTGTTTGAAAGAGAGAAAAGCATCTATTATGGATTATTCCTGCCCTTTGTACAAAACGTGAATTGTAGGCTTGAAAACTCCTTAATGTTAATTGCCAGCCTAAACTGTAGATTTAAAAAAATCTTAAACAATTGACTCAATAGTCCATTGCCGTCCATTGTAAGATGTTTCTGTGAAGCTTGTTAAAGAATGATTATCTTTCCTCAGATTCCTTCGTAGACACCCGGAAACAAAATCATATACACATTGTCTCTGCTGTTTTTTGCATTGTTGCCAAGGAAACTTCATCACCCTATAAACAATACTTGAGGCTTCCTAATGGCTTTTTGTCCATTTATGAAACAAATGAATGATCACTTTATTCATGGGTACCATGCCATTTTCATTATTCTCATAGGGAAATAGAAAAAAAAAAACCCTTTGCAAAGTACATATAGAGAAGGACCTATTCCGCATTTTACATGGATGCAACTTTTAACATGTGTTTTCTATTGAGGAATATGTTTCACTTCTTGAACATGTGGAAAGTTTGTCATCTGTTCCTTCAAGCACTATTGAAATGTGAATGTCCTGCCATTCTTGCTGCAAATGTTAGCTAATTGTCACCTCTGGGGAAATAGCTGGACATAGTGAGAACTTTAGTTCCAAAACAAATGGGCCAACGCTCATAAAACCAAATTCAGAACAAATGTGGCATTTGGCACCATTAATGCAAATAGCCTTGTATGGGCAGAAGCTTTTGATGCTTCTCATTTTTTCTCTTTTGTATATGTTGCTTTTCAAACAAATTTCACAGTGGTGTAGAAATTTCAAAATTGTGCTTTTTAAATATTGAGGTACTACTGCCACCACCACCACTACTAATTTAGTATATTAATAGCATACTACTTTGAGCGCTTTCTCCCTATTTCAACACATCCAGTCCCATGAAAGCACTGAAATTGCAGGGAATGTCCAGTACTTTATCAGGTGTGATTAGTATAAGAGCCATTTTTGGCACATTAACACTGCAGTAGAAATAGTAAAATGAAAACGCTCCTCTCAAAGAGACAGATCCATCGTCTATGAATAACCCCACCAAGTTACACTGAATAGAATCTCCTATACACACATATTTTTAATCTCTTCCCCTTTTACCAGGTCTGTCACTCCTGAAATCACCATCAGGTTGTCAGAAAGGATAAACAGTCAGTCTGTGAGCACTTAGAAAAGGATGCTGTGATTACTAAGATCCAGCATGGGTTTCTCAAAAACAAGTAAGGCTGGATGAATTTCATTTCCTTTTTTGATAGTTACAAGCTTGGTGGATCAGGGGAATGCTGTGGACATAGTGTATCTTGATTTCAGTAAGGATTTTGTCAAAGTCCGCTATTATATTCTTGCAGAGAAGCTGCACCAGACTGTACTCCTTTCCAGTTTCTGAAGGGGGCGATGCTGAGCTACAGCATTTGTTTTTCTTATGTGGCTTAAGGCTTCTGACATTGGCTTAGCATTGCAGGAAGAAACCACGGGGTGGCATATGAAGAGATCCTTGGTGAAATGGGTTGTCACCACTTAATTTGTCATTGTAACTTTATTATGTTGTTTCATTGGGAAGTGGCTGAGTGAATGTGGGAACATCATCTCCTTTTTCTAATCTAGCCTTGACCTTTTTGGAAAATCAGCAGAACATCATAATAAACTTCCAAAGCAAAGGTAACATCACTTATTTTGGGTTCAAGTTTCTGGAAACAAATTACTGCTCTATGTAGCTAATAAATATTTTACAGGAACGTTTTTGAAATAAGAGAAGTAACACTGTTCTGTTCTAGTCAGTGACTCACTTTTACAGGACCTATATTTAGAGAAGTAAATATTAGGAACTAAGCTGGTGGGTCATTATCTCTCTCCTACTAAATGAAAAAATGTACTCTATGACCAATGATTTATGGGATGGGGTTAGGTAGGGGGAATGGGTCATATGGAGTCACAGATCTAGAATAAAAGTGTATTACTGTGACATAAGCAGTTACAACTGAATATTTAGTGAGGTCCATGATTCTTATCTGCTGTGAATCCAAATGTTGGTTTACTCATTCATTCAGCTTTAATGGCATAATTTAGACAATACAATTCATTCTTCTAATAATGTTTCTGGGCATCAGACAATATAGGAAGTAAGAGCTACATCCCATATATGTGAATACAATGGGGAATCACAGTTACGTTATGACTTTTTTGGCATTGAGTGTTCCAAGTATCTTAGTCGTTTAAAACCAAATTCAAATGTTACCTTTACAAGGCCATTGGATACACAGCCAATGTATCCAGCAGTCAGAATCACAGTTGATCAGATCCCTTGTTCTTTTCATGGCGTTTACTAGGTTATATAGCAGTGTTAATCCTGCAAGAATGTTATCCTTAGTCACATTATGCTATTTTTAGGCACCAATTGTTTTGGGGAAAATATGAGAATAACTGTTAGAGAACTACCAGCACAGACATTTTTTCAGTACCTATGTTAGATGAGATACCATGTTCTTTTGATAAATGCTTTTTAAAAAGTCAGGCCCAATTTATGCATGCATATTGAAGGTAGTAAAGTGCTTGTGGGTAATTTCATTACCTCAGTTTCACATGGAAAGCCACATGTAAACAGTCCAGAGTGATAAATAATGGTTTCATTACTCTCAATTTTAACTTGGTTCCCTCACTCTTCATTTCAAATTAAAATGGTGGTAGTATGAAATAAATATAATTTTCCCACCATGCAATTTTTTAACTTGACAGATTAATCAGGAAATGAGCTGATTTCAAGCCCAATCCTATACAATATTTGTAAAGTCTTATTCTGCATAAATCTCACACCGTAAAGTTGACAGCAGTGTTTTCCTGAACAACACATGATGAATACATTTTTAAAGTATTATTAACATTTACCATATCCTTGACTCCAGTGAGATATTAACAACAGCTATTCATTGAAGAAAGGATACATTTCTGACTACTTCCTTCCGCTGAGTTCAGCACATAGCCAGCTGTTCAGGATTCTCCATTAACGTTGCCAGTAAAGTGCAACATGTTTTAGCTTTGAGAAGGCTTACTTGACCTTTCTACTTCAGTCTTCAGCACATATATAAGTAACTGATTGTGCTCACTTGGGCATTCCTATGTATCAGGATGCTGATGCTCCTGAATGCCATTTTGACTCCTGCCATGTAAGCATTTAGGGAGGAGTTCATTGTAGCACCAAGTTAAAGTCCCTTAGTGGTACTAGCAGAATGGCTTGCGTAAGAGAAAGTGCAGGAAGCCAGGATATTTGTGGATAGTTGCGCAACCAGCCACAAGAACTATGGTATTTAGACTTTGATTTTTCTGTGACCCTCTTCCTGGAAAATGGACAGTGACAATAATTTGCACAACTGGTCGCACAACAAGCTTCTGCTAGTGCAATTGTTGCATGGGTTTTCATTTTCTTTGACCATTATTCTCACCCTTGTGCTGGTGGTCAGAGAATGTTGAATCCTGCTTGGGAGATGATTAACCATTGGGGAGAAATGATGTTGGAGTCTTCACTAACCAATTTGTTCAAGCAAAGGGAGGAATCCATGGGCTGGAGCGATAAACCCGAGTAAAGGTTTGAGACCTGTTATTGAGTTCACTTATCCTTAAAGCTTCATTAACCCAGTAATCCTACCACTTCACTGAAGGATGTATTTTTGTATTTATCTCACCCTACCAGTCCTGTATGCAATGCTGAACTTTAAGAGTCTTAAAGATTTTTTTAGGGCAAGATTTAATGCCATATAAAAGATGCTGAGCTCACAAGAACCTCAATTTCCTCATTTTTTAGTGATGTGTGCAGGCTGCCAGAGTGGAAAGATAGTTTTGGTATAATACCCACATAGAATGTGTGAGAGAGTGGGTGTGCATCTCTGTTCACAGTTCTCTTGCCAAAAAGGGCAAAATTCCTTGATTGAAGGCAGCAGAAGAAAACATGTTTTGGCATATTGATATTAGTGAATAAATAATGATTCAGAATAGGATTGTGTATTTAATGCTAAGAAATACTATGAGATTTCTTCGTTAAGCCAGATCTTAAAACCATAAGCTAGGAACAGTTTATGCAAGAGGGTACTTCCAAGAAAGACACTGCTGTTGCCAATCCTGACACACAGCAAACCTATATAGTTTTTGGGCAAACTCTTCCAAGGTTACATTTTTAGACATGGGATTAAGTTATGGGATCATTCCCATGACTAAAAAAGGCAAGGTGGAAGTATTCATTTAGTAAGGGAGAATAAACATTAACAAATTCCTCGGTTTATCCTGTAACCTAATGATTGTTTAAAATATCAGGTTAAGGAGAGCATGCTAGAAACAAGGTCTTTCTTTTGGCAAATCAGTATACCCTTGATTAAAGACACATTCATTAACTGCTTAGGTGGTTAAAGAATTAGGCATTGGCTAAAATAAGGTAATACAGTGTCATGCTTGATCATTGTCAATGCTTGGTTGAGCACAGTGCAGTTAAGAACAAACAAACCGTCAGTTACTTTGTGCTCATACGTATGAAAAGGTCCTCTCTTATATTAGCAACATTTATGTGAATAGCCTTCCCCCCCTTAATGGGTTTTGATGGTGGTTTTCAGAGTCTGGTCAGGCAGAACTTGCTGTAGAATTCAAGAGGGACATACCTAATTGTGCAGTAGTGTTTCCTCTCTGGACCTAGCTAAATGGCAAGTTGGATCAAGCTTTGTTACGCTTTCCCATAGTCTTCTCAGCTTAGATTGGGCCTCTTCCCCTTTGACTCAAGTTATTCTGCATAAGGTTCAGCTTATTTTGTGCAGATTGTGGCAGGCTCGGATGTCCTGAATTGAAATAAGTCAGTATTGAAATTAGGCCTTACTTGATGCCCCTTTGGAATAAGAAGAGTTGCTCACATAGCCAGGGGGGAAATACAGCTATTCCAAACTAATATTGAATAGGAACTTGTAAGGTTCTTCCACTCTCAGAACTGAAGTCTTGTAGTACCTGACGAGTGCATGGCGAATCAATCTCTCTTGGTGATTTTCAATGGAAATGCTATTTTTGTCTTTGAAAATTGTACCACATGTGCTAATAATTGCACAGTATACATGCATGCAGATTCAGAGACAGAACAATCTAAAATAAAAATAAAAAGCTGCCTTTATAGTTTTATAACTTTCTTTTATCTATGACACATCTTTCACTTAATCACCATAAGCTGCTACTTCAGGCCACTTTCTCCAGTGCAGTTATACTGACTGGAGTGGGACTTATTCAGAGTAAGCGGTTTGAGGATTTCAACTACAGTCTAAAAATAAAAGTCTTGGACAGCTGAATATTAACTAAAGCTGCAGAAAGAAATAGCACTGCCATTGTCAACAATTAGGAAGTGTGGCATTAATTTAAACTTTCTTAGAACTGCACTAAAATATATATTAAGTCTATTGCAACCATTCTGCACAATCCAAAACCATTTTAACAGTCATATTGAAAATCTACATCCAACAGATGAGTGAATAATAAAAAACAAGGCTATACTGAATTACAAAGAGAAGTGGAAGACATAAGAAAAGCAGAAGAAATGCTAAATTCTATAACAGGAACCACCCCCCCTCTGAAAGTGACAGTAAAACATCCCCCGCCAATTCCCTTGAGATCTAGGGTTACTTCTTTGAATGTTCTACCAGTAATATTATCTGAAAGCAGCTTATCAATAGTATATATACTATACTGTCTTTACCATAAATGGTCTCTTTAGTAAATAAGGAAGAGATTATTCTTAACCTCTGGTGGTATAAATAATCTCTATCTATCTATCTATCTATCTATCTATCATCTATCATCTATCTATCTATATCTATCTATCATCTATCTATCTATCATCTATCTATCTATCTATCTATCATCTATCTATCTATCTATCTATCTTTCTATCTATCTATCTGTCTGTCTATCTATCATCTATCTATCTATCTATCTATCTATCTATCTATCTATCTATCTCTATCATCTATCATCTATCATCTATCTATCTATCATCTATCATCTATCTATCATCTATCTATCTATCATCTATCTATCTATCTATCTATCTATCATCTATCTATCTATCTATCTATCTATCATCTATCTATCTATCTATCTATCTATCTATCTATCTATCTGTCATCTATCTATCTATCATCTATCTATCTATCTATCTATCATCATCATCTATCTATCTATCTATCATCTATCATCTATCATCTATCATCTATCATCTATCATCTATCTATCTATCATTTATCTATCTATCATCTATCTATCTATCATCTATCTATCATCTATTTATCTCCTGGAATTTCTAAGAAAAATCTTGACATGCGTAAGGTAGAAAAGAAGCAATTCTATCAATGGTTCTATGTTCATCTTGCATCTCTTGTACTGTTCATTTTTCCAGTTGTTTCCAGCTGTTTCATTTCCGCACAAATTCTGGTGATATGCAGTATAAATGGTGGCTCATTCACATCTACTTGTGTGTAAGTGGCCCGGATAAGTGTGAACTGCACATGTGCAAATAGAACTACCCAGATTTGTCAGTATAAGGAGGACAGGTGTGAAAAGCTTTGCATTTCTTGTTTTGGAAAAATAAAATTGAGAGTGCTGACATGGCATAAGATTATAATTTAGACAGAAGTGAAGATATTGCTGAGGTGCTAATTTAAAACATTGGAGGTCAACAAAATATGATTAAAGAGCCAGTGTACCACTGAGCCAGAAGATGCATTAAACTGAAATGAATGAATGACTTTTCTGAGCTTGGAAGAAGCATTTGCAAAGCTGTGATGAAGCCAGAGTGGAGAATGTGAGGATGCTCCCTCTGGCAACATCCACTCTGCACAGATGTTTCTGGTCTCAGCCAACAATCCTGACAGTCTGAAATGGGGCCCTTCAGACAAGAATTGGAACTTGAGAAGATTCTGCTAATTAAAACATTCATCTGCTTTTCCATGCTCTTCTACTGGAATACAGGCAATGCTGTAAACCAAGTTCTGTAACTGAATCTAAAAACTCCAATACCAAGACTGACCACCCAACTTGCTTGATTTTCAACTCCTTTCAGGCCAATTGTACAATAAATAAGTTCTTCTTTAGCACTGCCTTCAAGAAACTGAGTTGACTAATAATTTATAGCTTTATACGAGTTTCATGTGTCCTTAAAAAGAAGAAGGGCTTACTGCTGCAGGGTGTTTTCCCCCAAATCTCTCTTTTAATTGTTGAAGAGAGGACAAAAAGTGTACTTTGATTAAATGTGTTTGTGTGAAAGACTGAACCAACAGAAAAATGTTCAGCAATATATTCCTTAAACCTTTAAATCACAGCCAAAGATAACAGTGCTTTGACAAGGATACATCAGCTAGGAAACATTGTGGATACATCAGCTAGGAAACATTCAAAAAACACTGACTTTCACTCTGATTTTGGCCAGCCTACTTACAAATAGGTCTGAGAGGGGAGAATAGAATAAAAAAGTTAATAATTTTTGCATAGCTTGGTTTGTTTAACTTAAGTGTATGTAGTGGTAGCTATGTTTTTCCCCCACAACTAACTTGCTGACATTGGGCAAATTCCAAATTCCATCTTGCCAGAGGGAGTAAAACTGTTAGCAACTTTCAGGGGTTTCAGTTCTTCCCCAGATCAGAGATTCATCATTGATATTTGAAGGCTGCATTCATACAGCAATTATTCATTAAATTTGGAAGACTAAATGATGCTTTGGCATAATCATGCCCCTCCTGGCAAGTTGACAATATGACTGACAAGTCAGCAGTGGCAGGGTCAGCAAGGTCTATAGTCTAGTGATATAGCTTCTTATCATGTGCAATACCCTGCGTTCTACTAGGTAAAAGCTGGAAGGTTATAGAGAGCTATGGCAGGTCAAGAAAATAGTGTAGTCAATAGAAAGCTAAAGCCAGGGACCAAAATTGGCACAGTTGAGAACCAACAGTTCTCAAAAGATCTTCATCCAGTTGAAGCTGATGCTACCCATAAAGGTAAAGGTAAAGGGACCCCTGACCGTTAGGTCCAGTTGCGGATGACTCTGGTGTTGTGGTGCTCATCTTGCTTTATTGGCCGAGGAAGTCAGCGTACAGCGTACAGGGTCATGTGGCCAACATGACTAAGCCGCTTTCTGGTGAACCAGAGCAGTGCACGGAAACGCCGTTTACCTTCCCACTGGAGTGGTACCTATTTATCTACTTGCACTTTGTGGTGCTTTCGAACTGCTAGGTTGGCAGGAGCTGGGACTGAGCAATGGGAGCTCACCCCATTGTGGGGATTCGAACCACCGACCTTCTGATCGGCAAGTCCTAGGCTCTGTGGTTTAACCCAGAGCGCCACCCGCTTCCCTCTGATGCTACCCATATATAATCTAAGCCTTGATCGTTCCGCGATTGCTGACCATTCCTTATCAACGTTGTTGCCCAGCTTAGGAGGACAGGATTATCCTGAAACATAATTTAGTCTTCCATATCCCCTAAATGAGAGCTGAATGGATATATACCCTTTAGATGGCTTGCATGCATTTCTGATCTCTTCATCTGGGGAAGAACTGAGACTACTGAAAATTATTGACAACCGCCCCTCTCAAGCCAGGTGAGGGAGAGGGAGAGAGGGGTGTGTGTGGGGATAGATGGTGTCCTCCAACCCTCTATCAGATTGCTAGATTTCCAGTGGTCATACATTTTATAGGGGGAGAGGTTGATCAAAGCAGTGAGAGTCCAAATGGAGAGAATTGCAGTGAATCTGGACCCTAGGTGATGCAATGTGTGCTCTGACAGGAGCAAAAGAAAATGAAAAAACGTAAAAGAAAAGGTACAGATTCAAGCTCTGTTCATAAGGCAAATACCTATGAGGACTGAAAAGCTGATGATCACAGCCAAATTAAAAAACCTGTAGCATGAAGAAGATATTTAATGTAATATTATAGAACTCCATGCTATACAATACCATTCCACCCACCCAGGGGAACTGTTAGGTTGTGAACAACTGTTCAATGTTTTAGAAGAGAACCTGGTTTTAAAATTATCTAAATATGCTAAATCTGTAGCAGAATCATGTTGGAGCATTGCATCTCTATAAATTGCTTATTTTGTGTGCATTATATGTTTTAAAGCTTAAGGAGATCAATGCAGATTTGATGTAGGCTGTTGTTGGCTACATATGTATATATGTTTATGTCTTCTCTGGGTGCCTAAAACAGATGCTTTTCATCAGGGTTATTACCTAGTATAAATGAATTATACCAAACCAGTAATCTATGTGTCTCCCAGGTGAGAAAAGTAAGCCAATGGCCAGGAATTTTTTAGTCTCATTACTGCCCCACAGTAGAGGGGCCAGTTTTTCAGTTTATAATTTTGAATTGATTGGTTAAATGTTTTGAACTACAGCAGCAGAGAGTTTAACAAATAAACAACAAATTTCAGAATTACTGAAGATGGTATTGTTTAGGTAAGGGGAAAAAATTATTCCTGAGTTTTTCTCATCATGGTAGTTTGTTTTGCTGCCATTGCTTTCAGTAGCCTCGGGGGATTGATTGGTTTACTGCAGTATATGAAGACAACTCCACAGTCTTCTACTTTTCCAAGAAACTACTATCATGGGGTAAAGCAGTTCTGGGAACTTTAGCTGTATTTGGATATGCCTGAATAGATCTCAGGGCAGAGTGAAAATTATAGTCAGTATGAAGGTTTTGGGCTTCTTCCCTTGTATTACAGGCCTCTCAGTTACAATAAAAGCTCTCCAGACTTTCATTTTATTAAAAAATGCTGGAGAGACAAAACTAGAGAAAAGGTCTCTATCTTTCATCTCGGTAATTAAAAAATGGTGTGCCCTAAAATAATCCTGATGTTAAAATAGCTTGTAATACTTTTACTTCAGTTTCATTAGCCCATAAAGCAGGTTGTGTGCAAAGCAAGGGCAGTTAGCCGTGACCTTGGTGAGTTCATTAAAGGAACCTCCAGATATCAAGTCCTTTCCCCCACATCCATCTTGCTCTCAATGCAGTCATACCTACTCACTGGCTTCATATCCCGACCAAACATATCTAGATGTTATCATCGCTCACAGAGTCACCCTAGACCTCTGCATAGTCTCCAAGATGTCCCAGATACTGTCAATCTCCTTTCCCTCCAAAGCTTCTGATAGAGCGTTTCAAATCTTTCTATCACCTTGCTATATCCTTCTCCCAGTGAATGCTGTACTGCCACTAGAAGGCCATGCCCTTCAAACACTGCTGCTGAACTATTTGAAGACCTACTTGATTTGTTAATTTTTACTAAGCTGGCTATATTTAAACTCTAAATTTTCTTTTCTAACTTTCTAAGGAAGATTAGTTTATGATAGAACATACTGCAGTAGCATGTAGTTATGTGTGTGATATCATCGATACTTTATTCACCTAATGGTTGATAATTTCCTCTTTCTTTGTAGAGTATAGTATCTCTGTTTAAATAAGCACTTTGAAATATTTAATTCGTTTCATTTCATGGCATCACAAAACTTGGGGAGGGACGGCTCAGTACAACAAAAACAACAACATGGTAGTGAAATATTAGAAGTGTTTAAATAGCTGGATACTAATGGAAGCACATGGGAGCATTCCATCTATTTTTCCTTTCAGTGCATTTGGTTTTACTGTGACAGTTGATGCCCATGTCAAGCCAGTTGCTAAAAATATTATTAAAAGCTCTCTTTCTTTGCAGATCCAGTGCATGAAGTTTGGGATTTATTTGGTTATCATGAAATAGACGAGCCCCCTACAGATACTGATTCAACACAAGATGAACCCTGCACAGCAACGCCGGATGAGGAATCTGCAGAACTTTTAATTTTGGACCCTTTATTCTACCCAGAAATATACAATCTTGGAGAAGATGATGACGAAGAAGACTGCGAGAATACTACTGATGTCACAACTCCACCGGCTTTGCAGTTTATCAATGGAAAGCAACAGGTGACTACAGCACCTAAAGATAGAAATGCGGAAGAAGCAAGGAGTGACCAGATTGAAAGTTTACCACATTCCAAAAATGTAACCTTTTCACACATCAATGATTCTAACATAGTGTCTGAAAATGAGATCTCTGCCACAATGCAGCCAAATGAATCTGCTGAAATTATAGGAGAAGCCACTACGCAGAAGCTAACGGCAGAATCTATCATGACGGAACTGGCCTTTAGTGGCGATTCTGAAGTTTCTACTACAGATAAAATCCTTGAAATAACATCTCTACATGCCCAGCCTTTATCAGACACTACAGAGAAATTAACACAACCTGGAACAGATTTTCACCAAATCTTAAGCAAACATCCTGGCATTTTCTCTGTAATTAATACAAAATATTCAGGAGCTTCTACTACCATGCCTGAGTCAAACAGTTACAGCTTTTCACAATCAGTAAAAACACCTCCAAAAGAAGCTTCTGAAAGGTTTTCTACTACAACGTTTGCTCCAATGTTTGCTTCCATAATCATAGAAGACAGCACAGCACTTGAAAATGTTCTACAAGATGAATATAAATCAACAGTTAGACCAGATGCACTTCTTACTGCTGAAAGTTCAATAGAAACAACCAGAAGTCCTAGTTTGTTGAATATACCAGAAGGCTCTGGAGATGTTCAACAGGAGAATGCTAAACCTACGACCGTGGTAATAAAAATGACAGGAACAGAAAAAAATCCTGTTCAGGATATTTCCTCAGATCTTGGCAGACACAGCCCTACAAAAAGCAGCCCTAGTGCATCACAGCCTCCTGCATCTTTGTATAAAGACATGAATTCTACACTTGAACAAAGTTCTGTAGAAGCTCTTACTACCCAAACTATTCCTAAATTAATTTTGAACTCTACCAAAAATGCCGAAGAAGTGAGGGATGATAAGGACAAGATTAAAAGCACCATTTCCTCAACCAAGGAGTATTCAACTACTGTTAAAGCAGAAAAGTTGCTGTTCAGTAACGATAGTATCAGATCTGTGAGCCAAGAATCCATAACTCTCACTAAATCAGTATCAGTGACAGATGCCTCACCTCTCAAAACTAAAGAGGCCACAGAGAAGATAATTCCTGTAGATGAAGAATCTGGGGATGGATCCACAGATGTTTGGAGGAAACCTGGCATGGACATTCTTTTGGGGGGTCCCACCAGCAAAGTGGTAAGTACTGACTCCCCATTTATTGATCCAGGTACTGAAAAAATAGATGTTATCACTATAGCTACTACATTGAGTTCATTACTATTGAGATCTCAACCTGGAAGCACAGACACACAAGTGAAGGAGCTAGACACTCTTAACACAGATTCATCACCTTTGGAATATGCAATTATTATTGATCCTACAATGCAAGTGTTAAGTACTGAATCAGACAGAAAGGCCATGGAAACTAAAACTGAAGTGCAAGTATCAAAGGATATAACTGATAACCAAGGACCAGTAAAACATGAATTGGATGCAGTCACGCAATTGCCATTTAGTGAAAAGTCTATTCTGGAATCAAATGAAGAGATGATAACATCTTCTACAGTGATTGAAAAGAAAATTGACTTGTTTGGGACATCTGGTGTGGCATCATCTGTAGAGTCAACTGGAAGTGGAAGCACTACAATCCTTTCTGTCAGCACTACCACACTATTGAAAGATAACATTATTCTGCAAGAAAGAGGTTCTGAGTTTTTAATAAATGAAACAATGGAATCTGCCAAACCAGAAAGCACTGGACACTTTTCTCCAACCATTTCTGCTGAGATAATTGACCTGGTGGATGTGGGCTCTGGGGAGGAATCAGGAGATAACAGAAGTAGTGTAGTACTTGTGACTCATGGTCCTACAGAAAGAATAATAAATACTAAATTTCCATTGATTGAACAAGGTTCTGGAGACATAGATTCTTTTACAGAACCTCCTATAAAAACAACAAATGAAAACAAAGGTAGCAGCGTGACATCTAGATATATGCTGTTTACTGATGCACCTGCAAAGTTAGACACACATAGTCATCACACCACCAGGTTCACTTCAGTGAATGCAGGAATTACAAACACTGAAGGAGAAACACCAGCTGAATCGGAAACAATAGCTTTTACTACAATCCCTCCTTTAGAAGATGAAATGAATTCTGATGAAGAACATGCTGCTGAAACATCGGATGAAATGGTACAGACCTTTGGAGTGGTAACACAAGAATCTTTCATTAAAAGTAAAGAACCTTTAACTGGACAGACAGGAATTTCAACTGTTTCTACATTTATCCCATACATAGAAGAAATAAAAATTGATGTCACACCTGGAACTGAATTTGTGCAAAAGAATCTCTCTTCACATGATAAGATCCTCACGATTGAGTCTGAAACATTTCCAGATGAACCTGTAAGCCCTTCACCAGCAGCTGAAGATAAAGAACAGTTGGCACAAAATGCTCACCCAACTGAGGACAGCCACAAGCCTTCCTCCATGTCTACAGGGTACAAGCCAGTAAAAAAGGCAACTAGTAATGCTCCATTTTTTTTGGAACAAGGTTCAGGAGATGCAATCTTTACTGTTCCATCTACCACTGTGCCTATAAGTTCTGCTATATTAAATGTCAATGCAAGCACATTACGTCTTGACATTCTTCATCCTAGAAGTTCAGAAGCAAGTACTTCAGAGGAAAAAATAAAAGAATCTGATACATATCCCACTGAAACATATGAGGATTTCAGCAGTGTTAATAAATATCCATATACTATAGCAGTAGAGTTGCTTGCAGGAAAAGACAAAATAGCCCCTAGTGCATCTACCTTAGATACCAGGGTCATTGGCACAGAAGTACCTACTATAAAGCAACTCATTCTTGAAAATTCTCAAAACCTAGAAAATAGCTATCAGGAGAAGGAAAATACAACATTATCAACATTGGTAGCAACTGATGGAATTTCGGAGGAAGCTTCTCACATGGTGATGTATGAAGACACAACTCCTGTTCTTGAATCTGTTCCTGGAAGGCCTACTCTTGGAATTGCTAAAGAACCTAAACCCACCTCAGAACCTGAAATGATGAGAATAGCAATTCACGAAGGATCTGGAGAAGGTTCTGGTTGGCGGGACACCATGGAAAAATATCCTGAATCACCTACCCAGTTGCCAAAAAGAGTAATACCCTCATCTCACACACCTGGCAAAAATAATTCAAAAGTTGTGGACCTTGCTGAAGCAGTGAATGGATCTGAAATAGAATTAGTATCATCACCCACCCACGGAGAAGAAAAACAAATGCTACCAACCTCGGATAGTGACTTTTCAGAGACATTTGCAGATGAAAGTTCCACAAGCAGCATAAAAGACTTTGAGGAACTTATCCCACTGCCTGGTGACAAAAGGAATTATTCGGGGGGTATTTCCAGCTTCATTGATGTAGGCCATGGAATAATATCTGATGAAACAACAATTATAGATGCTGATAACTTGAAATCAAATATTGAAGACATAGGTGGACAAAGAACTGTGGGCTCTGAGAGACCCTCGATGTACAGCATTTATACTTCTGTAACAGAAATTCAGACTGCCACACCTACAATTACTTTAGCTGTTGATAAATCAGATGGCTTTGGAGATGGTCAAGGGAGTTCTGTAACCAGTAAGTTCATATTCAGCAAGCCCATGATATCTGATCTGACACCAACATCAGATGATGTGGGCTCAGGAGATGCCACACCTTTCACAACAGAAACTGGTGTTACTCAAGAGCTGCCCAAAATAGCTGCATTGCTTCCAACTATGCCACTTCTTGTTAGATCTACCACGTCATCGCCAACCAGCTCCAAAACTGATGAAAAGGACAAAGAATTAGAGCTGGAAACTAAACATACAGATTCCAAAAATTCAATAGAAGACAACTCTGAATTACAAACATTGTCAGACAACCAAGCAATAGCTGATGAAAGTGAAATTGCTTCTACCGCAGACTCTTCAGGAAAAGGAGAAGTAGATATGGATGAAAAGAAACTCGTGGCTCCTACGCCGCCATACCTACCCATTGAGCCATGGCAATCTTTGACAACACACAAATCTGAAGAAAGCACAGTTACTGTACAACTTGCTTCCCAAAGTGTAACGAAGTCTGAAGAAACAACCCAGGAGGTCTACAAAGGAATGAAGGAAACGGAAGCCACAGAATCCATCGAAACAGATCCAGAAAAAATACATTCTGCAACTCAAACTCCAAAGTTGCCCGTGACTGTCTATTTACTCAATGGAGCTTCTGAGTATCCTGAAGACATAATGCCAAGTACTTCATCATCAGTTGACAATGACAAGCATGATTTGTCACCAGTACAAACCTTTAGAGAAGCTAGTGCTGACATCACAGCAACTTACAAACCTGCCCTGAAAGAGTCTTCAGGAAGCACCGAGTTCCCATTAGCATCTTCTCCCAAACTGGTATCAGAAAGCAAGACCACTGAATCTGTGCCTAGTTCTGTAACAGAAATGAAGGAAAAGCCAGGAAGTTCAACAGAAGCGATTATTGTCGAAGGAACCATTGCTCCTGGAGAGTCTCTTTCAAAAGAAGCTAAGCCAACATTTATAGTTCCAGGAACTGACATTTTAGAATCTAGTTCAGAAGAAGAAACTTCTCATGAGAAGGAGCTAGATCAGTTAGATGAAAATAGTGCTGATGGAGACTTACCATGGATTCGCACCACACCATCTCCCATTCCACATGAAAGTAAAACAGGTGGAGTATTTGGGACTGATGGTGAAGCCGATGTCTGGCCAATTTCATCCCCTCCATCAGGAGACACAACTGTGGAAACCCAGACTGCATTGGATGGGCAGAAGAAGCCAACAACTGTTTCCTCTAATGCTGCAACAAAAAACCCAGGCTCTGAAAACACTCCCGAATATATTAAGCAGGCAAGAACCACAGGGGGCATAAACAGCATTGAACTTGTAACACCACCACTTTTGCTTCTGGATGTAACTAATGGATCAGATTTCCTGATTGGCACAGGTGGGGGTTCAGTCGAAGGCACAGCAGTTCAGATACCAGGTAAGAGTTAAATTTTCCACTACTGGAAAATGTTCTTCACTCACATGAAAATATTGGCCTGATGATACAATATAGTAAACTCTGAAGATACTACTGTTAGGTCTCACAATACATTTTTCATCAATCTTTGCAATCTCAACCTTTTTTGAGCACACAGACACATTTACAAATGTAATAGGCGAATTGGATCTTTTGTGGGTATGGCTGGCAGAAGTGCCTTTCCCTCATCAATTACTTTTGGCTGTATCTAGGCTTGGCAGATTCACATGCAACATGTGCCCATTCATTGTCCAGCAACAGTGAAGGCTCATTGCATGAAGAAAAGACATATTGTGTGAGAGAGCCATGAAACTTTGGGTTACATGGGGTAATAATTTTGGAATATTTACAGAATAACAAGTCTTTTTATGTTAACAGATATTCTAAGGTTATTAGACTTTGATATGTCATAATAATGCAGATATATTTGTCTTCAGCCAGATATACCTATGTGCAAAAGGGGGCTACATAATGAGTCTTACTAATAGCAATTTTGACTGGATTCACAATTGTATCCCAATCCTGGAATGAAAGAAAATCACACCTGACTAAAGAGGTGGATAGCAATTATCTCCCTGCCCCATTAAATCACCATCAGTTCTCTTATTTTACTCTTTTGTACATGGGGTACGGTGGGATTCAGGCTGAAATCCTATACCCACTTACAGAGGCATAAGCCCCACCCAATGAGACTTCTGAATAGGCATGTATAGGATTTGCTGTTGGTTTGGGTTTCTGCATTTGGAACAACTGCTTTACATATGATAAGCTCCCACTGTTGAGGGAACAGGACAAATGGATGATTTCCTAGTAATCTTGGTGGCACTTTTGGTATGGCTGTGATAAATTACGCTATTGGTCTCAAGTTCTTTTTAAAGTTTGTGGTTGTTTTGTTTTTAAAATGTAAGGATGAGTCCTTGACATTAATGGAGATCTCCCATTGTCAACCATGACAGGAAGCATTACGAATAGTGCTAGACAGATAAATTTGAAGACATAGGATTTTTTAAATTTGTATTTGTGATTAAATCATTAAAGGAGGCACTCTGGGGCATGATCTGTTCCTTTATGATAGGACAGATTTACACCTTCTTAATGTGTTTATTATCAAATATAAATATGATTCCCTGTTGATTGATGCTGCTTTCATGTCATAAAGATGTTTTATGTGTGACAGTGACTTGCCATGGAGGTTCTGTATATTGGTAGTTTACATGTGTAAAAGATTATAGTCTTAAACATTCCCCGAAGTCTTCCCATGGCAAGGCTATAGATATGATTGAAAATGGCTGTAGTAGTTCCACTAAGCACTTATATGTAGCATAAGTAATCATACCTGATGCTATCTTGATATAATGCATATGAGGAACTGGTCCAAATATCAGATGCAGAACCAAAATTGCATACTATTCATTGCATACTATTTTACATAATATAAGAGCCTTATATATTTGTAATCTTATGTGAAATAATGTTTAAATATGCATATTGGTTTGGCCTCTTATTCAGTTAGTCCTTCAATAACCATATAAAGAAACAAAATGAGAATATGGCTTGATGGAAAGCAAACAATATCCAGAATGACAAACAAGAAGTGTGGTATAAGAATGCATGTTCTGTGTACCCAATCATTCCACATAAACTAACCCCGTTCAGATAAATGCATATTTCACTCACTGTGCACATATGTTTTAACTGTTTTCGGCTATAATTAATTGTCATGTCATGCCAACTAAATCCTCAGTAGAATATTGCAGTTGCCAAAAATAATACAAAATGTCATTTGAAGAAAATGAAATATTGCTGAAAGTAAATTGTTTTCACCAGCAAGTAAGGATTGCATTGCCAACATGGATGATGGCTGATTTACTATTACTGCTGCATATGATGATGAATTGATTTTGGTTTCTGTCTAATCTGCAACTATAGCAAATCTGACAGAACCAGCTGAAAAGTAGGAAATGTCTTTCTGCTGATAGAGAGTCAGCACCCAACAAGCAATTTTAGCAAAATATAGCAATTTTCCATGAACTCACTTTACAGGCCAAGAGCCATGCAAGAGTAATCCATGCCAGCATGGGGGAACTTGTTATCCACGTGACACTTTCTACATCTGCACTTGTATGCCGGGTTTCAGTGGTGACCAGTGTGAAGTAGGTAAGAAGCAAAGTCTTTGTTGGTATTTGATTATCTGATTATTCAATGTGCAAAACAGGGCATGGTATTGCAATACCAGAAGACTCAGACTGATGTAAACAAGCAAGACAAACTCTTGCTTGCTTACCAACTTCGTCCATTTTCGGTCCAATCCGCAAATGCAATTTGTGTATGGGAGTAAATTTTCATGTGCCAATCTACTGTGCTGAGTGGACAAAAGCCAACGGGAAGATGGGAATTTGTATCCAGTACACCAGCAAAATGTGCCTTCTTCCATATGCTTTCTTATGTGGTAGTTTGTATACAAACTTGAACACCAGGCAGCAAATCTCTGTGAGATCTACTAGGATGATCAACTGCAATTTATACACGTGCAAAACCTGTAGAAACATTTATGAATGGCAATATCTGGGGTTTATAAATGGATGAGGAAAAATAACTGCCTCAAATGTTTGAATGCTGCTAATAGCCTGTTGAAAGTTCTTCCAGTTTAGATTTCAGATTAGTAGCACATTGGAGGTAAGACCGCTACATGTGCTGAAGAGAAGTTAAAAAGAAACTGAGTGCCAGAATTATGAGCATATTCACTGAATGAATTAATGAATTTGCTTTTTTATTTATTTATTTGATTGATTAGGTAGGCCAGTCACATTGCATGAAGACAAAAACAGTTGTGGTAATGGCAAGACTCTTTGTGATGATGGACTGTGTAAACAGTTAGCCTACTGTTCTTGGATTAGCCAATTTCTCTGGGATTCCTATCCAATGAAGTTGTCCCAATTGTACAAGGAATTCTGCTTGGGCAACGGAACTTTCCCTCCCTCTCCTCTTGCTGCATGTGCCCTCAATCTGTTTTGGAGGGTTGGAGCAACCCCAATAATATATTGGGGGACACAGGACAACCTTCACTGGACACAACCCCTACTGTTTGGAGTTATGTTTTTATGACCACCAGGATATGAAAGGGCAAGGACAGTAGGAACAGATGGCAGTGTCTACCACAATAATGTGAAATGCAGCCATTGCAACCTAATAGGAGTTCAGTCTTCCATGGTCCCAAGTTAGAATAGGTTGGACACATCATAAAGGTATTCTGAGGGTGTGAGAGAGAGAGAGAGAGAGAGAGAGAGAGAGAGAAAATGAGCTGCAGTACTCTTTCCCTCAACAGTACATTTCCGAGCACAATTCAAAGTGTTGGTGCTGACCTTTAAAGCCCTAAACTGCCTCAGTCCAGTATACCTAAAGGAGCGTCTCCACCCCCATCGTTCAGCACGGACACTGAGATCCAGCTCCAAGGGCCCTCTGGCGGTTCCCTCCCTGCGAGACGTGAGGCTACAGGGAACCAGGCAGAGGGCCTTCTCGGTAGTGGCACCCACCCTGTGGAATGCCCTCCCATCAGATATCAAGGAAATAAACAACTATCTGACGTTTAGAAGACATCTGAAGTCAGCCCTCTTTAGGGAAGTTTTTAATGACTGATGTTTTCTTGTGTTTTTAATATTCTGTTGGGAGCTGCCCAGAGTGGCTGGGGAAAACCAGCCAGATGAGTGGGGTATAAATAAATTACTACTAGTACTACCACTACTCACTACTTTTACTACTACAAGTTCTGAGAGGTAGAAACCGAGGATGCAGGTTACAGACCCAGCGGTCATGCAGGATGGTTTAAAATGTTCAGGCGTGTGTATATTTTGTTTACAATTGTTCTGCAAATTCTGAGATGCAAATGCTGCTGAACTCTGTGTGCAAATGTTGAAGAAAATCGTTAGGTCCTTATGCATTGTGATATCTGAAATCAAATTATGTACATTATTTATTTGACATTATTAATACATATAAACTTTCTTTTATATTGCAAGTGAGGACAATACCTCATGCTAAATACCTCTTTCATTTTCTTGGGCAGACATTGATGAATGTCAATCCAGCCCTTGCAGAAATGGAGCCACCTGCATTGATGGCATCAATACGTTTACTTGCCTTTGTCTTCCAAGCTACGTTGGGGCTCTTTGCGAAAAAGGTGAGTTCAGTTTGAAATTTATAGTTAACTCCACTGTGCTTACAATGGAATCAAATATGCAATTTGCTAACAAATCAGGCCTCTATTGGGAGGGTGGTGGCAATTAATGGATAATTATTTGTCTTTGCTTTTATTTTCTTTCGCTTGTGTTGCTTCGCTTTCTTTCTCCTTCCTGCTGAAAATAGTCATAACTGGGGGGCGGGAATTGTTGTAGTCTCTTTTACTGAGGTAGAAAATTAATCCTCTGGGCTTGATTTTAGTTTGTCATCTTATGTTTCCAACATTTGACTTCAAGAGTGATGTTTAAAAAATGAAGTTTCAGGTTTGGGGTATGGTTCTTTAATCTGTGTTCTTTAATCTGTCCCTGGACGATGCTATTCCAGATTCCAGAAAGGTAACTGCATTAGTCTGCTACAGCAAATACAAAAAAGAATTTATTGTTACATAACTTTGTGGACCAAAGCCTCTTTCATCAGATAAATCTTATCCTCAGTTGGCAAGTCTCTTCATCTCTGTGTGTGTTTACACAGGTGTAGAGGTTTTTTTTGGGGGGAAGGGGAGACTCCTGTGGGTGCCCAGATATTGTTGGACTACAACTCCCATAATCCCTGCAATCCTGCACCCACTTTGTTGGGTAATAAACATACTGAATTCTATGGGCCTTTAAATGCATGTATAGAATTGTGATGTGAATTGATTTTAGAAATGTTCTGCTTGAATTAAGACAGGAAACATGAGGTCCCTCAGATCATATCAGTAGAGAAACACTTCACTCCCATGAACCAACAAAGATTCATGCCCTGCCAGTATGGCAAGTGGGCAGAGATGATGCAGTTGCTCTTCAGCACCATGTAGGGGACCTTAGGTTCACCAACCCAGGGATTAGAGGTCTGTGGCCTTCCAGGTGTTGCTAGACATCATCCATGACCATTTGCCATGCAGGCTGGGGCTGATGGTAGATGGAGCCCCAAACATCCAGAGGGTTACAGACTTTCCAGGTGAAGAGAGAGAAAAGTAAACAGTGGAATCCAAAAGCCATGAAATGCAAAAGGTATATGACATTTCTGCCATTTACAAGATAAGCACAGTGATGGTAATACATGTGAATGCTAACACACCCAACACTGCAGACCTGAGAGAGTCCTTAACAAACTCAATAAGCCTTTCTCAAGGTGACACCATGTTTTTCTTTCCTTTTGTGTCTGGGTCTTCTGGTCAAGCAGGCTAACGTAATGGCCCTACGGAGAAGTTAATTACGTAGTGTTGCTGTGGGCTTTCCAGCACTCTTTTAACATTACCTTCCTGCCCTTCATTTGTAAAGGTGGTATTACAGAATAAACACGAATCTTCCAGCATGGGTTCAGGCCTGTCCAAAGATAATAGGGAAATTTCCAGGATGAAAAATGAGCTGAAAGTTTTAAAAGTTGTGGGTTTTACCCCTTTACGTTCATCCTCACATGTAGGAAAATACCATTTCCCCCCCATCTTGCTCTGACTGGATTCACTCACAGCTAGAGCAAGAGTGTCTTCCAGGCATAATTACATAAACATTGGCATGTTTCAGGCTTGCCTTTCATCGTAAGCCTACTGAGCGAAAGACTGTGAATTTGCAAGTGCTTTAAAAATATTCCATGAGCCTGAAGGGACTTTTTTTTGCTTTTGTTTTGTTAATGTTGAAGCCTCAGGCATAGGACTAGGTCCAGCACTCATTATATTTCAGTTTTGCAGTAGTCTGGCATAGGCTGGAAAAGACTTCTGAAATCTCCTCTTTAATACAAGAATTTGACCCATGTTTTTACAGCAGAAGGATATTTCTGAAAATATCTTCTCGCAACAAATCCTTAACGCTGAAATAGTCTGAAGTTCATGGTAGCTTTAAGTTGTGCTTTATGACCAACCAGGGAGAGTGTATTTGAAATGCTTAATGTGAACATTTCCTCGTTTGTCAGTCTGAAACAGACCTCAGCTCAGTCAACTCTGGAATTTAAATTTCCTCCACAGAAAGTCCTGCAGTGGTTTGGGATCGCAGGAAGGCATTCATTGGCAGCCCCTACCCCCTGCCCATTCTACCAGACAATTGGGGAAATGTGGACCGCTGTCTGGAAAGCAGTTTTGATTACATGTCAATGAACCTGATTTCATTAGATCTAAAGCAAAGCCAAAAAGTACAGAACCATGCATTCCTAAGCCACGAAATGGCATGAGTGAATGATTCTGTTGTTTCCTAGAACTAGTCATTGGTTTGTAAAAACAATCATTTGCCAAATGGATTTCTGAGTGCTTGTGAACATTTGAACTAATATTAGAGAAGATGTAGGTGACCTTTTTGTTGTACCAAGAAGGTAAGGTAATTGTATGCAGGTCAGTTGGCATTCAGCCAGTGTTGATATTTTCTCTGTCAGTATCAGCTTAGCGGGGGAACATGAGGGCCAAGAATGTCCCTACATTAGCCAGTGAATCCTGGTTGTCACAGTGGAAGAGATGGAAGAACTGAAATATGGAAACATCAGGATTCACTGCTATTTGACTTCTTTCACTTCCTTCACTTCTTCTAATAGGCAGAGAAACCCAAGATTGTGGAAGCAGCCTTATATTGAGTCAGGCTGTTGGTCCATCTAGCTTAGTATTATCTATAATGACTGGTAGTAGCCCTCTGAGGTTTCAGGCAGGGGTCCCTCCCTTTCTATAAATGTTGAAAATTGAACCTGGGACCTTCTTCATGCAAAGCAGATGTTCTATCACTGAGCTGCGGCCTTTCCCCATAGGTAGACCTCATCTGTGAAAAAGCTGTCTGAATACTGTTCCCCATCACTTTGCAACTAACACTGTATTCAGTGTGTTCATTGCCAGATCAGACTGTAAAACCGGGGGGGGGGGGGGTGAGCTACCAGAGGGCCAGTGCCTCTCTCAGCCCTGCGGCAGCCCAGTTTCTTAAAAAAGATCCTATTACATGAACACAAGCTTACTTCTTAGCCTGATTACTGTATGGGGTGGAGAGTTTTCGTAGAGAGAGATGGTTGGGTGACAGCAGGGGGAAAATGTTTTTCCCTTCCTCCCCCCATGCTGCCACCTTCTGAAAATTACCCTATTTTTCTGTCTATAAGACACCCCATATTTTTGGGGACTCCAATTTAAGAAAATGGGGGGAGATGGCCCCCATATATAAGATGCCCCAAAATTTTGGACATTGTTGTTTAGGAAAAAAAGCTAGTCTTATACACGGAAAAATACGGTATGTCCCTTGCAATTGCTCTTAGATAAAGATTCCATTCTCATTCCCCCCCTCCAACTACCACAGATAGGGATGGGATGAGAAAAAGGGCAAATGATGGTGAGGGGAGTTTAAAATGACAGTGCAAATGTGGGATATGTGTGGCTGAGGTTGTATATGTGTGGGTAGATGGAGGTGTGTGACTAGATTGGGTATGTTGCTTTTGGGTTTGGCTGCATCTAACACTGGCTTTTGACTTTTTTAATTGGGTGGCTATTTTGAAGAAATGCAACACAATCAGCATATTTATTTCAAGACCGTTGGAACAAAGTAGAAGGCGTGCTTTAAACTATGGTCTTCCTTTGTCTTTGCCTTCATCTCTGTCTTCTTCTTCTTCTCTTGCACTCTGCTCCTATAGCTCAGGTTTTGCTTTTGGCGCCATTTCTTCCTGGCAGTACAGCTCAGCCTTACTGTGTTATATAAAGTCTTCTTTACATATATAAAAACATTAAGTAAAATTGAACCTTCGTTGCACTGTTTACCAGATGCAGATGTGCATGTGAACCTGCTGCCAAAACTGCGCAGATGCAATTGTGAGTAGACAACCCTCCTTGGGGCAGTATAGCCAGAGATGGTTTCTTTTCCCCCTTCCTCCTCTTTTCTTCCTCCTTTTCCTAAGGAAAATAAATGATTTCTTTGTTAGCAAAAGTGCTCCGTTTTATAAAGGAGTTAGTTCCCTGTCCAAATGTTTGTGATTGCTCTTGTCCCTCCCCACAGGCTCAGTTCTGGAAGTCATTGTAGTTTGGGAAGGAAAGAAGCATTTCTATTTGAAAATAGCTTCTAGCTCAGTTCCCACAGCTGAGAAGGACTGGGGGAAGCAATGCCACTTCTGAAAGCCATTTGACTAAATTAGATTTACAAGCTTTTGCTTTATATGTTTGCTAAACCCATTTCGTCTCATGCCCTGAAGTGAAGCCATCTTGGGGAGTTAGAGCTTGTCTGCACAGGACCCTGCTTGGCAGCAGGACTCTTCAGGCAGCTTAACTGGGCACAACATGTAGACAGGAAAGTAGGATTAGAGTGGCCATATGCCTTCCTTTATAGCAGACAGTCCTCTGTTTGAAGGCATCCTTTATTTGAAGGGTTGTCTAACCCAAGTCCCATTTAAATACCTTTAGATGTGAGAACAAGGAGCCTTACAGTTTCCAACCTGGAGATGTGCCCAAACTCAACCTCTCCCTTTTAAGCCTGATCTTCCTGCGGTCTTAAAGAGGGAGATGGAGACTCCCAAAGGCTCTTTCTCCCTTCCCTGTCAAGCCCAATCTCACTGCAATGTTAATGGGAGGGAGACTTGCAAATGCTTCCAAAAGCCTTTGGGAGTCCCTCCGCCTACAGTCTTGCTTAAAGGGGACTCCCAAAGGCTTCTTCTCCCTTCTTCCCTTTTAAGCCCAGTATCACTCCGATGGGAGCAGAAGGGATTTTGACATCAACTTTGGTCTGTAGTGCCAAAACAGTTCTCCACCTCTGCTCTGAATGAACCTACCTAGGGAGAGCCGGTTAAGACAGATCTGCCTCGATGCATCTGAGGGGAACCTGGTAGAAGCTTTTGCCTGCTTCAAGAAAGGGGGTGGCAGTGAGGAATCTAGTAGCCAAATATTTCTGCACTTTTCTAAAAACCATAGTTGCTTATAATTAACCTAATAAGGGTGTCTGATTCCTAAATATATATTATGCACATAATTATATTACCTTTCTTCTAAAAGCAAGAAGTTATATCTACCTTCCCTTGCTTGACTGATCTTTCAGACTGTAAGCTTCTTGACTGTACCACTTGTCTCCTTTTGTAAAACTGTGTAAGATGGTCTACACTGATGGTACATATAATAGGCCCTGGCAAGGTCTGCTGGAATAGGCAAGTTAGGGGGCAGCAGATCAGCATTAAGTCCCTAGCTCAGTGAAAGATACAGAAG
Organism: Podarcis gaigeae; assembly: GCF_964106915.1. Classification (NCBI taxonomy): domain Eukaryota; kingdom Metazoa; phylum Chordata; class Lepidosauria; order Squamata; family Lacertidae; genus Podarcis; species Podarcis gaigeae. Next base: position 33,090,747 of record NC_139687.1, on the reverse strand, counting down.
CGCAACTTGCTCAGCTGGGACTCACCAGACTTGTTTTCCTTCTACCAGCCTTAGGCAGAGCAGCAGCAGCAGCCATGCTGCTGAACAGAGGTCTCAGGGACACGGGTGGCGCTGTGGGTAAAACCTCAGCGCCTAGGACTTGCCGATCGCATGGTCGGTGGTTTGAATTCCCTTGGTGGGGTGCGCTCCCGTCATTCGGTCCCAGCGCCTGCCAACCTAGCAGTTCGAAAGCACCCCCGGGTGCAAGTAGATAAATAGGGACCGCTTACCAGCGGGAAGGTAAATGGCGTTCCGTGTGCTGCTCTGGCTCGCCAGATGCAGCTTGTCACGCTGGCCACGTGACCCGGAAGTGTCTGCGGACAGCGCTGGCTCCCGGCCTATAGAGTGAGATGAGCGCACAACCCTAGAGTCTGGCAAGACTGGCCCGTATGGGCAGGGGTACCTTTACCTTTAGCTGCAAATAGGACATTTTAAATGTGTTGTAAAGTGCAATGTGCAAATGTGACACTAGATGGTGACAGTGAGCTATGCCAAATTCTATGTATTTTTCAAAATGTTTTTTTGAAAAAGCGTTTTCATAGCGTTTTTAATATGTTTGTAGATTCCACCAGAATTTGGATCTTGTGTAACTTTGCTATGGCTTAATTTACACCAGCTTGCTTTATGGCAGTTTCTTCTGCATAGGATTTCTCACTTAATAATGATTAAATTCTCAGGGAAGAAAATATGACAGTCCTAGAAAGAGGTTTAAATGACACACATGACAACATTTATACATAATTGTGGTGGTAGGTTGGTCACAGGAAATGTTGCATGTAAAGCACATTTCAGTTAATATCTTACCACATTTTCTTAATGTTAAGAACCTCAAAGAAGAGAAAAAGGCAAAACATGTTTCTTTTCTTTTGTTGAGGGAATAAAAGTATGTGTTTTTGTCACTAACATAACATGATCAAGCAACCTAAGTTTTACTGTCCTAAACTCATTTGAATTCCCCCCCAACATAAAATTTATTGTCATTTCACCAAATAAAAAGCAAAACTATCTCTGCAATGATGGATCATCAACCAATTCTCTATTTTCTTGGAGAGGTATTTAACCAAATTTTTTTAAAAAAAGAAAAAAGAATTTCTGAGTAATCTTGCATGTCATGCTTCTGGTTGTTTTACTCATGTGTAAAATGTCATTTTGAAAAATTGTTGCCAGATCTTGAAACTTTGGAAAATTATCTTTCAAATGATATAGAACATGTTAACTGCTGTATTTTTCGCCCTATAGGACGCTCCGTCCCATAAGGCGCACCTAGTTTTTTGGGGGGGAAATAAAGGGGGAAAAAATTCTTTCCCCCCCAGGTGCGGGGCTGGGGCGGGGGAAGCCTGAGCTTCCTCCGACCCCAGCCCCCATAACAGGCAACTCTCTGCAAGCCGTGGGAGCCCAGCGCCGGGCTCCCGTGCCTTGCGGAGAGCTGCGCAAAGCCTGGGCACGCTGAGCTCAGCGCGCCCAGCCTTTGGCATGCAGGCAACTCTCCGCAAGCCGCAGGAGCCCAGCGCAGGGCTCCCGTGCCTTGCGGAGAGCTTCCTGAAGCCTGAAGAGCAAGAGGGGTCGGTGCGCACTGACCCCTCTTGCTCTCCAGGCTTCAGCGAATGCCTGCATTCGCCCCATAGGACGCACACACATTTCCCCTTCATTTTTGGAGGGGAAAAAGTGCTTCCTATGGGGCGAAAAATACGGTATACAGTCATACCCGGGTTAAAGTCGCTTTGGGTTGAGCATTTTCAGGTTGCGCTCTGCGGCGACCCGGAACACGTTACTTCTGGGTTTTGCTGCTCACGCATGCGCAGACGCTCAAAATGACATCACGCGCATGTGCAGAAGTGATAAATTGTGACCCACGCATGCGCAGATGCGGTTTGCGTTCTGCTCTGGATGCGAACGGGGTTCCGGAACGGATCCCGTTCGCATCCAGAGGTACCACTGTATATGGAAATTAAAAAATGGGTCTGCAGGTTGACATGTTAATGGAATTATCCATTACCTAGCACATTTTGTATTCCATGTTTCCCCAAAGGACATCAGATGCATCCATGAAGTAATACTGTTTTTATCCTAAGAACAGCCCTTTAAGGTAAAGTAGGCTAAAAAGTGACTTGCCAGTAAACTTCATGGCAATTTGAACCTCGGTCTCAGTCTAAGTCCAATGCTTTATCTACTATACCCCGCTGACTTTGATAGTAATTGTGGTTCAGACTTTGCTTTTCTCGCATTTTCAGAGGACTTCTAAAACAAGACGAGGGTTATAGTCAAATGTTTGTTGCAACAGTTAAAAACAACAAGCCAACAGCTCTAAAACAATTTTTTAAAAGCAACTCTGCTCAGAATCTCTAGACAGCATAATTTAGATATGTCTGAAGAATAATATCCATGCTGAAGTTATCGTAAAGAGATGATGTGAATATATAAAACACCCGTCCTCCATAAATAAAAATGAACTGCTGCACTATAATGACTCCTGGGTTTAGTGAAACAGCTTTTAAAACACCATAAACATGCCAAGCTGCATTTCAATTCTTATATAATACATTTTAACTATGCACATGGTTCGCATTGGATTACTATTATTTGTATCTAAATTATTCACTGATTCAGGAAATTTCGTGGATTATCTAGTCTAACAGGCTCTTTGGTACTTAAAAAAACCTAAGACCTCTTTTTGTATATAGACCTCACATTAGCACCATCCTATGGGTTGTATCTAATGTCAGTCCTGCTTAGAATAAACCCATTCAAATGGAAGGACATGGTTAACTTGGGTACATCAATTTCAGTGGGCAGAATTTAGTAGAGTGCAACCTTGTGGAAAGAAGGTGCAGTGGAGCTCTGCAGGGACTGTACCATTTTGGAATGCTGGTAGAAAGTTATATGTTGAAACATCCACAAATATCCAAATATCCCTTCTCCTAGAAAATGCTTGTGTTAGGAAGCAGGCTAGAATGGAACTCTTTTTCTCAGTGTAGATCCTCACTGGATTTGAACCATCCCTCCACCCTAAAGCATGATTAAAAAAAAAGCACATCTGTAAAGGGCTCAGGCACAACCCAAAGCAGCAGTGGAATTTTATGCCACTTGTCAGCTCCACTCTGGGATTCTGCGGTACTGGCAGTGTAATTGACACAAAGCCATTAAAATGTGCTACGTTGCCAAGCTTCATGTTTGCTTCTCTTTAGCAAAATTGAATTATAGGCTGATGCAAACGCTTTTCTACTGTGTGTTCTTATCGGGACCATCCATCACGTGAAGATAGACAACGTGCATTTCATTATTTTATGTTTCAGTTTTACAGCTGCCTTCAGAAAATAATCCCTTAAATTTATTTAATATATTTAAAAAGGTCCCCTCCAGGGGCCTTTTTATTATTGTTTGGCTGGTCTTAATCTCTGTTGAGGTAGTACTCCAGGTTTGCATCTGTGAACTGCACAACAACATGCACAACAACAGTTATTTTGTTCCATGGCTATTTTCAGTCATCAGTTCTTAAAGACTGCATTGCCAAAATGAAAAACGCAAATAATTTTTTTTTTTATGAAGGCTGTGGGGAAAAACACAAGACCCTTCCATATTAGGGCCAGAAATCCACCTGGATCTAATTTTTCTTTCTCACTAGTTATAACTTGTGTGTCCTGTTGCAATGTTAAAACCTAGCACACAGGCCCAGTCCAACTAAAGTTATTCATGAAACCAGTGGAACAAATCAGTTGCAGCTGACTCGACTCCCATTGCTTTCAATGAGATTTAGAACCAAACTACGTGTGCAGCCATGTGTATTATATTCATGTTTCTTCCCTTTTCACATACAGAAAATTGAGAAGTGGGGGCATCTTTTCTTTTTTTACATGACAAAGGAGGTGAACAAAGCCATTGCCCCTCCCATAGTGTGACCTGTTGCTTAAAAATAATAATAATTCTGCCCACCCAGCTCATTTCTGATTTTAGGGCTTGTGTGTAGCAAGTGCTTCAAACATTTGAATACAGCATGATAAGATGGGGGGGGAGGGGCCAAATCTGACACGTGTGTAGTTTCTCAGTATTAATCTCCATCCTGTGTGTGGGCAGAGATGTTGGGGAATAGGGTGGAGTTGGGCTGGGGCAGACCATGCACTGAATTTCTCTGTAGAGAGGAGAAATTCTCCTACAGTTTCTCAGTGCGGGGCTTTCCCCCCTCAAGAGGCTACAGTGCGACTTCACACCCTCCAAAATACCCTGGACATACCCAGGGCATTGTGTGTCTATGTGTGGTGTGGAAGAGAGGAAATGGTGACCATAACAAAGAAATAGCAGAGGGAAATATGAGAAAATTCGGCAAAGTGGTTTTCTTTTCCGTTGTGGGAGGAGTGAGAAAAGAAAAACCTCCAAGAAAAAACCAAGACCTTCGGCTCTAGATGGGATTTTGCTCCCTTTACCCACTTGATGCAAACATTATTTACACACACACACACACACACACACACCACTTTACATGTGCATCAGGAAGACATGTGGAGATATGAAAGAGTACAGCTTGCTGGCCTATGTCACTTTTCTTGACTCATAGTCATGACTAACTTTGTCAGGGTGTGGGCTGCAGTGTTTTTGAGTATTCGTTGACAATAGTCTTCATGCATCATTTTTATTATGGAAGTGAACTTCCTCGAGTCTCCATTTTCAAAGTGTTAGGAATCAGGAATGAATTTTCTTCACAGTTAAATCTGAAATCTGTGCCTCTGCCTTTATCTACTTCAAAATCTATTTGCATAGATGAATTAAATCAATGGAAACTTTGCCATTGGCTTCACTGAGATGTACATTACTTGGTGGGTAAATCTGACTATCCTCAGCTAATCTCTGCTCAGTGAATCATGTTGTCTGAATGATATTACAATGGGTTTTGATCATTAGCTGTGATTAGAGCTTGTTTAGTCATGGAGTGTGAGTGCAGGAAGCCCCTCTCAGCCCTGTATGTTTAAAACTGTATCACTCAACAATGGTTAATGGGGGGAATAAATGACCTTTAACTACCAAGCGTAGGGTATACTTTTGCTAAAAGAATTAAAGTGGATCAGACGCCCAAGTGTGTGCAGGGTTTGCAGATTCATTTATGCTGCCCTTTTTCCTATGAAATGTTAAAATGATATCACGGTCTTTTAAGCCATTAAATGGCACAGATGAGGTTGTTCCTTTTTTTTTTTTGCAATTCCACGTGGAATGTGGTATCTGGCATCTGGTGTAGAATTTCCTTTCTGCTTTCTAGCGCTAATGGCTGAGTGTATGCATCTGGAAAACATACAAGCCATGGCCCAAATCCAAAAAGCTCTATATGCAAATAGCTTTCTTTGAAGATGTAACTGCAGCAGCTCCCTCTGATGAAGAAGCAACCTGTACACTGTTCAGATGAGAAAGTGTCCTGATTCTAGTGTAATGAGAGCCACTGCCTGTGATTAGTTCTTCAGGCTTAGTTGCTGTCCTAGCTGGGTCCTGGGTCTCAAGGGAACTTCCAGATAATGGAGCTATTGTGGGCACAGTCAGCAACCAATCCAAGGCCAGTCTGAGGTCTGTTGCCAGACAAGAAGTATTTCAAATGAGGGCTCAGGCAAGGTCTGATTTCAGGCAAGCAGTGTCTTAGAATCAAGGCACATTTCTGGTACAAAAGCATTGCCCAAGTCCTTCTGAATTCTGTCAACTGTTGTCAAAGAGAAGTGTCCTCAGAAGGAAGACCTTACTCATAAGACCATTACTCCCAAGGAATCTTTCCTCAAAGTCTTGCACGTCTCCATTTCCATCTGTTGTTTAAGGCATTGGTCACTCCTGCAGGTTCAGAGCCCATTAGATCTTGGCTGCTGATGTCTGGACTGGTAGCCTAACACATCCTTATCTCTAAATCTAGCTGGTTCCTGGGCTTTGCTCAGCACAGGGGGCTCCAGGTCGTTCTCAGATGAAGAATCCCCTGGGTGAAAGCACACAAATTCCTTGGGAGCTGTGGTCCTCAGGAAGCTCTTTATGTTCATGGGTCAGAGCTTTTGGGTGTAATAAGGTTATCTGTCTGTTCGTTGTGATCTCTGCCAGCGGGCCTTCACTTTCTAACCCTCAGTAGAATTCAGTTCTCCAGACCACTTCCTTGTCTTGCACAATTTCTTCTTCAAAGTTGGACATCAAAGAGATGCTCTTAGTTTGCTCCTGTGATTCATTCTATGCTCACTAAGGTCAGGGCCTTGGGTGTGGTTGTTGTTGTTTAGTCGTTTAGTCATGTCCGACTCTTTGTGACCCTATGGACCAGAGCACGCCAGGCACTTCTGTCTTCCACTGCCTCCCGCAGTTTGGTCAAACTCGTGTTCGTAGCTTCGAGAACGCTATCCAACCATCTTCGTCCTCTGTCGTCCCCTTCTCCTTGTGCCCTCCATCTTTCCCAACATCAGGGTCTTTTCTTGGGTGTGGTAGCAGCATGTTATTTGGAATATGCTTTCAGTGAACACCAGCCTGATACCTGCAGTATTGGCATTTGATTGCCTGCCTAAAATTCACCTGTTTGTCCAGGCTTTACCCTGAGGGGTGATCCAGCTGTTTCCAGCTGATGTGTAATGTATTTTGTATTTGTTTCATGGTTGCAATTTTATTGCTGATTTTATGCTGTTCACCACCATGGTCTCCCCCCACCCCTTAATGTTGATGTTATGTAATATTTTCCAAACAACAATCTGCAGAAGGCACACACTTACTACAAAAATGTTATTCACAGACTCAAGTTTATTTTTTTTTTGAGTGAAGCATTTGAGCGTTTCTGTATGCAGAATGTCTGGTCCCCTTGTCACTGAATGTTTCATTTTGGGCATTTCAGCATTGGCTCTGCCAATGGGCAGCCCCTGGACATTGCCAACCCATGTTTACAATAAGAGTTTTGCAATTGTTTGTTGCAGATACCGAAACCTGTGATTATGGATGGCACAAGTTCCAAGGGCAGTGCTACAAATACTTTGCTCATCGGCGCACGTGGGACGCGGCAGAGAGAGAGTGCCGCCTCCAGGGAGCCCATCTGACCAGCATCCTGTCTCATGAAGAACAGCTCTTTGTGAACCGTATGTGGCATTTTGATCCAACACTGTGCCTGAGGATGCAGAGGCAGTGGAAATGGCTGTAAAATAAAATATCCACCAGGCCTCCAAATATTTTATTTTATGTTTTGCTTTCTGAAATGTGTGTTATCGTTTATCCTTTTTAAAAGAGGACCTTTTGTCCTTGACCGCTACTTTGTTCCTTTCAGCCCAGCTCTAAGGATCTGCCAAACTCATTAGCTAGAGTGGGAGAAATGGCTGATCTTTGGAGGGATTCATCTTTTACAATCCTAAAGAATTTAGTTCATGAGAAAAAGACATTAGAAGAAGAATTAAGTGAGGCATTTTATTCCAATGTTTTAATTTTATTTTAGGCTCACTGTTTAGACAGTCTCATCTCCAGGCACTTTAAAAATACTGTTGCTCGCAGGAACAACTGCATCAGTCACTTTGCGTTCTGCTACGAGTAGCTGACATTGGTTGCAGTCCCAGGTGCTATCTGAAAATCCAAATTCTCATTCCAGGCTAATGCACATGAGGTTCATTTCAAAATGCTCATCATTAGCTGTGTTAATGTTTGTGTAAGATGTTCATTCTCTGAATATGTTCTTGGAAGAAAACACATGTTCGTTCTGGGTTTGTGTTGTCTTCTGAGAAGTCACCAGGTTGTTGATTTTCTGCCAAGTCGTTTGGCACATCCTTCCTTTCAAATGTTTCTAAAAATTGCTTCAGGAGGATATGCATCCCTGGAAATAAAAATCAGCACACCAGCATGGCACAGCAAAACATTAGAAATAACTAGGAAAATTAAAGAAGGAAATATTATGGTGGCCATTTTTGTTATTTGTAGCTTATTGCATTTTCTGTTTTTTATATTAAACAAGAAAATACAATCAGCATGGGGTGAGGGTTTCCCCCCGTCAAAAAAATATAAATATTATGTTTTCAGTTGGACATTATTCAACTTCTATGTGCTCATACAAATGTGACACACTCTTTTTACCTCTTCCAGAGAATATTCTACATACAAATTGTGGTACATAACAAAATGGTTAAATTACTGTCATCTACTCACATCATTCTCCAACTCTAAAGAGCTGGACAGCCTGATACATCAGGGTGCAAAATATGCAATGGAGCACCCGCATGTGCACTGAAGTTGCTGGATCACAGTACGTGTGAAATCAGCACAGTCATTGGACATTTGTATTCAGGGACTGTAAAAAATAACAGCAAATGGAAACAGTAGTGATCAAGATGAATGGCCATGGGTGTATTCTACTAATTAGTACTATCATCATGAGGATTTCCACTTGCCCCCCCTCTTACACACCCTCCTCAAATCTTCTCGAGGGACTTGGAAGAACCCTTAGAACAGTTTTAGGGGGCATGCAGGAATAGGGGGGAGAGAAGAATGTTCTATTGCACAAACCAAAATCTTTGTAGCTGTTGGCATTCGTCTGTCTCAAGAGACAGTGGAGTGTGTCTTCGGGGGTGAAATCAAATTACTGGGCTAGCAACAGCAAAGTGACTTCCTTGGGGTACAAGCTTGGACAATGTGTATGAAGGTCCTGGACTGTTCAGACAACAAGACCCCCCCTCCATCCTCACTGATGTGGTCCAATGGAAAGCAGAGCAGTACATTTGGCACTCTTGCATTGATGGAACAATTGCCTTAGTACTATGTCAAATTCCACCCCCTTTTTTCATAGATAAATTATTAGTCTGATACCATAAGCGCATTGAGAAGTTTTACTTCTTTAAGTGTAACAAACTAAACAAGCCTGTTCAAACACTGGCAAGTGTCAAGCATTTTATCATATACAGCCATCTGAAAAGCAAACCAACTATCCAACATTTTAAGAGTAGTCAGCAGCAAAATATGAAATCATTGGGGGGGGGGTTGTATTCATTTATTTTCTCTGTGAAAGAATAATCATTTTGAAGCACACATAGGAAGGCTAATTCAAGTCTATGTAAATACTTTCATTTTGAGATAATTCCCTTTTATGGGAAAGTTGGTTAAAAAAATTCACTGGTTCTGTTTCCTTTTAGGAATAGGACATGACTACCAGTGGATTGGCCTAAACGATAAGATGTACGAGAGTGACTTCCGCTGGACTGATGGCAGCGTGCTGGTAAGAGACCTATAAAACAGTATCTGGAAAACGTTTCAGTTGTTTGTGACACTGCTTCTTAGAAAAGAAAATAGGTCAGGCTGCGAGAACAATGGAGAAAACTATATCCTAGCAAACAACCAGCCTGATTTGCTATGGTATGGTGTTCTTATTATTGTAATGTAGGGCAGGCAATAATAACACCAAGGTAGTTTTGGATTTGAGCCCCGGTGAGTGTGACACTTCACGTGTTTGTACATAACTTCCCCTACTCCTGGTCCAGTCTTTCTTTCAAATTACAGCTCAAAACTTACCTCTTCCCTTAATCCTTTTGCCCTACATTACTGCCAACTAAAATAAAGTGGCATATGATTGAATTTATTCCATCTTAGCATTTGCTCATACTCTTTTCTACTGTTGCCCCACCCAACTGAATTAGATTGCATGCCTGGGACAAAGACATGCCTTTTGCTTGTATAATAGGGCAAAGTATGAGAAATGGTGGTAGTGGTTTCCTTAGCAACTTAAAAACGTAGCTTATACACAACCATTGTATGGGCTTTATGCAAACGGCGGATAAACTGTGGCTCTCCAGATATTTCCAAACCAAGACTCTCATCAGCCCCAGCCAGCATGGCAAATGACCAGAGATTATGGTGGCAGTTGTACTCCGGCAACTTCTGGAGGGTTAGCTGCACCTCCTCTAGGCATTTGCTTAAACTAGGAGGGATTCAGGTTAGATCAGAGGTCAGCAACCTAAGGCCCACGAGCCACAAGTGGCCCCTGGGGGTCATTTTACCGACCCTGGAGCCGAGCTGCCCGCTCAGCGAATCCCTGCACGCTGTGCTAAACTGGTGCAGCGTGGCATGGAGACTCGTTTTTGCGGTGCCGGAAATTGCACCTGCGCAGACACAAACGCTGGAAATCGTGCACGCGGGCAGGGGGGGGGGAGCTAGCATGAATACAAACCACTGAGGCTCCTATAGTCCCAGCTGCATTGCACAAAGGCTGCCAACCTGCAGCCACGAGAATAGGCACCCAACGTCCCACACTGAAGTCCTTGCCTTGCATGCATTCTGCTTTGGAGACTGAAGTCTTCCATGTTCTGTTTTTTCTTAAAGGCTTAAATGATATCAACATGAATTTTTATCCTAACACAAATTGCTGTGGTGGTGTGGATTTTCTCCGATACCTTGGTGTGGGAGGGGAAGCTTAAATCTGCCCTCCACCCCATATTGTGCTCCTTGGAACAATGCCTGCTCCTTTTTTAAAAAGCTACAGCATGATTACTAATGGCGTCTTATTCCTGCCACATGTAGCTAGGCCCTGACTGGGATGGTGTGGAACATTCTCAGATTGATTAGCGTGAACTGAAGTCGGTTCACTCTCCGACCTAAGTGCAGATGCTTTGCAACAAAATACTGCATAAATTCAAAAGTAAAGCAAATAAAACTGCTGCTCACTCAGCTGCCCCTTTCTTTTTAAAGCAGGGTTTTGTTTCATCCAAGTCAAAAATACTTTTTTTCCCATATGAAATGTATATGATTTTTAGCCTGTGGATTGTGCACAGATACTGGGGTACGCTTCCTATTTGCCTTCTGTTGTCAGGACTCCAGGAAAAGGTCTGGTCCTGGCATCACTTCTGACTATCACACATGTCAGCTTCAGAAAGAAGTCACTGAAGAATCCGCCTTGATTGATTACCATTTAGAGTTTACCAGAGGGTTTGAGCGGCTTTGTGTGTGTGCATGTGTTTGAAGGACCCTTTTCTTTAAGAGCTGCTATTTGCTGCAGGTGACAGTGTAGAAAATGAAAAAGGGGAGCAACTCTTTCCTTCTCTCAATGTGCTATATTGCTGACATACTTTATTGCTGGAACAAATGTGCTTTATTGTGCCTTGAGGAGTAGTTTCTCTTGGCGTGTGGCAGGAGAGAACCTGTTTCTCCCCAGGGCACCCTCCCACCCCCCTTTTTCCCTCATTCTTGGAAGCCTCACACATTCTGTCTGTATTGTGGGCTTGAATGGCCTTGTTCTCCACTTGCCATGTTTATCCTCCCCCCCCCCCTTTCATGATTGAATGCATTCTAGCACTCCAAGAATTGTATTCGCAAGATCAGCCTGTCTTCAAGCTAGTCAGTATTAAACATGTGATAAACCTCAGGGTGGGAGAGCCAAGAATGGCATGGAACCAATCTTCAGACTCCAGGAAATGAAATCCTAATTCAGGCTTTTGAACAAACCCGAGTGTTAAATTTTTAGCTTCTTTTTTGAGATGAGGAAAAGAAAGCATTTGATGAGCAGGATAAGGACATCTGCCAACAGACCTCTTTCCGTCTGATCTCCATCCCATTTTTTTCTTCCTTTCTGTTAACCACTTCCCTCCACTTCTTTTCTTTAGAAACAATCAATACCGTTTATGCTTTTTCAAGCTTATACAAACAGGATTAAAGCCAGACTTAGCAGTGATTAGAGTAGTTCTACTGAAATCAATAGAACTTAATTCAGTCATTGCTAACATTAATGGATATCTTCTAAGCATGACCAGTATTTTATGCATCCCAAAGTGTTAAACAGCATGCCTCTGAATATCAGTTGCATGGAAATAACAGCAGAAGATGCTATTGCACTCAGGTCTTGCCGGGGTTTCCCACAGATGTATTGCTGGTCACTGTGGGAAACATGATCCTGGACTCGACTGATCTTCATTTTGATCCAGCAGTGCTCTTATTCATTTCTTATGTAAACTTCCTGCCTTCCCAGCTCACTCAGCAAAAGAGAACTGGTCCCAACTTCCACTAGTTGCAATGAATATAATTTTAACCCGCCATCCTTCCAAACACTACAATTCTACGATTCTGTGCATCCTTTTTTATTTAAAGGGATGGGGAAATGTTGTGTGAGAGCTTGGAGAGGAGGAAGGCAGGGGACTAGGGTATATGAGAAGTAGCAAAGAAGTCTACCATAGCTGTATAAGCTTGCACTCTTCATTGGCAGGGAGTCAAGAGCTGAGACTACAGTGGTACCTTGGGTTAAGAACATAATTTGTTCTGGAGGTCCGTTCTTAAGCTGAAACTATTCTTAACCTGAGGTACCACTTTAGCTAATGGGGCCTCCTGCTGCCACCGCCGCGCCGCCATGCGATTTCTGTTCTCCTCCTGAAGCAAAGTTCTTAACCCGAGGTACTATTTCTGGGTTAGCGGAGTCTGTAACCTAAAGCGCCTGTAACCTGAAGTGTCTGTAACTCAAGGTACCACTGTACATCTTATCTGCACATTTTGATACAGCTTTTTCCAACTTTCCAACTGATTAATGAGTGTGCACTGTGTTTTGAGCTGAATTCTGACACAGGTTATAGAATTGAAGGGAGTAACAAGTTCACTTGACAGTTCCTTGCGTTGTTTTATTAAGCAATGACTTATTGTGTATTTTCCTGAAAAACTCTGCTATTCTGTATACCAGAGTGGCTAACCTGCAACCCTCTAGATGTTGCTGGACTCTATTTCCCATCATCCCCAGCCAGCATAACCAGCAGTCAAGGCTGATTAGAGCTGGAGTCCAACACTGAGCGCCACAGGTTAGCTATCCCTGCTATAGATAGGAGAGTGGTAGTACTCCCGGGGGTGGACATGTTGTGCTCCTTCTGGGGTAGTTTGTCCACCTTTGGTCCCCACGCTGCACTCAGCTGTCACCTGTGGTTCCCAGAAACTGTTAGCAATGTCACAGCAGCCACACCCTGGGAAACCAGTGCAGTGATACCTAACAAACAAAAGAGGCTTCATTGTGGATTGTACCCATCTGGGATATCCAGTGTATGTCACTATGATGCTTTGTGAAAGAATAATCCCACACTGGCCTAAAGGCACAACCTTGCTGATACATCTAGTCAGTGCCTAGATGGGTGATAGCTTTGAAACTGCCTGTACACTTTCTTGGGCTCCATGATGGAAGAAATGAAGAAGATAACATATATTTTAAAATGTGGGATATGGAAGTGTAATTAGTAGGCAAGACAGACAGATAAATGAATGAATATATCCAACACAGAGTTCTGAAATAAATTATGAATTGGCACAATGAAATATTTTCAACTGCTGTCAGCTTTGTCTTCAGAAATTCTCTTCTGTCACTTCTGCTTTTGTTTTTCTCCTTTTTCTGGTTTTTCCTTCTTCTTCTTCATAGGAACAGAACATTTTAATGGGAAACTACCATGGCAAATTATAGAATGTGCTTTGGGGTTGCTTCAGTGCAAATCTTTTTCATGAAGTTATTGAGGAAGTCCTCAGCTTTCCCATTCTGCCCATGTAAGGCAATTTGTTTGGCAAGAACTGGCAATATACATTTTTAGAATTGTGTTTTATAGGATTAGAGGAAACAGATTATCTAGTCCAGCTGTTTTTGAAGTCCAAGGATTCTCTATCATAAAGCTTTGCTCCAACTGGTTAAACTGAGAAGGGCAAATGAGCGGAGGGAGAAAGCCCCAGGGTGGTAACAGTTGGGGGGGGGGATGTACCTGAGCTCAAGAACAATCGCATAGCACTTTTGTTCCAAACCATTCAATATTTAAATTCTAGATGTAGTGATAGCTTTTGTCTCATGTGGAGAAGCATCTCTTATTTTCAAATCTTAGAAGAAAAATAAATTTTGGTTGAAATAATTTGTTTCTTGACCAAAAAAAATCATTTCCCCCCCATTTTTTGAACCGTAAAGAAAATAAAAATATAAATGAAATGCAGTTTTTAACAGGTATATTTGTATAGTTGGTGGCTATAGCTTATTGAAAACTACAGCTCGTAAATGTTTGATCATTGCTAGAGTCTAGGGAATTGCACACAGAATCACAGATTTATAGAACATAATCATAGAATGATAGAATTATAGAGTTAGAAGGGACCTCAAGGAATCTCAGCTAAAGCATCAGTGAAAGTTGGCCATCCAACCTATGCTTTAAAATCTCCAATGGAGTCCATTCCATTGTCGAACAGCTCTTACTGTCAGAAATTTCTTCCTGATGTTTAGTCAGAATCTTGCAACTTGAATCCATTGGTTCAGGTCCTAGCCACTGGATCAGAAGGAAACAAGTTTGTTCCATCTTCTATGTGACTGCCCTTTAGATAGCTGAAGATGGTTACCATATCTCCTCTCAGTCTCCTCTTACCCAGGTCAAACATGCACAGCTCCCTCAACCGTTCCTCATCAGGCTTGGTTTCCAGACCCTTGATCATCTTGGCCGCCCTTCTCTTCTACCCAATTTAATCTTCTACCCATTTTTAAATAAGGAGATACTTGGGGGAATCTGCAGTGTTCCAGAGATCAGAAGATGTTCGTATACAAGTCTGTAAGACTTGCTACATATGTTCTCTGAGGGCATGGTTCCTATTTTAAAAAAGCTTCCACCTGAAATTCCCATTGGAACCAAGACTTGAGAGAAGACCTCTTTGAATCAGGAGAACCTAGTTGCATGCTGAAATACAGTAGAGTTTTCATTTCAATAACTTCATTGAATGGCAACTTTTCACTCTTTTGCCCAGTAGTACAGTCTTTGCACAATGCCTTTGTACAAGTAAGGATCAACTGCTATATTGTTAACTGAATACTTCATCAATCAATGTGTTAGATGAGAAGTGTAATTAAGAATCAAGGGTCTACCTGTTCATTTTCAGAATTCTTGGGTTACTTTTTCCCATGGAAATTATCAGCTGTTGGCAATTTACCAGAATTAACAACTGTAAAAATACCAGACTTGTGCACTGCATTTTTTTTTTCATACCCTGACTGGAATGCATATGAAGTTAACAAAAATAATTCCAGTAAGTGGAGTAAGCTTCTAATCCATGAGGACTCATTGACAAGCAAAGCTTTGCAGGAAAAAATGCTTAGGTCATTGCAGAGCCAACCACGAGCTGTCACACTGGAATCATTCTTCATGGACCAAACAAAATTGCTTTCATGCATTTCACCAGTAATGCCTCAAGTTTTTCAAAAGCTTAAAAAAAAATGTTTGGGAAAACCACCCAAGAATAAAAAGGAGAGAGAGAGGGAGAGAAATGCAGTTTCTAGTATCTTGCACCCTGGAGGTGTCTGGAATTCATGAGGGCTTCCTATATAAACATAGCTCTCTCTGTAGGGTTCATGCTTAGCGTTAAAGGAGCTTTATTAAAATTGCTGCAAGAGTTTGCATATGAACTGAACTGAACTTCACGAACAAAAGCAAGTTAAGACTTCTTACCAATGTAAAGGCATAATTTGCTGCAGCTCCTGACCCAAGCACTTTTGAAAAGAATTTCAGGTCTCAGGTTTAATACCTGGTGTCCCCAGTGTAATGGGAAAAGGGGGCTGCTCGTGCGTAAGCGTTTAAGTCCTCTAAGCTTTACCATCAGTTCCTAAACTTTCCCAGTCCGAGGAGCCATGGGTGCGTGGCTACCTCAATCGCTGGCAGAATCCGTCAGTGGGCGTTTCCGGAATTTATGCCAACATAAGAGTTCCTTGACGGAAACTCTCCTTCTGGATTCTCTGCGTGACAGTTTCCTCCGCGGAGTGGGCGTCTCCAGCGGAGGTCCTGAGCCCTCCCCGCTGTTCTCACTGGAAACATCTTGGAGCCATTTCTCCGATTGAGTTTCTGCAGGAACTCTCCCTCTCACCCTACTGGTTCCTTCCTCCGCATCCGAAGCTCTCCTGGCCTCCTTGAGCCCTTCCACCACCTGACTCTCCGATGGCAGTTCCCTGACACCCAGATATGTCCCACTCCTGGGATTCCCATAGGCATCTGGTTTGTCCACTAAGATAACAGAATACTAGACTGTGCGAGACTTTGGTTTGAGCCAGAAGGACTACTCTTACGTTCTTATGGAAAGCTCACAAGCAGATCCAACTTGGACTCTCTTGTAGCCTGATACGCCTTGCTCCAGGTTTTGTAGCAATAATAGCTGTGTGCCTAAGTCTAGACATAATATACAGGTACTAGACATACCCTGGTTTATTTTAACCATAGTTCAGAAGTCCTACATTACGGTGTGACCTTCCAGGTGTAAAATATGCAAACCATTGCTTAGAGCTGCTTGTCTAGTATTTCCCATCTGCTCAGTACTCAGCTTCAGAGCGGAGACTTGGCTTAGTGCTATGCGTGAGCCAGCCCATTAAAGCTAGGGTTGCCATATTTCCAGAATATGGACACAGAAGTTGTTTATTATTATTATTATTATTATTATTATTATTTAAAAAAATCATTTATATACATTTCAGTAGTTTAACCATAGTTCTAACATTTCAAACCTCAACTTCCTCCTCTTTCTGCGGTTCCTTAAATTTATTTTATCATTTCCTGCATATTCTAACTTATTCTTTTATTCATCTATTTTGATTATATATTCTTTTGAAACTGCAGATTATTACAATAATCTTGCCAATGTCTTTATCTGTTGGACATAAAAGTTGTTCAGGAGCTTTTTTTACTTTTGCACAAAGTTGTTGATCTCCCCCCCTTTTTTTCCTTTGCAATTTTTTTGGAGTTATTCTTAAGCAATTTTGCCAAAATCTGTGCTTCCAACGTATGGCAGCCCTAATTAAAGCAAGTCATTATTTACCTGTACAGTGGTACCTCAGGTTACATACACTTCAGGTTACAGGCGCTTCAGGTTACAGACTCTGCTAACACAGAAATAGTACCTCAGGTTAAGAACTTTGCTTCAGGATGAGAACAGAAATTGCAAGGCGGCAGCAGCAGGAGGCCCCATTAGCTAAAGTTGTCCTTCAGGTTAAGAACAGTTTCAGATTAAGAACAGACCTCCGGAACGAATTAAGGTTCCACTCTACAAGCCATGGTGCCATGTGAAATCTGAACTACAAAAGGATTTGACCATGGGTTCTTCACATTTCAGTCCTGTTGGATTTCCATGGGAAGCACATGGGAATTTTATGATTCAAGTCTTACAAGCCTGGGTTGCTGCCCAAACTGGGGGGAAAGCCTTTATCATATAAACACAGGGGCATCTGTTGATCAAACAATTCCTGTCTCTAAGGTTTGAGTCCCTAAAGTTCTGCTGCTTCCCCCTTTTAATTACTTGAATTCTTTAAAAGAAAAAGAAGAAAAAGATATGCACATGCTGTAAATAGCCCCCTTCAGACATCATTAGGAGGTGTTTAAAAACCTTGTAGGGAAATTGCATTTCAAATAATTCAATTAGATTGGCGAGTGCCAACTTTGATATCAGCAAAGCCTAACCATGTAAACAGAAAAAAGCAGGTATTGTTTTTGGCACATTTTCCACTGAACTTGGATGACTACCATTTTGCTATTCGGGACCTTTGCAAGCAGGCGAAGCTGTAAAGGAGTCCACTGGAACCATTCATGTTATGGATTAACTACTTACAGCTACTTGGGGTTGTGCGCTGGGCCTCTTTCTCACAAGGGGGAGTTATTCATATCCTTTGGAAAACGCTGCTGATAATTAGTACTTTGTATGGCAGTGAGCTCACTCACATTACACAAGATTAGTGCTTTATTAAACGAGCAGACTGGTCCCTGCAGCCAGATTGTGTCTCACCCCTGGCTTGCTGGCAGCAAGGAAACAGGCGCATTGCCACTTTAAAACTGTCCAGAGACCTATGCTCATTTCACTTCCCTTCCATGCAGACACATTTCACATGTTTATAATATGGGTTTTCAGGATGCCAATGGGAAGAGGCAATGTTGCAACAAAAGGAAACAGAAGTTCTTTATGCGAAAAGAACAAAGCATTTTCTTTCTTTCTTTCTTTCTTTCTTTCTTTCTTTCTTTCTTTCTTTCTTTCTTTCTTTCTTTCTTTCTCCAGTTTTACCCTACACAAATCTGTGCCTCTGCCCCTTTCAGAGAGAGTATAAAGGAAGGTGGGGAGGGGAGAGAGACCGTGAGCCTTCCATGGAAGAAAGTTGCCTGGGAGAGTTAAATAAAACAAACAACCCCCGCTTGAGAGTGCTGTAGGCAGACTGCAGACAAAAAGCCTGTTGTGCCAAAGACCCCCGGGACCCTCGAATAAAAGGATTTTAAAACTTAGCAAATATTTTCATTTTTGGTTGGTACGGCTTCAATTTAAGATACCCATTTGACCTACTCTGAGGAAGAGGAGGGGGAAGCCTGCCACTATAATTACTTGAAATATATTGTTTGGTGACAAAATCGTGTTTATTTTGCTCAAACTAGTAAAGAGGCATTTGTTTGGAATTTTTGCTTAGTGAAACAAGGTAGCCCATTACCTTCAAGCAGCATATATATGGGCGTTTTGCTTTGTTTGTTTTTTTAATCTTTGGGCTGGAAGAAATGAATCTTAGAAGGCAGAAGCAGATTTAGCCTGGAAGTGTCCCTCTTTTCCAGAAACGTCCCTGATTTAGAGAAGGCGTCCCGGTTTCTTATTTGACCCCAGAATGTCCCACTTAGGATGTACCTATTTTCATTGGATAAATGTTCAAGGCCTTAGTTTTAACATCCTCAGTTCTTCAAAGACTCAGACCTCAGTGACTGCATCTCCCAATCAGATTTTTAAAAATTGTTAATTATGTTTTTGCAAAGCTAACTGAATTGTCTGCTGTTTTTCATGTTATAGTTGTGACAAGTTAGAAAAGCCATTTTAATCCCAGAGACCCATAAAGTGTGTAGGATGGATAGGTAGGCAGGCTGTTTCTTCATTGCCTGACAGGGCTGGCCCAAGATATTTTGCTGCTTGGGGCAAAAAGCAAGGTGGCACCCCATCCCATTCAATGTACAGAAGCTGACTGGAGTGGCCGTCAAATCTTTCAACACTTGTGACAGGATGACATCCTCCACCATATCCGCAACAGAGGGCAGCAGCTGGATTTAGAGGGTGCAGAGCAGGCTGTGTGGGACACACAGATCTGTCACTCAGCACCTTGTAGCCACTGCCTGCTCCCCTTTATTTTCCACCTGAGGTGGCTGCCTCCCTTTGCCTACTGGTAGGGTGGGTCCTGTTGCCTGTTGTGATACTATGGCACAAATGTCTGAAATGGGAATTTTTGAGTGTCGTCTTCAGTGATGAATGGTTTGTTGTTGTTTTTTGTAAACTGCTGATGTAACAAAACCAGTTGCTTGAATCTGCATTTTATTAAGACTTGCTCTACAAACCCAGTTCCTCTCTTTGTTCTTCCTTCTCGTTTCCTCTCCCAGCTAGAGACACCATCCCATTAAGCACACGAAGCTCGCAGAAGGCAATGGGAAGATTGTGATTGATTTCCTTGGTATTTATGCTGAGCACTAAAGGAATCACATCTTTCCGGTGTATTAAAGCTCTTAACCTCCTTTAATCAAGGACGTTTATTATCCTGGTTCAGCAACGAGTAAACAGCTCCATCTAGTGGGGAGTTTCCATGATGCTGAATAAGCATTTACACTGAGCTGATCTCTTCATGTTTTGGTGGAAAATAGCTTTAAATCCCCAAATGATTGCTCCCCAATAGCAAAATAAAAATTCAGAGCACTTTATTTTATTTTTTTTACATAAGGCACTTTTTTATACTAGGAAATCATTGTGAGACATGTGGAAAACATATCTCGAAAGATATATGTGCTGAGAGATCCACAGGCTTAAAATTTGGCATGCAGTCAGAAATTTAATAGTATCCCACATCCTAATAAGTCATGTTAGGCCCTTTCATGTGGAGGATTCTCAGTGTCTGGTGTGCAAAACTCAGTGTACCTGAGGTACACAAGTAATATTTACCCTAGTCCAATCAGCAGACTCCAGTAGGAGGGAGCTAATAGGATTTTATGTGGGTGGCACATCCAAAGTAGAGACTTGTATAACTTTTTGTCTGTCCTGCATTAAAGTATGCAGATCTGCTTTCTGAATGTTCCCATCAACTCTCTTATTTTTTTACTCAGAGTGGCACGTTTAACCATGCAGCTAGATTAGGTCTATCCTCCCCTGATTCATTGTAGCCTCCTGGGGAATTCCAATGATACATTTGTCTTTTCCCACCTCTCTGTGTGAATATCGGCAGCACACATAAGTTCATCAATGGTAGCTGTTGGGATGGGAGAATATCTTCCTTCTGTTCTGTGCAACATCTCTGCCTTGATTCAGAACTAGTGGCTCTCCAGCTCTTGTTGGACTTCATATGCCATCAGCCCAACCAGGGATGGGAGGGCCACAGGTTCCCTACCCCTGTGATGCAAACTTAGTGGGAAGCAGGCCCCACTGAAGACACTGCGACCTATTTCTGGGTTGATGAGTCTCTTGACTCTCTTATCATTGTACCTATATAGTACATGTTGATAAAAATGTTTGTAGCTTGCACACTTTAGGTGTGCATTTAAAAACTGTGTTTGTTTTGCTACATCTAAAAAGTGCCATGGGCAATGTGCAGTGTTACACTAATTAAAAGCTGCCTTCGGTGGAACTAAAGCCATGCTTAGTTCATTATGAATCAGCTCAGTCTGAACTTACTAAACTAAGGCCACCCTTGATAGGCCAACTTGCAGACAAACCAGCTGTTCATGTGAGCAATGGAAGGACTTTACTTGAAGTTAAATAAACTTCATAAGAAATGTAAGAAGCACACTTTCTAGATAAAAATCTGAAAGTTCTTATCTGTCTCAGTGGAAGAGTTTTCCCCCTAATAGATAGGAGGGATTATGGGAAAGACAACACTAGTTATTGAAGGTTTCCGGTGTTCAGTTTTAAAGCACTCACTGATAAATGCTAGGCTTATTTTCTTTGCTTTGAAGGTGTCCTTGGCTTCTTGGGTTTTCTGAAAGGCTTGTAACATTCCCCCTGCCCACATAGACAAAAATTTCCAGGGGATAGTGGAAGGAAGAGAAAGAAAACCTCAGAACTCTTAAGGAAGCATTTAAACAAGCTGAAAATTAAATGACTGACTGACTTAATTTTGGGACTTGTTTATTAGAAAGAGCCACATCCTTGATATTGGATGCTCATTGGTTTCTCACACAACGGTCAAGTAATTATGCTTTCTGCACTGGCAGTTGATTTAGCCGCGGTTCATTACACTCTGTCCCATTGAGTGCTCTGGAATGTGAAATCCCAACTATTGATCCCAGGCACTTGGTGGGGATTTCAGAGATAAAAGGGATAGCTGTTATCATTTGGTATCTATTGCACTGCTTAGATACTGTTCAGGACAGATTCACCTTGACAACATTCAAACAACGGAAGAGCCATGAGAATTACTTATTGGTTACCCAAGTAACTAAGCTGCTATAAAGCCAGAATAGGTTAGGATATTTGCAAAAGATTTCAAGAAAGAAAAGCTAGAGTTGTATATTTTGGATGTGCGTCGTGAGTGAATGACAAAAGTTAGCAAGCAGCTAACAAAATCAATTGTTGTTTTTATCTTGTTTTGTCTAAATGCAGTTTCAAGAAAGGATTTCTGTATCTCTTGTGGCATGGAGCAGTATAGTTTAACTGAAACTTAAATGTTAGATACCATAGAAATAGGTAGCAGTAGGAACACAGTCCTATAACTAATAAGGAATGACCACACTATATACTTTCTCTGAAAGAATGATAAATTATTGGAAAGTGGTGCTTAGTTGGCAATGCAGAAGGCAGCTTTAATTTTCTGTAATGAATCTCGCCAAGAAACATCTATGTGAAAACCAGCATGGAATTATAGTTTGGATGTCAGATTAGGACTGGGGAGCCGCAGATTTAAGTCTATCCTCAGCCATAAAGTTAATATAGTGACCATGGGCCAGTTAATCTTCCTCAGCCTAACCTACTTTACAGGGTTGTTTGAAAAATATGGGTAGCATGCACCATCTTAAATGAGGAATTCTCCCAAACTGGGATTGCCTCTTCTATGCTGGTGCCTTCTACAACACATCTGCATCATCTAAAAAACAAAGACAGTGTGCTTTTGGCTTCAGAACTCTTGTTCAATTAACTTGCAAATTAATTCAATGTATTGATGAACTATTTAATTAATTAAAGCTTGTAAACAAATCAACTTAGAGAGAAGCCCCTGTTGGTGAAGCAACCACAATCTATTGCTTTGTTCTTTTCTTGTGGGGAGGCCCAGAGTTTGAGCAAAGTGTGATCTTCCCTCCAACCAATGACAATGTGCTGCCATAGGATTGTGCCATTTCTGCATGTATTGGAAAATGGGCTTTGAACATGGTGCTTCCATGCCCGCTCCTAGCTTCCCTTCCCTTTAGCAGAATTCCTCAACAACAGTATCTGCCATTCTAAGGCAGCTGCTTCAGTCAGCCTAATGGTAGGGCCAGCTGTGCACCCAATTGCTTTTCATGAAATGGGGTTCAGGAGAGCTTGGGTTCCAATGGATGTCAAAGCTGGAAGTACCAAACATCTGTTGAGAACATCTAACCATCTAGCTCAGCATCCTGCTGGTTTTGCTTCGGCATATGCTTGCCTGTTGTATCTTTACCAGTGCTTTCCACCAGTTTTCCAGAGACTAATATTAATAGAAGTGACCTGTAATTTCCAGGATCCTCCTCCCCACCATCCCTTTTTTTAAAAAAAATGATGTTACATTGGCTACTTTCCAGTCCTCAGGTATGGAAGCTGATCTTAGGGACAAGTTGTATATACAGTATTTTTCGCTTTATAGGACGCACCTGACCATAAGACGCATCTAGTCTTAGAGGGGGAGAACAAGAACAAAAAAATTCTCTCCCTCTCTGCACAGCGCCCCTTCAGCGAAGTGGCAGGAGAAATGGAGCCTCTTCCATTTCTCCTCCCGCTTCGCTGAAGGGGCGCTGCGCAGAGAGGGAAAGGTGCACAGTCTTGCTCTCCTGGCTTCAGCGAAAGGAACCCGAAGGCTCTGGAGCGAGGTGGGAGCACTCCCACTGCGCTTCGGAGGCTTCGCATTGCTATCGCTGAAGCCATGGAGCCTGCATTCGCTCCATAAGACACACACACATTTCCCCTTAATTTTTGGAGGGGAAAAAGTGTGTCTTATAGAGTGAAAAATACGGTACTTGCTAGAAGACTGGAAATGTCACATTTCAGTTCTCATCTGTTGACACTTGTATGTGAGGATCACTCCCGTAAAGATCTCTGTGCATTTTGTTCCACATTCTTGGTGTCCTGTATATATCCCCAAGTAGCACCACTCTGCACACACAGAACATACCCCCACATGCCATTGTATCTGTGGAAGCTTGCTGTTGTACCTGGATCATCCTTGGGTTGATTTAAGTACAAAAGCGAGACTTTTAGCTGGTGGCGTCATTCATCTATTAAAGCATAACACTTTATTTCTTCATTTATACAAAGATGTAACTTAGCTGGAAAGTAACTGGGAAAGGGGTATTGTTTTTGTATCCGCCTGTTCATTTGGCTGGCTAAGCTTCAAAAATATAAGACATTGTTCTGTGCCAAAACTGGAAATGAAACATTCTGTTTCTCTTCCATGTGTTATTTGAAAAATACAGAAATAGAATAAAATAGAAAGTACAAAGACATGGAGCACAAACCACAGCAATGTTGCCTGCATGAGCCCTGTTGAAATTAGGTGATGGAAATCAGTTGAAAGCTTCTCCACAAGACACTTCCATGAATATACCAGGAGAAGCTCCCATGAAACAATGTCTGTTTTCACCTAAATCTATTAAAAGATGTATCTGGATCACGTTCCCATTAGCAGCCTTGCTCATGCATCAGTTAACTGATACTGTGGTTGCCGAAATCCCAACCCTTAAAGTCTTGCGGCAGATTGTAGTTGTGGAGCTTAGTGAACGATTGAGGTCCTTTCTTCTCATCAGAAAGTTCATTTATCTACTATTACTTTCCATCCTACTAGGGAGGGGTAGTACCTCTAGTGGGGGGGAGGGTACATTGTGCTGCTTCTGGGGTAGTTTGCCTACCTTTGGTCCTCACCCTGCATTCGGCTTTCACCTATGGCTCCTAAAAGCTGTCAGCAAGTGACAGTAGCCACACCACAGGAAATGGTTTTGACTGGCCGGCTAAACCAGGTGAGGGTAGCCGATGGGTCTCAAACCCTCAGTGAGTTAGAGACTTTCTCTGCATGCCAAGACAGGCTCCAGCAGGTTGGGTGGGCAAGACTAATAGTGGGTCTAACAGTCATGAAAACACTTTCTGTACATGCTGTAGAGGGCAGTGAGAGGCAGATGGGGCTCATCAACCTGGGAAGGTACCCCATCTTGGAGGACATCAGAGCCAAGTCTTAGGGGCTGAAGTCCCTTCACCCCACCCATAAAATATTTAAGGGGGCTTGGGCCTCCCAAAGTTTATGGGCATTGTCATTCAAACGGTGCATGTGTGCTCTGTGATGGGATCAATTATGCAGGGCAGGGTTTACCTGAGCCACCCCAATATTTTATTCAAGTTGGTACCCCTGGAGAAGGAAAACGCTGAAGCTAAACCTCCACTGCCTTGCGGGAGATTTTTGGGGGGAGAAGAAAAGGTTCGTGAGCAAACCCTACACAAATGCAGAGCTGGATGGCCCCTTGTACGCCTCCTTCCAAAAATTCCTGCAGCCAAGCTGAGGCCAAACATATTGCTCTGCTTTCTTTGGACCACATCAACAAGGCCAAAAGAGAGGTCTTGTTGTCTGGGAAGCCCAGAACCTCCATACACACTGCAGGGCACCCAGGGGAGGTCACTTCAGTGTTGCTAATGCAGTAGTTGGACTTCACCCCCAGAGGTGTGCTCGATTATCTCTGGAGACAGGGGAACACCAACAACAACATGCACGTGTTGCCACACAGCTAGTGGCAAAATGTAAAGCTTGCCTTGAGCTGTGGTCCTTCAGATATTGTTGAGCTACAGTTCTCTCCAACCCTGGTCACTGGCCATGTTAGCTGGGACTGATGGGAGTTGGGAGTCCAACAACAATTGGAGGGCCACAGTTGCCTCACCAGAGCCATCTGAGCACCATCTGCACTGGGATCTTCCAATAATTGGTCTGCATCAGTTAAACCTGACTTCCACCCATATTTGTAAAAGGAGGAATCAAGCCTCCAATGCACTTGTCTTGTGCCATGTTTTAATGCGGGCCGAGGGAACCATTTCTGAAGGCTTATCTCCCCATCAGTGATGCTTGCCTAAATAAGGAAATGGAAAAGTTCAATATGTGTAGCATGGAGAGTTAAGAAAGCATTTCAGGAGTCTGGAACCTCCTCTGTTAAGTGGTTCTGGCATTAGTAAAAAGCAGCATGCGGGTCAGAAAGCCAAAGTAAATGTGCGCAGTGATGATATCAGCTGTGAGGCAACAGCAGGTTACGGCTGGGGATGTGGTGCAATCTTGCAAAATCCATTCCATGGACTGAAGGGCCTTGCCAGCAGCATATGCAAGCCAGGGCTCACGGCTGTTATTGCAGGCCCTTGATGTAAAGGCTCTTGAATCTTTGTTGGCCTGAATGTAATGTCTTGAAATCCCAGGGCTGCCATTTCTGCCAGGAGTTGACCACCAGCATCCCCTACTAGCATATGGAAACTGAAATGAATGTTCAGCTATTGGAGGAAAAGGTGTTACTTAGAGGTTTGGCTACGGAGTGACTGAAGTCACTTAGTAGTTTTGGATGAGGTTTGCAAAATAAGCCCTGACTCTTGCAGTTATATTCAGAGTTTTGCACCTGGTTAGAAAGCAAGTCAGTTCAACGCTTGGGATAGAATTGTAGAGTTAGAGAGGACCCTGAGGGAGTCTGTTCTGCTGTCAAGCAGCTCTTGCTGTCAGAAAGTTCCTCCTGATGTTTAGCTGGAATCTCCTAGAAGACCAATGTGTATTATACCATGATACCAAGCAAGAATGATCAATGCATAGTTTGATCCTATGCATATTTACATAGTGGGAAAAAGACGCTGTAGTTCAGTGGGTCTTACTCACAGATAAGTAAGCATAAGACTGTAGCCCTAGCCTTATGGCAATTAAAATGTTTTGTAGCCTGGCACAGACAATACTTTTAATGCAGCCCAATTTAGAAGTCTACAGTTCACTTGCCTGTATACATAAAACGCTATTATTGACATACTGGAGGAAATACGACACTATAATACTATACAGTATTCAAAATACTATATCCCGCTTTTCCACAGCCAGGATAATTAAGCACCACTTTTGTGTGATACATTAACTTTATTAGTAAAATGTTCTCAGAAAGACATTATGTTTGGATTACCAGATAAAGAATTAAAGGAAAACAATTTGTACTTTTTATAAGCATGTAAGTGGACCAGCTCCAAGAAGTAAGCACTGAGATTAAATAAAAGCACTTGTGAACTGTGCCATTATGACCATTTAAGGGACAGAGTGACTGGTACATGCCAGGTATTTATGAGGATTCTTGCTCTTCTAGAAACTTATTTTTATCCACCATTAATTTCTACTTGATATGAAAGTTTTGTAGCACCACAGAGAAAAGCTAAAAAGATTTCAAGTGTTCTCCCTCTCTTTTCCTGGTCACTCATATATCTGTATCTGTACGCAAGACAAAGAATATTACAATGTAGTACTTATTTTGCTGTAGTCCTATTTATTCAGATAAAGAGTTTTGAAACGTTGTTGTTGTTTAGTCGTTTAGTCATGTCCGACTCTTCGTGACCCCATGGACCAGAGCACGCCAGGCACTCCTGTCTTCCACTGCCTCCCGCAGTTTGGTCAAACTCATGCTGGTAGCTTCAAGAACACTGTCCAACCATCTCGTCCTCTGTCGTCCCCTTCTCCTTGTGCCCTCAAACTTTCCCAATATGTTTTGAATATGTTTTGAAACATATTCTAATGCTATGCATTACAGAAATGAAAATGGGATATCTTGGCAAGGCAAGCATTTTCTCTCTCTGGGCTATTTGAGAAACAAGACACAAGGCTGTAGTAGTGCATACTAGATAGTACAGAATGTCCACATGGCAATCCCTGATGGGTGCTTCCTTGTTAGACTCTTGCCTAAAATTTCAGCTTTCTCAGTTATTAATACAAGTATTTCACTATTTTCAGTTACAAATAGGTAGCCGTGTTGGTCTGCCATAGTCAAAACAAAAAAAAATTCCTTCCAGTAGCACCTTAAAGACCAACTAAGTTAGTCTTTAAGAACTAACTTAGTTGGTCTTTAAGGTGCTACTGGAAGGAATTCTTTTTGTTTTCACTATTTTCAGGGAAGGATTGAAGATGTGATGGCAACATACCTTAAAAAATTAGAAAATAGGTCAAACAAACAATCCTCCAATATATTTGAAAACTTTCGGATTCCTAAACTAAGGAGCTACCCAAATGTGATGCTAAATGCATATTTGCCTTGAGGAGTGGCTGGCCTCAATGTGATGTTAAATGCATCTTTGCAATTGGGAGGGGCCGGCAGGGATGGCAGTGGCATGCACTTGACCTTCTGACTCTGCTGTTTGTTGCTGGGAGAGGGAGGTTGGCACTGTGTGAACACAGCAGAAGGAGTGCCAGATCAACCGGCCTTATAGCACTGACTTTTCCCTAGCCTTGCTTTTCACCCTCTCAATCAGCCACAGCATCATCAGTGCCAGGAGGCTAGCTGGGTGCTCCTGCTCCTGTGCCCTTGCTTTGGTGCTATGGTCTAATCCTCAGAGCCTCTTGGGCTTATTGATCAGAAGGTTGGTGGCTCAAACCCCTGCGACGGGGTGAGCTCCCATTGCTCTGTCCCAGCTCCTGCCAACCTAGCAGTTCGAAAGCACACCAGTGCAAGTAAATAAATAGGAACCACTGCGACAGGAAGGCAAACAGTGTTTCCGTGTGCTCTGTTTTCCGTCACGGTGTCCCGTTGTGCCAGAAGCAGTTTAGTCATGCTGACCACATGACCCAGAAAGCTGTCTGTGGACAAACACTGTCTCCGTCGGACTGAAAGTGAGATGAGTGCCACAACCCCATAGTTGCCTTTGACTAGACTTAAGCTTCCAGGGGTCCTTTACCTTTACCTTACTGTATTTAATGTACATATTTCAAAATAAATCAAATAAGAGCTATGGTACTCAGGGAAGGATAATTAGTGGAATAGCAATGGGTGGAGAACCCTTCCCCATTTACTGTGATCCTGATGAAAATCCGCCCCCTGAAGCTGCTATTTGCATTGAGAGGGAACACTTTATTGACTTCAGGGGAAAATTTCTTCCCAGTGCAGATAGCAGCTTCAGAGGACAGGTTTTCCTTGGGACTACGAGGAGGAAGGAAATATTTACATTTCATTGGTCCTTAACTTAGCAAGCCCTGCTTGAATTCAATTTCTCTTAAACCATGCTTCTGGTATTTTTCTTTATCTTCTTCAGCAATATGAAAACTGGAGACCAAACCAGCCAGACAGTTTCTTTTCTTCTGGAGAAGACTGTGTTGTTATAATTTGGCATGAGAATGGCCAGTGGAACGATGTACCATGCAATTATCATCTCACCTACACTTGCAAGAAAGGAACAGGTAAAGATTTTCAGATCAGGGTCACAAATTTCCACATGAAATACACAAGAAATACAGGCTTGTGAACTTACATGTGCAAGTCATAATGTCTGAAGACTAGCATATTTCACTGCAGGCCGAGCTATGTTAGTGCTGCAGAAATCAGTGCTGGCTATGTTATTGAAACTGGCTATATGCCATTACTAAAAATGTGCTGAAACAAATGAATGCACTCTAAGAAGAATTCTTCATCCCAACTTTAGCTTTCTTGTAATTTCATGTTTCAGCTGTGTAAGAGAAAAATGCAATGACATATGACTGCCATCCTAACTCCACTTATTTTAATTCAGCACTTGAATTCAATAGGCTTTATTTCTGAGTAGATGTGGTTAGGATTGTGTTGTTCCACTTGTGAGATCCTTCAATGAGCAGAGTTCCTTGTCATGGAGGTTTGGTCCCAAGGGTCCCTCATATGAGCAAAAATGCCTATATGCAAAATACCCCCTTGGAACTGCCCCCCATGAGCAACCCTAGTTTTCTGGAGCTGGCACGCCTTGCCCCCCAAATCAGACAAAGAACTTAAAAGCTCATTCATGTTGGGTAACCCAGGCAGACCTGGCATGAAAAGAACTTTTAACCTCTGTGCCTTGATTGTGGGGCAAGGCCGTCTCAGCATGCTGGTTCTCAGATGCTCTCACAACATCTCAAGTGGCCGTCGATGTTCCCATGAGATTTGACACGAGCCCTCCTAGCCTTCCTCTAATGTTATAAACTTCTAGTGACTATTTAGGAAAGGTTGAAAATTGTTGTAATCAAATTAAGTTATAATTCCAATTGACTAATTTAGTTTTTTAAAATGAAGGCTATGGGTCCCCACCCCTTTAATCAAATTCTCTAAAAATGACTAGGAACCCAGTCTGAATAGTGGGCTTTTTGGAGAGAGAAGGGAGCTTTGTCTGAGGTTATAGTGTGGAAGAAAACTGACAATAATTCTGAATTTGTACTTTTAGTTGCCTGTGGCCAGCCCCCAGTTGTAGAAAACGCAAAGACTTTTGGGAAGATGAAGCCTCGTTATGAAATAAACTCCTTGATTAGATACCACTGCAAAGATGGTTTTATCCAGCGCCATGTTCCAATCATCCGGTGCCAAGGGAATGGACGATGGGATTTGCCTAAAATTACCTGCATGAATCGTGAGTTGCCTATGCAAAGGGATTTGTGATTGCCAAGGTTCAGGCTAGACCTTCACCAGTCTGTCAAATGTCTTGGTATGGAGGAGGAGAGACCATTACCTGCCCCAACACACCTCTCCACTTTACCCTGTAGATAGTGTTATTTAATGCAGGTGTTCCATACAGGTGTATGACCATCATTCTGATGCTCATTTTATTCCATCATCTTATTTTTATGATGTGGGAGAATTGTGCAAATTGGACATCTGCACAATTGGATTTCCAGAGAGCCTGAATTGCATGTGACTCTAGGATGGTTCACAGGTTACCCTGAATGCCGTACAAGCTGTCTTTGCACTTGTACAAACATTTGTGTGAAAGAGTGTACACTTGTTCATATGAACAGCTCTGCTGTTATGTAGGCAGGTACACAGACTGCACACTTGCTGAACAACACGCATGCATTACTGTATGAGTGTGTAGCTCAACTATTTGTGCTCCCAGTTTCACAGACTGCACCCTTGTTGAATGTAACGTGTGAACACCCATGTTACCTCCATGCCCTCTCCTCCACCACATAAAGACTCTACGCTGGTCAGGAAATGTCTGAACCTGAGTTGTGTGTCTAACACAGTGCATCTCTTCATCATGCTTCTAGTTTTGCTGGCATGCTTACAACATTTTCCTTCTTTTCTTTCTCTTTTGTTTCCAGCATCCTCATTCCAAAGGACTTACTCTAAGAAATATTATTATAAACATTCTTCACCAGGAAAGGGAAACTCATTAAATTCATCAAAACATTTTCATCGTTGGATCAGGACATGGCAGGATTCAAGGCGCTGAACGCACTCTGGCAAAAGCGGGATGTTCTCCATGCCAGCCAAAGTCCTAACTTAACTGTGCCTTTTTAAAAATCAATTATAGGAGTATTACCAAGCATTTTTATTTTTTTGAAAACTTAAGGACCTCAGAACTCTCAGCACACATCTGTGATTGCTACAAATGCAAAAATCGAAAAGGGAGACATTGCCAGCCATCTATAGCATGTTAATGTTCATATGTCATTGATGAGGGAACATTAGAGTCCCTGTCCCAGCGTCCTATAATAATTAAAACTCTTCCATTTTAGCACCAATGATAATGTAAATAAGATGATTTAATGGTGTTTTAATGTGTGTTACGTTAAAAGAACAGCAACCCTGTATATACAATGAAATGTCACACTAAGTTCAAGTTTATTTATGGCTATTTGGCCTCAGAGGTCTTTAATCGTTTTTTGTTTGTTTGTTTGTCTTGAGGTACTTCATCAGGCTGAAAATAATTGTAAATTGCAGTCTGCTCTCTCTTTTCTTTTTGTAACCATGGGAGAAAATGGCTGTTGCAATGGCTGAAGATGAGCAAAGAAGCAGAGGAACGCTGCTCTTTCCCAGCAGAGGTCCATAGAGAACTGTGTGATGAAACCTTACACATAAGGAGCACAGCAAGCAGGAACAACCCTGAACAATGGACTGCAATGTGGAACTTGACTTCCGTCCTTTTCAGCATTGGCACTGATTGAAAAGGGACTTGCCTGGAGGACTTTTTTTAAAAAAAATGACAAGGAGGGCCTGTAGGAATAACAATAACAATAATAATAATAACAATAATAAGTGCTAATACAGTAAATCTCAACCAGGGCCACTTTTTTTTTTAACGATGACTTTTACAACACTAACCGTGGGTCTACATTACAGCTCTCTGCATTTTAAGATGGAGATACTATAGACCTACAACTTTTGTTGTACAAAAACCCCCGAACAAACGAAAAAGTAAATAATTTTGTATATATAAATATATATAACCATTTTTAATCCTTTTATAAAGTAATGAATGTTTGTGTATGAATGCTGCAGCTGTGAAGCGTACCTAAATAAATGAAGTAAGCCATACTGATATAATTTATTGGATGTTCTTTTTATCTTGAAATAGCTT
This sequence comes from Podarcis gaigeae, assembly GCF_964106915.1. Classification (NCBI taxonomy): domain Eukaryota; kingdom Metazoa; phylum Chordata; class Lepidosauria; order Squamata; family Lacertidae; genus Podarcis; species Podarcis gaigeae. Next base: position 33,059,070 of record NC_139687.1, on the reverse strand, counting down.
GGTAGCTTGTTTTCAGCCTCCAAGCTCATCCTGGTGCATTTGGGAGAACTAGAGTTGGCTTCAAATGTTTTTGACTTGACTTGAGAGAATATATCTATATCTATATAATAAATGGGATCATGAGTGAGAGCTGTGTGACTTGTAAGCAATCAGTACCTTGAGTTGTGAATAATCTCTGTGTTCCTAGAACTATTGTAGATTTTTCTGCCTAACAGGCCTAGTTTAAGGAGGGGATATGTCTCCTTAGCTCTTCTCGATTCATCTTCCATGGCCAGGTGGAGTACACTAATTGTAGAAAGTGGTTAAGGGCTAGGCTGGGTCGGTACTTTCAAGGGCTAGAAGTATCTTATCTCCAGATCCATGCCATGCATGTGCTGGGGAGCAAAGGTGTGTCTTCCCTCTCCACACTTCTGGTATGCCTTCCTCACCTCCAAAGTTGCCACTGCCCACACAAGTGTGTGACATTCTAATCTGGCATTGTGCATCAAGTCTAACACAGGACAATTTCTGGATTTTATCTGGGATATCGACCACACAAAAATGGGTCTGCTCTGCATGGATGCCTGGTGATATCAGAGAAGCAGTATAGGCATTCCAGGAGTGCGCAGAGGGCTGTAATGTACACTCTCTGCATCAGGCACAAATGGTGGATCTTCGAACAAGTATGGTCTTATCTGGCCCAAAAGAATCCCCCCAGTTGCAATATTCTGTTTTTATCTTTGTTGAGGAGAGAAGAAAAGATCTGAAATGTTCTGTCCAAAAACGTATTAAAGAAGAAAAATATTCTAGTTGTATCAGTACATGTGAAGTTTGTAAGTAGAAGGTAACATTAATCAGTAAGGGCTAGCTGATAGACTGACCTCTTCATAATCCAATTCTGTTGTGTCCGTTTAGTATGTGATGTAGCTATAGTTGTGAACAGAGCTCATGTGTACTCTCACAGGTCAAGAAACTGGCCCTGGATTGGTGCAGCAATGTGTCTTCACACATAAATGTTGTGCGGCTAGAATTTCATATAGATGCAGCCTCAAGTGGTGTGGATTATTTACTTGTAAAGGGCTTCCTCTCAAGTCCCAGGTTATGGTCTGAAGGCACATTTTGCTGACACTAAGCAACTCAGTGCCTGGATGGGAAGACTTCCTGGGACCTTTGGTGCCATGACGGAAGAGAGGAAGAGAGGCAGGATAAAATGTAAGAAAACAAATAGTAACTCTGATTTTGACATGTTCCCCTAGGTAGTTTACAGTTTCCCACTGCCTGAAACCTCTTTCAGCTGAATTAATGCACCCTGAGAACTTGTGGTAACCATAGACTGGTTAAATAATGTGTGAATCTATGGTAGATTAACACAGTTTCTTTCCTCTGTACAACAATCTGCAAACAAAACATGGAGGAATCGAAAAGAAACTGGGCCATTTATTAAATGAGCTTCAAGACAATGATGCACAATATCTGGCTGGCCAAAAAACTAGAGTTGGAGAGGAGTGGTGAGATCCCATTTCAGGTGCCCTGTTGTGTAATGATCAGAAGCAAAACTGAACCACGCTGTGGGAAATAGATGTGCTAACCTTCCATGTTAAGACTGAGGTAGTTGGCAGGTAAGCTTGCTCACCAAAGGTATACAATGAGCATAAACAATATATAGCTTCATTTTGTTGCACATTCAGTAGCTTCACTCTTACAAAGGCCCAGGGGTTCCCAGACTGGGACCAGTTTTGTGAAATGTAAAATCACCTTGAGAAGAATCATGGTCTCTCATAAAAAAGCTACCACTGTTTTGAACTGTACATTTCTTTCCTTTTCTATACCCATAATACTTTTTTTCACTATTTGTATTCTATTTTGTATGGTGTGTAATGTGAATGTTTTGGGGGTTTTTGTGAAAGAACTTTAGAAACCTTGTTAATTTTTTTAATATATATCAGCTTCTGGCTCACCAAAGAAATCTTGTTTTGCTCTACTGTGATATGTTCTGTTTATTGCATGTCTTCAAATTTAAGTCTATGTAATGTCAAGTTCTACTGATGAGTCAAGTCAAATAACCAAGAACAACAAATACTGAGTGATGCAAACACTTTCATAACATTTTTCTACATTTCTAATAATAACTTTTTAGCTGATAAACAGGGTCAATTTTTTTGATTGACTTTTAATGGGAAATCGATTTGGCCATAGTCAATTAGATGCAGGTAATTTATGAAATCTGTTTTATAATATACCATATATATATATAAAAATATAAAAAATAAATCTTGTGTAAACTGAGATTATTCTCAATAAACAGTATATATATGTCCTTTTGTACAAAAATATACTAGTGTAGGTTTTATCACTGCTTTTCACCATTTGTACTGAGACACACATTTTGATCAGACATTTTGATCTTGTTGGTACCAGCGCAAGGATTACTGTTGTTATTCCTGAGACTCGCTGTCAAATCAAGGTAAGTGGGGGAGAGGGAACTGAAGAATTGCTGAACCTCAGCTCAGCCAAATAATAATACAAAGACTCTTCAAAGGATTTGAAAGTGGGGATATACTTTGCAAAGCACAGGTGCTCTGTCATTACAAAATAAAAAATAAAATCATTTGGCATTGTGCTAAGTAAGTGCATGTATTTCTGAGTCATGCCTGCCCTCCTTCTTAGTTGATTTCTTTGTGAAGGTTGGTTTTTGAAACAGTTTGCCAGTCTTAGGGAACATATGCACTTTCTGCCCCTTACACCACCATGGTGGCTAACCTTTGGCCCCCCAGATTGGAGCTAGACTACACCTCCAGTCTTCCCTGACTATTGGCCATGCTGGCTGGTGCTGATGGGTGTTGGGATACAATGGCATCTAGAGGGCCACAGGTTAACCGCCTCTGCTTTACACAATAAGCCCATGTTCCCATTCTCAAAGTCAATGGTCTGGGGCTTGGGTAGCCAAACTAAGGCCCGGGGGCCGAATCCGGCCCAATCACCTTCTAAATCCGGCCTGCGGATGGTCTGGGAATCAGCGTGTTTTTACATGAGTAGAATGTGCCCCCTTTTTCTCTGGTTTTTGGGAAAAGCACGTGAAGTGAACCTTTGAAAAGCTTGTAAGTAAACTAATTTTTAACTTGCCAAAAAAAAAAAAAAGAATGTTCCCTTTTAAGTCCTTGCACTCTTGCTTGCCCCTCCCCTGTCTCTTTTACATCTCGTTTCAAAGAAGGTGCTAGCAATGCATGAACATTTTTTGCGCTAAATTCTTTGTGCACAATCCGAGCAATCACATCCAAAAAACCAGTGGTTTCTGCGTTCTCCAAGCGATCGTGCACCAGACATTTACCGGCCCTCAAAAGGCTTGCCTTCACCATTGCCTGATCCTGTTTCCATTCAGTAGCCCATTTACCTGGGGTTGGAGAAGGAGGGTGGAGTGGCGGAGCTTCATGCTCCGGCACTGGGCAGGGGGCAGAGAGCAGGTTGGGGCAGGGCTGGCATGCATCCTGGGAGCATGGCACGCCGCCTTTGGGGGTGTGGCACCTGAGTGGTACCCCACCGGGGGCTGTGCACTCCCCCCGCACTCCTCTTCCTGTGCCACTGGAAGCGTGCTTCAAATGTGGTGGCAGGCATGCCAGCTCCTTATCAGGCTGTCTTACCACCAAGAGGGTTCATGATATTAAGTTTCAGCATCCCTGTCAGATATCTGACACCCTGTGTGCTCCTTATCCCTAAAGTCTGGCTAAACATCCTCTATGCCAGCCATGCCCAGCCTGTGGATTGCAGCCCACTGAACAAGTGGGTCGTGGACTTGGTAAGTAAACCCCAAATAATTATTGCATTTAATCCCTAACTCATAGGATGAATACCCCTTACAGCTTTTTGTTTGGCTGGCCTATTATAATGATGTGTTGACCATTGTAACTGAACATCAGCAAAGCCCAAAGCTTACATTTTAACACGTGGGAGCTGCTTGCTGGTGGCAGAGCTGTTGACAGTTCACCACAGGCTGCTCATGCAGGGTGTGCATAGGTGCCTGTGATGTGCAGGTGCTTGTCACCAGATCTGCTGCAGGGAACAGCTTGTAGTTGAGCCAAGGGTGATCTGAAGTTTGCTTAGGCGAAATAATAATTAAAAGCATTAGCCGATGTAGCAATAATGATTTGAGAGTATGTCTGACAACCATCACACCCTGCACTGACTAGCTCATTGGCAAAATGCAAGCTCAGCCATCCCACTGATGCTTGCCAGAATGGACTCTGTTGTAAATAGGATCAAAAAGCTTACTAGTTTTAGAATAAAATTTGTACAGCTTACGGAGCAATATCCTGCAATTAGATGGTTGGTGTTTTTACGTTCCCATAAACAAAACTGAATAACTTTATAAGTACTATAAATATTTCAACAAATTCCACATTAATAGAAGCATTAAGTAAATTTTTGTTGAGGTGGTTATAAATTAGGCAAATTTGCAGTTAAAATGCACACAGCCAGTGGCTGCCAAAGACCAAGGGTCCACAATTCATGTGACAATAAAACGAAGGGTCAACCTACCAAGTAAAATTGGACTTGTGGGTTGCCACACCAAAACAGTTGGGAACCACTGTTCTATGTCACCTTTCTCTCCTTTTCTTTGTTTCTATGCTGTCACTTTTGGGTTGTTCTTCCCTTAATCTGCATTTCCCTCTTGTTCCACTGACTTCTCCTGTCTGCTTTACTAACTCTCTTACTTAGTTCCATTAACATTGCTACACATTGCCAAAGGCTCCATTCCATCTTTTGTTTTTTCTGTTAATTTACCCTGTAATAGTTCATTGCCCACTGATTTAACACCCAACTGGGTCTTTTGTTCATTTAATTTAAAGATAACCTGGAAAAATATAAGCACTGCTCACATGTTCCCTGAATGCCAGTGGCGTAGCGTGGGTTGTCAGCACCCGGGGCAAGGCAAGTAATTTGCGCCCCCTAACCCGTGGATTTGCGCCCCCTGACCCTAACCCCCAGATGTTGCGCCCGGTGCGGCCGGCCCCCTCTGCACCCCCCACACTACGCCACTGCTGAATGCTTGTACAGGGCAGAGTGGGATTGAACCAGCTTGTGTACCTCCTGGACCCATGAGTGCTTGGTGCCATGTCTAAAAGAGCCTAAAACCATTCAAACTGTATGAGCGATAGACTCTGTTTATGTGATCGAGATCCCTTGAATGGACAGGGCCCACAATCAAATGAACAGGTATGTTTGGGCATGCAGTTCATATACACAATGGATCTGTCAGACATGCCAAACAAGTATACAAGGCAGGAAGAAGATTGTGAGTCGGCACAATCCCACACAACACAAGCCCAGAGAACATCTGAACAGGACTATAGTTGTCCTACAATATGCTTTCAAAATATACTTCAGCAGCTGCAGAGTACGAAGTTGCATGGATCTGCTTTAGGCAGAAGATGCAACCCAACCCAAAAATGATTAGAACAAACCTGGCAAGATCAGGGTCTTCATGCTGTGGCAGTGTATTGGAAATAAAAGCTGACTTGTGAGAACCTGTGTTGATATCTGCAGCATGCTCTCAGCTTCCCACCACACACATTTACAGAGCTGAGTGGTCCAAACTCTCTCCGTTAATGGACACCTACATTTGCTTTCCTACATTATGTTTTAAGTTATGGGCGCAATCCAACACCACCTCTTTGTTTATAGGAAAGGTTTCATACACATAAATACAGAACTTGAAATGAATAAATGCCAAGAACACCAGGATTTGCTGAATAGCACCTGGGTTCTCAGCATGCCTTAGCTTTAAAAGGAAGTGGACAAATGCATATGCCCTTCCTGTGCTATGTTTGTATATATGCAAGAAGAACATTCCTTCGATTTCAAAAACGTAAGCATGAGATGTCTGAAAGACTTAGGAAACTGCTGTTTTCCTGCAGCATATACGGAACACCTCTCCTTCCGACGCTACCTTGCTTCTTGCTTTCCTTCTCTCTTCCATACACCCACCCACAAAACATGCACATCTCTTTGCAGAGAAACAGAAAGGTAACAGCTCACAGGACCATAGGGAGTCAGTCGCTGGTCCATTTTGCTCAGTTTTGTGCACACTTAGTGGCAGAGACTTTCCAGGTTTTTCTGCAGGGAGTCTGTTCCAGCCCAACCTGGAGATGTCAGGGATTAGAACCTATAAACGGTAAACCACCTTGTGATTCTCAGATGAAGGGCAGCATATAAATGTAATAAATAAATAAACTTGGGACAGCCAGCGCTGCCCAGGGTGGGCGCCCTCCCAGCATAGCTGTCAAGCATCCCTTATTTGGTGGGACAGTCCCTTATCCCAGCGCCATGTCCCGCTGCTGTCCCTTATTGATGATGTCCCTTAAAGTTCCCGGGTTTCAAAGGAAGCAGCTCCTCTCCCTCCCTCCTTGCCCGCCAGGGAGGAGGAGGGAGGCTCCAACTGTGTTGCTTGGCTGTGTTGCTCACCCAATAAGAAGTCTAAGAATGACTGGGGGGGTGGAGCTTGTATGCCTTGTGTTGATCAAATCGGCTGCGTTGCCTGGGGACTCGCCTTTGCTCAGCGCTTCCCAGTGGAGAGGTGATGGTGGTTTTCCTTGAGGCTTGAGGCTTCATTTGGCTGTTGGCTGTGCTTTCTGCCTTTGGCTCAGAGGGGCTCAGAACTTGAACATAGCTGTGCTTGGAAAATCCCTTATTTTGGCTGCTGATCCCTTATTTTCAAGGCTGCTGGTCCCTTATTTTCAAATCTGCAAGTTGACAGCTATGCCTCCCAGCCGCGGGATAGCTGCTTGGGTGCCCGGAGCGGCGCACTCACACTGAAGCCAGGGGCGGAGTGAGCCGCCCATGGCAGACATTCGGCGTGCCACCCGCCAGTGACTCTCAGGCCTCCCCCAAGCTGTCAAAATGAAGGGGGGGGGGAATACTGGTTGCGGCTCAGGGTAGGCTTGGGAGTCGCAAGTGGGCAGCACGCCAAATGTCACCCCCCTCAGTGAGGGCACCCGGGGCGGTTTGCCCCCCCCCACTCCTTCCTATGCCCCTGACTTGGAACCGTCTGCATGTAAAGTTGTATACAGTAGTACCTTGGGTTAAGTACTTAATTTGTTCCGGAGGTCCGTTCTTAACCTGAAACTGTTCTTAACCTGAAGCACCACTTTAGCTAATGGGGCCTCCCACTGCCGCCGCACCGCTGGAGCACGATTTCTGTTCTCATCCTGAAGCAAAGTTCTTAACCTGAAGCACTATTTCTGGGTTAGCGGAGTCTGTAACCTGAAGTGTATGTAACATGAAGCATATGTAACCCGAGGTACCACTGTATGCTGTACCACTGAGCTGTGCCCACTCACCCAAAGCACTAAAATACAGCCTCCCCAAAGTTTTGCAGCATCCTTTAAATCACAGGTTCAAACTCCAGTCAGAGGAGTTGAGGTAGTAGCGCTGGTTTGACTCGGCAAAATATAGCTACATATGTGAAAATAATAGTCCTAGAATTCGGACAGTTTTTTTTACTCAGGATGAAAAGATTAAATAAATAGCCTGAAGCATACCTGCTGAAATGTAGAGGTCAACTGCACATTATATACAAATGCACATAAGCTTCAACTTTGTATTTTTTTTCCCTTCCTGAAAAGCAGTCTTGAGGGGCTGCAATGTTGCACAGTGGAAGAGCAGTGTGGGGAGCCTGCTTAACCCTTTCCCCACCAGCCATATTGTCAATTAAAACTGCCTGCCCACCACAACTCCCCGTGCACTTCCAGATGCATCTTCCATGCTGCAGTTTAGAAAAGGAGCTTGGGACAGGCATGATTGTGAAGAAAAACAACCAGCACAGAAAGGAACATAGGAATCTGCCTTCTACTGACTAAGACCATTGAGCAATCTAGCTCAAAGTAGCCTACTCTCTCCAGGGTTTCAGACATAGCCCTTCCCGGAGATGACATGAATGGAATCTGGGACCTTCTACATGAAAGCATGTGTCCTGCCATTGTGCTAGAGTCCTCGCCTTTCAAGGGTTCATCACTTCCCCACTCCTGCACCCAAACGCACAGCTTTTAATTTCCAAGACTGCTTTTAATTAAAACAACAACAAAAAACCAGAGAGAGGGGGGAAAGAAACAAGGTTTAGTACAGGCATTTGTGTGTATATTTTTGCCCCTTAAGCTCAAATCCCACCAAAGTCTGTAAAATATAAACTAATATAGTTTAACTTACTTAGACTGTGACATTGCTTTTCACTAACAGCACAAAGCATGGGAAAACTTTATCATTTCTAAATACACATTTTATTATTTTACAAAAAGTTAATTGTGTTGCAATGAAGGAAAAAAGCCAAAATTAATAAGGAAGCTTTTTTAAAAATAATAATAATAACTTAATGGCTCAGGATAGCTTTTTGATTCACGGCGCCAGAGTCTCTTCCAAATGCAGTCCCTCTGCGTCCAAGAAAAGGAGTGAAAGCCAAGAAACAGTGCAGAACCATCTGGAGGTTATTAGGGTTTAAATCCTTGTGTTGTAGGAGTGATGCCTCAGACAAAGCAAATTTGTGCCAGCAGCTGAACAATAGCTATCGGCAAACAGTGCCAGGAGGACCACCCCAACCTGTCACAGGGCCCTGAAACAGCCTTTCTTTCTGTAGGCTGAAGGTACAGGCATCGAGGAACCACCAGGAAAAGGTTGCTGTCACTTTCATATCCTAGCATGAAACTACTTCTATCCTGGCTGTTGGTACTAGGACTCTTGTCCCTATTCCCCACCTCCCAGATTGGTGCATTGTGGGTGGATTCTGTGATATGTTCTTGGCATAATACTAATGCATTCAGGAGGATTTATTCTGCTTTCTTCTTTATTTATTTCTTAAATTTCTATACCACTCTTCATCCAAAGATCACAGGGCGGTTTACAATATAAAAACACCAAAAAGCAAAGGTAGACTTTGGCAATATGGCGTCCTGAGCGAAGACAAAATCCCCCTCCCCCGAATATTTCTTATTTTAACAATAATTCCTTTTGGTACAGTTGCTTATTAACAGGTATTCTCAGTAGGTACCCATATAAAAATAGGCCTATTATTATTATTATTATTATTATTATTATTATTATTATTTTGTGCTCCATCGGCTTCACCCTGTGCAGGGGAATCACCTGCACCAGCCAAAATCCGGCACTGCAAATCACATTCCATAGTAAAACAGCAACAACAACCCTGCCCATCCTCAAATTGCTATCGTATCATTGCTCTCTGGAAGGGTTAGCACAGTAAAAGCAAGGCACCAGCACCCAGAACATGTGTGGTCTGAAAAGCTATGTGATTTCAGCAGGACATTCAGCGATTGGAAATGAAGCCATAAGAGTGCTCTGAAATTTTAGTAAGTGCAAATGCTGTAAAAAGTGGGGTTGTATATGATCGCCCTGACAGCATCATGAGTACAAATGAATTCCCAATAATTTGCACATTCAGTAAAAATAATAAGTAATAATAATAATAAAGTATAAAATGAGTGCACATCTGGAAGGGCCCCTTGGCTACAATTATCAACCTGGGCAGGTAGCCCACTGAATTGAAGGTGTAAACACTGATCCTAAACATCTGCTGCCTTGCTTCGAGAGTAAATCCTGAGGAAAAACCTGTACCCGCTGCCTTGTGGGACATCCATGGGAGAAGAAGAGGCTAAGGAATAAACCCTACATAAATCCTGAGTAGGGATTTTGGATAATGTATGGCAAACGCAGGAAAACAACTTTATAATACAGTACACACTTGAAGTAATGGATTCAGCTGCTGCAAAGGCCCTGGAACGCGTTCCAGTGAACTGAGAAATCCTAGTTCTGTTGAAAAGTCATGCCTATTATGGAGGCACAGAGAAAAGACTGTTATTTCCGTGAGCTGATCTGCCACACGTAGGTTTTAATTTCCTTCAAGAAATATGATTTTGAACACATCATTTTTAACTTACACACACTGTAATTTGAGCATGCCACCACTAGATGTCAGCCACAGGAGGCTTTATAGCATTGGATCTGTTAAGACTGGTTTTGGGCGAGGGTTTGCTGCTGAATGGAAGAAGGGTAACTGTTTACTCATAACACCTACTTGCCGAGAGGCATTTATCTCCCATTTAGAATTCAGGGAAAGCCTGCCACTGGTTATTATGAAAAGGAATTGATTCTCACAGAGTCCAGCAAAGTGAGCTATAGTCACTGAATTTGGAACAGCCATAGCTGGAGTCTCCCAGGGTCCAAAGTTTCAAAACAACATTGTTAATGGGTGTGGCTTGCAGTTTGGAGCCATAATGGAAGGGACACGTTGTTTTCATTTTGAGGAGAGGCACTCCTCCAGTCGGATTTAGGAGGGGACATGGGGCCCCCACTTTCCAATTTACTTTTGTGACATTGACATTAACCTGCCAAGGGAAGTAGACCCGGGTATTTTGTTTGTTTGTTCCTCAGCTACTACTGTTTCCCACAGATAATGTGGAAGAAAAGCACACCATTTTCAAAAAGTGGAAATACATGTGTTACAACAACAGCAAAGTCAAAACAAAATGTGTGACTGGAATCATAATTTATACTGCTACAAAGGAAAATGGCAAGTTCAAAACCTATGGGGTTTTATACCGACATGATGAATTTTGTATTGTCCTGCATAGGACTGTAAAATGGTTAATGCATAAAACTTGATTCCGAATGGATCTACACAGTTCTGATGCAAATATGGAAACGAAGAAGATGGGGCTGCTTTACTGAAGCAGTAACCTTTATGTCTGAATATTAAAAGGTTATGTATAAATTATCTGATTGAGGAGAGGAGAGTCAGGCATTAATAGCCTTTGCCTGAGGGCATTGCAAAACAGTTTCTCTGCCAAGTAAACTTATTAAATAGCCTTTTAATCAAATCAATAATTCACAACCAGTGGATAATGTTACAATGAGCTGAGACGCAGTCAAAGATTAATAACACGAAGAGTGTGGTGGAGGAAGGCTACTCTATCGCTGATGTTGCTTCAGATGTCAACTTAGCTGGAGAAATACATTTTTGGAGTGGGAGAAGTTCCTTATTTTTTCCAGGTCCAATCAGGATCAAGACCCAGTGCTAAGTACATTACTTTCCTGTAAATCTTGTGGTAATATAGTGATAATTTTAATACCTGGTGACACACCTGTAACATGACTGACAACACAATATGTTTCCTTAGAATAAATGCCATTGAATTCAGTGGTGCTTACTCCCATTAAAGTCTGCACAGGATTGCAGCCTCGGCTGTGAACCTACATATACATTCCTGCCTCATTTTTGCCACAGTCATTGCTTCAGTTCTTAGTAGGCCTCAGTACTGGAGTTGTGGAGAAATGGTTGCCCCCCAACCCACCACACTCTTACCTCAGAATGAGTCTTTGAAAATATAGCTGTCATAACCTGTGCTAGACTTTGTTGGTTCGGAAGACAGCAATGAAGCAAATATATGACACACATTAAGCGTATAATGATGGTGAGCCGCTGTCCAGCTATATCAAGCTGTGGTGGACACCATCTTAAAAGCCTTAGAAAAACGAGGGAATGGCCCAATAGATTTTCTTCACTGTCGGAAAGCAAGAAAATCTTCCAAAGGTATTCTAAGATTTGACAATGGCAAGAGCAAATATATTAAGAGATATGTTTGGGAAATAGGGCACTTTGTCCTATTTACTTGGGGCAGGATTCTTCTTTAGCTGTTGCAGAACAAACAGTGTCTTGTGCAAGTGCTAAAGGCCTGGAAAGAACTAAGCTGCCAATATGTCATAAGTGTAATTCATGAGCAAATAAAGAATTGTAGACACATAAAGAAGTGTTTTCCTGTGTAAATGTTAAGGTTCCCTCCTCTGCAACATGTCCTGTACTTACTTACTTACTTACTTACTTTTCTATACTGCCCTTCATTTGAGGCAGTTTTCCTTTAAGTTACAGGATCTCTCTCTCTCTCTCTCTCTCTCTCTCTCTCTCTCTCTCTCTCCTTCTCAACCATTTTTAGATACTCAAGACAAGAAAGGGGTAAAGAGCCTCCCAGGCTTCACACCTTGCCTTACTTTACTAAGATATATTGGAGAAGAAACAGAGAGGCACATTGTGAGAACAGAAAATTTTGATTAATTGGCTTTGCTGTGTGGCCGTGTGTGTGTGTCATATAAAACCAGCTGCAAATGCCTGGCCAAACCAAGATGATCACAGCCAAAAATGTCAAGGAAAGTGTTTCTGGTCTCCTTTTTTCCTACCACAGTGGGTCTGAAATAGTCATAGAAAATTCCTCTTGAAGGTAACTGCAGAAATGTTCTGTGTAAATGTTTTGTTTAAGGGTGGGGAGAGGGAATCACCTTCCTCACACACCCTAGAAAAATGTTGGGGAAAGTGGTACGTTATTTTGGACGTTTGCTTCAACACTGAGGACAAAGACACACTGTTACTTCGTTTTACTGGTTGGCTGAGTTGCTTGGATGGTTTTTGCCAAGGACAAGCTTATACAGCTTATTCAGTCTACACAAGGAAGTATGTACTTAACTCTTCCATCGAAATCAATGGGACTTGAAAGTGCTTAATGTTGGCTGGATCACACCCATCAAAAGAAAGAAATGAGAGTCAGAAAGTAAGAAAGCCTTGAAATACTTATTTCCATCTCCCTCAGTCTAAATTTAATCTGCAGACTGTGGTAGGTTATGTGAAATATGTTTGCCATGTGTGGAGATTGCATGTGTCAGATCTGGTAACTTTCAGCAGTTGTATATAGAAATTGGCACAGCCAGTCTAGGCACCCTCACTCACTACTTGAGGAAGTAACGTGATTTGATGTTCAACGAAGGCAACCTCGTATGAGTTAATCACCCAAAAAAGACATGTAAACCAGCCCAGATTGCTCCTTCTGTCAGGAGTGGGAAACCTTTCCAGCTGGTGGGTCACATTCTTTTCTGGGGGGCCACACACCAGAGCTGGGCAGGGCCAGAGACAAAAAATTGGGTGGAGCATGGGATGCGACTCTTATTTCTGTACAGTAGGCTACATTCAGATGATGCACACATCTCCCTTGGCAAGCAAGAGTCATTATCACAATTCATGGACACATTTCAGCCAGAAGAAATCTCTTGAGGAAGCTGCAGAGCAGGACCAGAGAGGGTTGTTCCCTGGAGAGACGGGATGTGGTTCAGGAAGAGGCATGGCCTGCAGGTAGACCTGAGGGCCAGAGAGAGGTGCCTGGAGATTACCACTGGCCCTGGGGCTGAGGTTCCTCATGACTGCTTTAATCCAAGGTCAATGGACCCTGTCATGTTGCACAAGGAGAAGAGAACCCTCGGGTGTATTTTCCTTTGCTACAATGTCTTGGTTCCCCTTTCACTTTGTATGTTCATAAAATATTCTGTTTACTGTCTGCATAAATTATTCTGGCATACCCAGAGAAAAAAGAAGCATTTGCTAGGTGTATGACTTGGCTGGACTGACTATCTAAACATAAAGCAGAATGCTTGGTTAAGCTCTTCTCTTGGAAGAGCAAGGGCAACCATGGCTGTGCGTAAAAGATTTAATTGTGTAATTAACAGTAGTTATTCCAAAAACAGTTCACAGTGGTAAGCAGCAACCACTTTGACTTAATCAAGCTGTATGAGTACAGAAGTATGCATATATTCAAGATTCATAACCACATCCACTCAGTTCTTCATAAATTTCTAAAATTCAGTATGAAGCCTCTGACTGTGCAACAAAACCTTTCCTGTAGTTTTGTATACTGGATGGTTGGTGGATGATAACTCATCGGAAAAGAAGGACACTCTCTTTCCACAAGCTCAGAGGGATATTCCAGGGTGTGGTCTGAAGGCATGTGATGCAGCAACCTTGCTGAAGCGAAACAGGTGTGGGTCTGGTTGGTGTCAGCATGGCAGACTGCCTGGGAACTTCATGTACACCAGCTTGGGTTCCACAACGGAATAAAGTTGGGTTGTAAACAAATAACAACTCTTCTTACGTGTGGCTACTTCAAACATTCTGGCAGTGATCATCTGTTCAAGGATTCAGCTCTGGCTCGATTTGTGCTGGGTCCAGTTTAATGGCTGCAGAGTGAATAATATACATATTGCAGCATTGGAGGTTGGCTAGCCTGCTCTGCATCCTGACATGGCAAATTGGCACTACTTGCTGAAATGGTGCCACTTCATCCCTATTTCAGCCATGCAGCTCAAAAAGGGGCTGTTGCTGAGCCTGGAGTGGAACTGGTGTCAGATCATAGCTTGATGCCAGCAATTGTAGCATCATTTGAGTGCTGGGAGCTTCACACCTGCTGAATAGACCTTTAAGGTAGTGTTTGTTCTGTTCTGTTTTGTTTTTGCAGAGAGGGCAAAATTGTCAGCAAATTCAAATATCTGCACGCTCTCCTTCCTGCAGCTGGCAGAGTCAGGACTGCAGCAGCATAAAGAATGATGCTTTTTTCTAGTCCTTAATGTGTTCTATATCTGAACAGGCTCAGCATCTAGACCACTGGGCTGGTTATAACTGTGGATGTGTGTGGTCTGGATCCACATTGGATCTGCGCTCATGAAAGTAATATAGTCCCTTAATTCTGGCTGTTTTTTAGCGTGTCAAGTGCTGCTCAAAAGATACACTATTGGGGAAGAAATATCTGGGTATTTATATTATTTAGCATCATTTGCATAATTTATAGTTTCTTAAGATTTTTTTCCCCTTTCCGTTTCCCACAGCATACTCCTATATTGAATTAAAAAAGAAAAAAACAATTCCATACCATCGCTTCCCTGTTTTAAAAACTGAACTGGGTATAAATGGAACATGTATCTTCATACTGGAAATGCAAGAACCTTACAATAAATTGTTACCACATAATTTATTTTTACAATATGAGGCTTTGTTAATTGACATACCTCAATTAATACAAAACACAATTTAGTATAACTTTATGTAGATGTTTATTTGGTAAACAGATGAAAGAGAAACTGGAAGCTCCCATTCCAGTACAGTGGTACCTCGGGTTATATATGCTTCAGGTTACATATGCTTTAGGTTACAGACTCCGCTAACCCAGAAATATTACCTTGGGTTAAGAACTTTGCTTCAGGATGAGAACAGAAATTGTGCTCCGGCAGTGCGGTGGCAGCGGGAGGCCCATTAGCTAAAGTGGTGCTTCAGGTTAAGAACAGTTTCAGGTTAAGAACAGACCTCCAGAACGAATTAAATTCTTAACCTGAGGTACCACTGTACAGTGGATGCTCAATTTGCGAACGTGATCCATGCGGGATGCACGTTCACAACCCGCAGCGTTCACAACCCCCAGCGGCGCGTCTGCACAAGCATGGGTTATGATTCAGCGCTTCTGCACATGCGCAAAGTGTGACTGCCGAAACCCAGAAGTAACCCGTTCCGGTACTTCCGGGTTTCAGCAGTCCGTAACCTGAAAAAATGCAACCTGAAGCATCTGTAATCCAAGGTATGACTGTATATCATCAGCATTGGGGAAACATCTACATTGGTGTAGCTCTCAAACTTCAAGATCCATTCTGAACCACCTTAAGCATTAGCCTTATTTGCATTTCACTTTAAACCATGGTGAAAATGATATAAGGTATGAAGGTGAAGCTGCAGCATGCTCAAGCATGATGCAAAAATCACGAGCACTTTGCTCACCTGTTGCTTCCATGCTGCTAGGATCTAAGCCATGGTTTTGCTTAGCATTCTATCCAAACCTGGGTTTGTGGTTTGTTTCTCTCCACATAAACCACGAGCTCTAAGTAATATTTGTTCTTAAGTTAGTGCTTGCGTTTGTTTGTGGGAAACAAACCCTGAGCCTGGGTTCAAATGTAACACTAAAGCAAACCATTGTTTCGCTACCAGCGGTGCAGCATGAGGGATGGTATCCTAAACACATGTATTACTAATAATTTTAATGGTAATAATGATAGCAATAGCATTCATCACCTTTCATCTCAAGAAGACATACCAAGGTAGCATTAGGAAGTAAGCCCCGTTAGACGTAGTGGAACTTACTTCTGAGTAAATAGGCATAAGATTGCACTGCATGCAACCTTGGGAGACTTCTCAGCAAAGTCTGCTTCACATGGATCTTGGCAAAGGATAAAAGAGAATAGCCCCATATTTGCCATCCTCAGCTACCTGTAAAGTGTGGAATACAAATGTGATGAATAAAAGACAGATTAAAAGTGCATGCAGACCTTTCATAGAAGAATTCCCTTGAAGTTCTGTATATGGCTTTCTCTAGAAGCAGCATTCAAATTCACTTCATCTCTCTGTGTGTGTATCTGTTAAACTAATGTGGTTAGTTGTACAAGTTTTTACCTCCCCCACCACGTGCCCAAATATAGTACTTTCGAAAAGCAGAGTGGAGCTTTCCCTGATGGCTCTAATGGAATACTTAAATACTTTATAAAGGCAGAGCCATGATCGGAAACACTGACCTGTGTTGAGTGTGCTGCCCCACAAGTGTGAAATGGATAGGCAATCCGATACGCTGGAAACAAGACTCTTCGATGTCAGTAAGATTTCTAGGGCACCCAAAACATGTTTACTTAGGCAAAGGATACTTGCCAAACCCATGAGGAGTAGGAGAAGACTTGGAATGTGTTTCTCAGAGAAACAAAACAGTGCACGGAGGATGCTTCAAGATGGGGTTTAAGATTGCATCATTCAGATATCACAAAAGAATTACTGGCAGTTTTTAAAAGAGACTTTCTGGATTCTTTCCAAGAAAGTATAAATCAGGGTTAAACAAAGGGGTGGGGGGTGGGGAGAAGCTGGTATTTTGCTGTCAATAATGGAGTGTAGGTGCTGTGAAAAAATGTCAGCAGGCATCCATCCCACAATATACTCTTGTCTGGAACGATCTGAACTCTATTGGAATGTAGAGTAAGAGTGAGAATTCCATAGAGACAATGTGTGTGATAGTATCCAGGGCTACTAAACTTACATTAGTCAAAGGTGTTTTTGAAAGATCTGTAGTGCATGTATGCCTAAATATATGGCTATATTTTCACTTCAGATAAAGCTGTTGATGCTTCATGTAACCATGGTTAAGCAAAAGAAGTTCAATAAAGCACAGATATATATATTCAGTAAGGATACTATTTTTATTATTTATGGAGGAGCAATTTGACATATCCCAGAGATGAAGCATATCTGACTTCCTAGTGGTTCCTTGAAATAATGCACACTTTATGACTACACTGTGGCTTCCACTAACCCTCTGTGATAGAATTCTTACAGTGCAATCCTAATCGTGTATACTAGGATTGGAATCAGATGGAATGTCATATTGAACTCAGTGAGGCTTACTCCCAGGCAGGTGAGGTTAGAATCGCAGCCTTAGGCAATCAAATCTGCTCTGGAGTCCAAATAAAGCATATCTGTAAAAAGCATTCACATCATGCTGTTGACAGGTTGCTTAGCTACAAGATATGCACATTTGCAACAGGGGGAAAACATGGACAGGGTCAGCGGTCATTTGAGAGAATGAAGGATGTAGCAACATCATCCTAGTGTAATTTGTGACATATTTGAGATGGCAGGTCTTTTTGTCCCTTGCTATTACAGTGCAGGTCTTCATCTTCAAGACAGAAAAAGTGTGTGCCATGCTATAACCTAAAAGTTATATTGCTTTCTTTTAAATGCTGGAAAAGCTAACAGGAGAGAGTGTGTTTTATTGATAATGGAGAACATTAATTCTCAGTGGCTCAGTGTGCCTGCGCCAGGTGTCATCATTGTTTAATCGAGTGGGTGTCAGGCCTGTGTTCAAGATGCCTACCTTTATTTTGATATTTCTCTAATCATTGCTTCTCTGCTAACCTTCTTATTGGCTAAGGTTATTCAGAAACTACTGAAGAAACTATTGTTTTGCTAATGGAAGCTTTCCTGTTTGGTTTCACAGCTCAGCATGTAGTGAAGATGACATTGGTCTCTGCATTGCTGCTGTTTTCAGTAAGTGAGCAAGGATGATTCCAAATGGATGCTTATTTTGGAACTGGTGGTCTTCATGCATGCAAGTTTTTCTTTCTTTCTGCAGCACCTACATGGCATCATTACTTTATCAAGACGCCAACCCACATTTTGTCCTATTTAATATGGGTTTACTTGTTCTGGGGGGCAACCTTGTTGCCATTTACATGTTTGCAATATCTCATTTACAGCACCAAGCCCCTGTCTGGAAGCTCCCAAAGTTTAATTACCGCATTCATTGTATACTTGAAGCTCACAGGGATACTGAAGTAAGTGGGAAGTAAGTTTGCAATGGCACTCCTTTGCTTCAGAATTTTAGAATGAGATTCCGTTTCATTAAAGTTAATGGGAGTTGAACCACAACATCAATGGAATTGGAATCACACCAATGAGGTACAGCAATATCTTTTCTTGAACCAGGTCCTGGGCTGGTGCCTTTTTTCCCTAACAAATGGTAGTCTCATAACACAAAGTGTCATGACTAACTCACCAGAGCTGTATGGTCACAGAGAGACACGTTATAAGGTCATTGCTTTGAACACTGAGAAGATTTGGGCTGAAAATATATTTTTGGTTAATGAAAAGTGTAGATCTAACTTGACATTATTTATAAACAACTGAGAAACTGCAGGAAATTGCAGTGGATGAATGAAATGGATAAAGGAATGAAGGAGAGTTACTTTTTAAAATCTTCTTAGCCATTTTAACCTCTATACCTTAGGTAAATAGACTGTTTTTCTGCTGGGTTCTGACCCAGACCTGCCCAAAGCAGGCTATGTACTTGTTTCTATCACCTGGTTCTACCACTTTTTTTTTGTTTCAAACGTTTGCACTCCATCCCTCCACCGTTACCCTGCCCACTTGCCTGTGTCAGTTCCACATATTGACCTTCGTTGAATTCTTTGCTTCTTAGGGCTACCAGGCTATTGCTTAAATGCAAGGTCAGATTAGGCCACAAGTGTGCACAGCCCTATCTTGGATTGTGATCATGGAGGGGCTTATTATTAAATAAATAAATAAATAAATAAATTTGTATATTACCCTTCATCCGAAGATCACAGGGCAGTTCACAACATAAAAATACAAAATGAGAACATTTTGTGAATAACTCACCTCTACAACTAAAAAAAAGTCCAGTCACAGCACCACTTAAGAGACATATTCTCATCTTAGTCCAAATGGGCCAGATTCACATTGAGCTGAACTCGGAAGAGACTGGGGTAAGAATGAGAAAATATCACAGTCTACTTCTTTCAGTTCAAGACCTGGGAGGGTGAAGGAATTATTTCATTCTGCCTACCCTGTCATTTGGGATCTGTGGAACTGGTAAGATGAGATAGGCAGCTAAGAAGCTCTTTTCTCTAGTTTCTGCTTGGCTGGTCTGAAAGAGATAGGGACTTGCCATTTATAGCAGTAAATATTATTTTTGATCCAACATTTTGAAGAGTGAATTTCTAATTGATAGCCTGCACCTTTGTTCACGTATCACTGTTAGTAGCGGGTGAGTGAGTGTGGGGTTTTCTTTTGTACACTAATGGTGGGTTGTGTCCAAAATGAGAAAAGTTCTGTAGCATTCCCTCCAACATTTGGAAGGTATGAAATGTCCCCTCCAACATTTCGCCAATGAAAATAGGGATATCCTACCATACCCTCCATCATCCAAAGGAAATAGGGATGTCCTAAAGAAAAGTGGGACATTCACACCAGGGTGAAATCTACACACATATAAAAACCATTCTGAAAATGCTTTTTTTTTAAAAAAGCATTTTTAAAAATACCTTGAATTTTCCATAAGGCTCACCATCGCCATCAAGTGTCACATTGTGTATTTCACTTAAAACACACTTAAAAGGTTCTATTTGCAACTGTGTAGCTGAGACCCAGAACAGCATCTGTAAATCTGAGACTGTCCCTGGAAAATAGGGACACTTGGAGGGTCTGCTGTAGCCACACCTTTACATACCCTTATGTTCTTCCAGTTAATACCTGTCAGAGCTATGAGCATGCACATGAAAATTGCCCCTTTGTGGGTTGTTGTTGTTGTTGTTTTTAATGCCTAGTGTTCCAGAATTCTACTCTTGTGGGAGGCCAGATTAGAATAGGAACTACATGTCTGTTTGAGCTATGGTAAACCTGGTTATTGTGATGAAATTTTGTCTGCAGCTAATGGTATCATGGGTAGTACTTTGACTCAGTATTATAGTTTTCACCTGTCATTTCTGCCCTCTGTTCTAATCTTACAAACTGACAAAGAGGTGTGAAACATGTCTCCCAAACCGTGCCCATAACTCCCAACCCCTCCACACAGAAATTGGATAATACACATGTTCCACAAAAGAACCATTCTGGATCTTTCCTAAATGTCAGATTATTATTTTTTTCAGTAGAGGAAAAAGTGGGTTTTTGAGTACATTGAGTACATTATTCTGGTATAACAGGAATAATGTCACTGTGTAGCATCATGCCATTAAAATGGGTGTGGTTGGATGGAAGAAACTATACCACTATACATGATAAGTGTGGAAAGATCCTTAGTGAGTGGGGAAGAGGGAGAGGAAATACCTAGGGGAGAGTCTTCCTTTTTCAATGCTTCTTTTTCAGCAACAGATTGTCTCAATTCAAGTATTCCATTACCCAACCAATCCTTAGCTAGATAGTTTGAGCATGATTTGTTTTCAGTTTCCATAAAATCTTGCATTTGAGGTCTGGTTACGCAATAAAACCCTTCATGCAAAATGAATTGTGCTATGCCATGGCTTGGTTCTTTGTATACAGTTGAACATATAAACAAATAAATTAACGAATGCTCAAGAACAAATATTTGATCCACATAACCTTTCCTGCTGCAATTTAGTTTTAGCAATTGCCAATAAATATTTTTATTACTGAGAAATAATGTATGAAGCATCCCAGTAAAGTGAAGAATGGTTTCATTAATAGGAGCCTCTATCAGTCTAAATGTCAATGACTCACACTTGCTATGGGATATTACAGTATTTCAACACTGAATTCAGACAAGGCTCTGTAATGACAGGTAGCAAAAATAAAAGTTGTGTTAATAAATGCATGCTTGCAAAATGTAAATAAACATTAATATTTGTGAGTCTGTTATTTGTAGAGAGAATGAATAAAATGTATCAATTTTGTTACTTAGAGAGATTGAATACCTTGCCTAGGGATGTCAGCCTAGCAATGTACTTTAAGACGCCCGCTATTACTTTTGGAGATTTAATTACCATTGTGAACTATATTTCAGTCAAATCTCAGATATCTTCTTAGGTTTGGGAGAAGTGGAAAAGTGTAAGCACTGCAACAATGCCATTCCTCTTTTTTAAAAAATTGAATTTGCATGCCATCCTTCAGTGGAAGACCACAGAGTGGTTCACAACATAAAAATGCAAAATGAGAAATCCTTACAATCATTTTAAGTAATGTCATCCCTATGTAATTTCTGGGCAAACTGATTCTGAGATAGAGATCTGAGGGTCAACCATACTGTGCAATAATAGGAAAGGAAAGGAAAACACACAGATAATTGGTAACACCAATGGGCCATGAAAACACTGGCCGCATACTGCAAGGAGAACAAACTAGAACTTGTTACAGATAGGTAGCCATGTTGGTCTGCCATAGTCAAAACAAAACAAAATTCCTCCCAGTAGCACCTTAAAGACCAACTAAGTCAGTTCTTGGTATGAGCTTTCGTGTGCATGCACACTTCTTCAGATACACTGAAACAGAAGTTTCCAGACCCTTCCCTTTTGTTTTGTTTAAACTAGAACTTAATTACCAGTAAACCAAAATCATGGTATTTGCCAAAAGGCCCAAATCTCGGTCATGGTACATTGATGACCAAAAGATCGAGCAGGTCACCTGCTTCAAATACCTTGGCATAGCCCTGCATTCCTCGGGAAGCAGAAAAGCCCACAGGGACTATGTTTCAGGGAACGCCCAAAGAAGTGCAAAAGCCATACTTAAATATCTCAGGACCAAAGGTGGCCACTTCATACCTGCAACCCTCAAATTGTTTAAGGCAAAGTCAATTGCGCAGCTGCTATATGGTGCTCAACTGGTAAAGGTAAAGGGACCCCTGACCATTAGGTCCACTTGTGACCGACTCTGGGGTTGCGTGCTCATCTCGCTCTATAGGCCGAGGGAGCCTGCGTTTGTCCGCAGACAGCTTCCGGGTCATGTGGCCAGCATGACTAAGCCGCTTCTGGAGAACCAGAGCAGCACACGGACACACCGTTTACCTTCCTGCCGGAGCAGTACCTATTTATCTACTTGCACTTTGACGTGCTTTTGAACTGCTAGGTTGGCAGGAGCAGGGACCGAACAACGGGAGCTCATCCTATTGTGGGGATTTGAACCTCCAACCTTCTGATCGGCAAGTCCTAGGCTCTGTGGTTTAACCCACAGCGCCACCCGCGTCCCTGCTCAACTGGTACCCCCCTCCAACTGCACAACACTGGAACTGGTACAATATAAATTTCAAAGATCAGTCCTACAAGTGCCCAAAAACGTTTCCAATGCAACCCTACACCTAAAAACTGGAGTTGTAAGAATTGAGGCTAGAGCGAGACCTGCCACACTTAATTACTGGTTAGACTATCCTTCTTCCCATGTGACCTTGTTCTCCTAACTATAAAGGACGACTGCCAAACAACTTGAAAACGAGAAGTGTTAAACAAAATAACAACCCTAGGTTTTATCTCACAAATTTTACTTGACATGGGATATGAAAAAGCCAAAAAAAAACCCCCACTGAACAGCATATGGTAGACATAGAACGCAAGCAGACCTAATCAGATTCCCCAATTTTTTCATTGATGAAACCAAAAGATACCTCAGTTCCCATATGCCATATATAACCAACTTAGAAATACCAAAACAGTGAAGGGCCTTCACTTTGGCCCAATGCCAGGACCTCCCCCCCCCCCAGCTATCTAGGAAGGCCGTTTTAGAAATGTACTGTACGAGGAGAGAAAATTTCCCTGTGGCTCAGGGCAACTAGAAACTACTGACCATGTCTTCTTCCACTGCCAATATTATACAGATATATGAGTCAGGTTCATCCCGCCAATACTACACAAATTCCCTGGAGAGACAGAACATCTCTATACCTCCTTGCTTCTTCAAGATGCAAACCCAGACGTAACACACTCAGCCAGATTTTGCACTGCTATGATGGTCACCAGACCTAAACTGAAGACTTATACGCAAGACCCGTTCCCTCTCTTGCACCCTCCCTTCTATAGTTACTTTTGCAACTCTTTGCTCTTAACCCACTAGCTGATTTTAAGTCTCCCTCACGCACCCCTCCCTTCTTTGAGTCATTCCTTTTACCCGTTTTACCTGTTTTATTTCCTAAATTACTGTGTGTTTCTATTTTAACATGCTGGTTTGTGACTGTAATAAAGATGATGATGATGATGTTCGAATGGATCCCATTCTACTAAGAATATTCCAATGTTTATGCCTGGGTTTCGAATGATAAACATTTGTGATATATCTAGGGTTCAAATCATGGTATTAGCTCCACCTCGACCTGAATTTTGATTATTGTAATAATTTTCTGGATACCAAAGAAGAGAAAGAGTTGAAAATATATTAACTTTTATTCCTTCCCTCACTCATAAGTCCTGGTGAGGGACAAGTGACACAGATAGAGATTTATTTACGAATAAAAGAGACGCTTTGCTTATAAAGAAAGAAGTTCTCATTTTGAAAAGATCAACATGATTTAATTGTTGCCATACGAGGGGACATTAAAATTCAGATACATCATGAAAATACAATAAAATGACACAGTGCATTAATTCATTTCTTATTATGATCGAGGGTGGTTTCTTTCTTTCCAAGAACAGTAGCACCAACATAAAACCAGCTCTTAAGCATTCCCTTCAGACACTGTTGAAGCACCATTTCCTCATAGAAGAATGCTCTGCAAGTCCCAGTAATGCTGTAAAGCTCATGTATTAATATTCATATTAGCAACTATATATAAAAAATCATTTCTGCTTACTTCGTATTGATTTTCTTTGTGAGCTTACATTTTATTATTTTCCCACCTAACTCCTTACAATGTAAGAGGTTATTTTCTGCAGCCTTATATATCAGCACTATGACATCACTTGGGATCCGAAACTACTCTTACTTCAGTTAGAATATATGAGAGAAAATGAATGCATCAGGTCTTTAATAATGTAGGTACAGAAACTGATTTGAATTGGGTGCAATGCTGGAAAGCTGCTGCAACTGTATCTAAATGTAGAGCTCAAATGAAATTGACCTTAATTATTTTGGAATGGCTTACTCTTGCCTTGTCTCTTTGTCACATTTTAATATTTCTCTGGTGCTGCACTGGTTTGCTTGGATGCCACCCTCAAATTCATGGTCCTACTCATGCCATGTTCAGGGATGTGCTAATAGCTTGAGGGAAAGCCTTCTTGTTATGGGCATACACTAGAGTTACCTTCAGTGTGTCCTGATATATTGGCTTTAGGATTTGGTCGCCTTTAAGATTTGGGTGCTGCTAAGGTGCTGTTAGGTTATCAGATCTAACATACAGCTGATTTTGGCCAGGCTCAAATTTCAGATAGTGTGATTCATCAAACCCTAACCCTACCAGTGGAATCCCTGTGCTAAAGCTTTCACTTACATAACATGACATCTCTCTCACTCCTCCTCCTCCTATGTGCCTCTACACTGAAATTAGATCAGTGGCGTTGGGGAATCCAACTGAAATCCCCAGTTGCACATGGGAGAATGGGGGATCATTCCATCTGTCAGGCTACGATGCTTGTGCAGATAGAATACTTGAAATAATGCGATGTTGAAATCCACTCAGAGGCCCCATGTTTTTCAAAGTCTTTTATCTCAATATTGGAAGAAATTGTTCAGATCAGGTTATCCTATGCTAAAAAATAAAATGAATGAAGCTTTTTAAAAAAGAGCTGAACTCAGAAACCCAGATTCCCCAAGAGTCTAGGTTGTTTTGTTTTTCAATGTGGGATTGTATCATTTTAGAATTCAGGTAGGGGATCAGTGTTTGAATGTAAGTAAGAAATATGCAGTCTCAAAAGCCGTCATGTTAGAACCATAATATTATATCAGTCTACATGATAATCTTTGACATTCTAGCTTTCCATGGACAGGGCGTTACTGGCAATTCAGAGTATTCATACATGTAATCCCCACAAGCATTCTAAGTTGGTACAAGCCAGCAGGTGTAATTTGTTCCTGAATGCACACATCAATGTGTGTGGTCAGCTCTTGGGAGAGACACACAGAATATCATTCAATGTCATTTGCTTTCTCTAAGCCTTTAAAAAAGAAATTACCTCCAAGTACATGGGAGTGAAGGTACTATGTATGCAAATGATTGTTTAAAAAATGTGTTGATGTTCCTTCTAGTTAAAGAATTTGATAGATTTGGGGGTTTTGTTTTGTTAAAGTATTTTAAAGCACACAGAAATGCCCACCCATTAACTTAGGTTAAACAGAGTTTCTGGTTAATGTTTTAGTGTAACTCAGTCTCATTATGAAATAAAAGGGATGCACTGCTGTCCAAGTGATCTCTTTCCCCCTATCTGTGTTTCTCAACTAATAATTAAGGGCATCAAAGAGTTTAAAATAGCTGTATTTTTTCATCAGATACAAAGCAAAAGCAATGTGTAGTTTTGACATACATAATCACTAGTACACATGGCTTACCTTCAGAAGAAAATGAAAAACCCCAAACCCTAATATGAACAAGTGGCAGAATGGAAAGCAGTGTTGAGAGCAATTTGAACCAAGTCCTAAAATCCATAACAAAAGGATGGGGATAAAATTATTCTTCAGTGCAATCCCATGACCATAACGAGATAAATCAGCACCACAAAATCAAGGGTAAAACTTGTAGAGGGGATTTTAAATTCATCTCCAATACAATTGCATTGTAAGCCCATTCTAGAAATACTGACTCTCAAGAAAATCAAGCAATTTCATTCACCTTATGCTTTTACACGTTAACATTTTCAATTCTTTTTTTTTTTTAAAAAAAGGTATTTTCAAATTCATGCAATGATGCATTGGGTATTATGAGTTTGTTTGGAACCATAATATATCACAATACTCTAATACACTCATACCACATAACCTAGTTAATAGATCTTTCAGCTCATGAGGAAACTGATTTATTTATTTTTAAAAAACTGCACAGAAATATTTGTGAAAGCATATCAGTTGTGCTACACTACAGAATATAATCGCATTTAAACATGATCAAGCATAATTCCAAGGAAAGAGTAGTATATGCCCTTTGTCATAACAGTAAACTGATGAATGTCATTTTTTAAAACAACCATTGTTTGGTTCTGATAGCTTGGATTATTATTCTATGTCTGAGAGAAGCTTTGGAAAGTGACTTGATACTTTGCAAAGGTTAACCTTGCATTCTTTACAAATAAAAGTGCCTCACAGCTCAATCCTATAATATCAACTCAAAAAGTGAATCCCAGTTAGTTAAATGGGTCTTACTTCCAGTTAAGTAGATATAGGATTACAGTCTCAGGGTGCTAAAAAAGGCAGAGTGCAGTGTAGCAACTGCTGAAATATATATTTTCCTTTAGCCAATGGAAAACTTTCTCACTCCCGTTTTCTTTAGAACAGACTTTCCCAACCTGGTACCCTCCATATATTTTAGACTACAAATCCCAACTGTGCAAGCTGGGACTGATGGAAGTTGTAGTGGCTGCTTTAGACTATAAACTCTTATCCCATTAGTTCTTAGTTTCTCATATTTTTGCTGAAAAGGAAAACATATTAGGCAGGATGTGAAACAGATTTTCCGTTTCTTTCTTTTCTTTTCTTCTTTAGTGATTATCTCTTTTTTTCATTTCTCTTCCTCCATATATCCCATTGTTGCCCTCTCCCCCTTCTTCCTAACATCTTGGGCCAGATTACAGAAACCTTCAAAAGTCAAACTTTCTAAACACAAATTGATGAATGAATTGCAGCTGCTCTTCCACTCAGTAAATTCTTTGGCTGCTTACAACATTTCTCCCAGATTTTGGGGTTCCAAATTATATCTGATCTTGCTTACAGAGTGTCACCAATGCATTAGTGACCCACTATTCTGTTTTATTTCCAGACTTTGTTCAAGACTCTGCATGGGTACAGATCCTCTGCAGTGAGCACCAGAACATCTGCACGTTGATTAAAACTGCACAACAAGGAATCTTGAGACAATTGCACTGTATTTTAATCAATGCATGCACATGCCTTTTCCTTTGATTTTCTTCCTCCTCCTCATATTTTAGTTATAAACCACGTAAGATTGCCCTGAGCTGATTACATTGGCACCAACTAGTACTTGACATTCTATGCCTCCTATAGAAAGAATGGCCAATCTGGGACACAATCAGTACATCTGGTCCCTTCAAATAAATCAGTAAAGATTACAATCAGATGACTACACTGCTCACAAGTATTTGAATGCTGTGATATGTATATCAAAGCACAGGCATATATTATAAGGCTACCTTGCATGGCAAATAAGAAACCATGCTTGATATACAAGCATGAAGCCTCTGTAACTATTGAAAAATTGATTCACTGTCAACTGCCCAGCTAGTTGGGCTGAAATCCTAAACCTGCTTATCTGGGAATAACTGGAATGGGATTTACTTTTCAGTGGACACGTTTAGAATTGTACTTTAAGTTCCACTGAAGGCCATGGGACTTCAGTTAATCATGACTAACTTTTCCCATTAGATTCAACTGAACTAATTTTTGTCTTCTAGGCAGGTCTGCCCACCCTGATGCATTTGTTGCTCTTTTAATGCTTTCCCTCAGGAATATCATGTAATAGGTAACTTTTCCTGGGTTCTGTAGCAGGGGTTAATATCCCATAATCGGAATACTGATCAGCTGGAGAGTCAGAAATAAGTATCTGGGTGAAGTAGATAACATTCTTCCTGATCATTTGTGGGCATGGGGATTCTTTGCTCCTTTACTTCAGTGGAGAGACAGCACCATAGGCATGACATTACCATGAGTAGGGAAATGCAAAGAAAAACTACATTCACAAATTGGAATGTACATGGGGAACTGATTACAGAAATATTTTCCCCTTTCATAATTGGGATCAGAGGTTTTTTTTTCTTTTCATAGAGTGGATAAATATGTTTCAAGATTCATTCAAATGTTTGTCTTTCACATGTATAACTAAGAAAGAATTATTAAATATTTAAATGCTTCATTTATAAAGACAATACTATTTTAAAAGCTAACATGAATCAAGCTGCTAAATTTCAGACATTTGTGTTTCTTTCTGTCCAGCAGTTCATTTATATATAACTGCCCTGAGTAAATGCTGCTTAGGAAAATGGCCTTTAGAGTTAAAAAAAGAAAAGAAAAAGAAATCCTCTCCGTAAAGCTACTCAAAGGTAATGCAATAAATCTCAGGCATATTTAGTTTGCATTAAGAAGAAGGTAGGGCCCATCCTTTAATTATTCATACACACATTATCTACTACATACACAATAAGACTGGGAATGATGTTCAGAAGATTTAGCTGTGCTTGTTGGAATGTTATGAGATTATTGAGCAGGTTTTGATAAAAGGCAGGGTTTTAAATAGTGAAGCAGTTCTCATATTGCAGACTTCAAAAAGCACTGTCACTTTAACTCGTGTTCACATCTTTGTATTTAACTGCTCGCAAAACCACATGGCAGTCAAGGAAAGATTAATGTAGTTCAGACCTGCAGATCTCATTATTCTATTTTAACATGATGCAAATATGTAAACTCAGAAAGGTGTCTGCTTTGAGTAGCCTTACATTCCTTAACTTAAGTCCTAGCAATCATCAAGCTATTGCATGCCCCATTCATGAAAAAATATGCTTTGTTGTAATGACGTAGCTTAAACAGTTACACTTCAAGCACTTCCTTACCTAGAGCTTCCTTTAAATTATATTAATTTAAAATATCTATTGAATGATAGTTTTTTTTTAAAAAATAACCAAAACAAATTAATAGGTTGGGGTTTTTTTTTATGAAAATGACTCTTTACAGTAAGTAAAAAAGATTTATCACAGTTTTGGTAACTTGCATGAGTTCGTTGAAACAAAATCCTTCACATGATGGATTGGATGTTGTTGTGCTCTAGGTACATTCACTGGTATGACCTAAAGCAGTAGACACCATAGAGCTTGTGCTTTTTATCGGGAAAGCCCACAAAGCGGACTGCTGCTTCAGTAGGACTGCAGCGTTTCCTTGGCCTAGAGATGGGGTAGCGGACGCTGCCATCAGCCAGCCAGCCAGCATCACAGCGGTCGTATCCCAGGAGTTTCCAGGCTGCAAACATTTGGCCTACTTTAGCAATCTGTGCACCATCTTTGAGGCAGGCATGCACTGCTTCATCGTAGGTCAGCTTGGTTGGGTGTATTAGGTAGTAAAAACGGCCTAATGAAAGCAGAGAAAATATCAAGAACAAGATAAAGTTATAATACGTTTTCTTTACAGTTCTTTAAAGCAATCACTGTTAAGCAAGGAAGTTAAAATTACAGTTCTCTTTTTATAGAAAAATTACTTATTCATTTGCTAGCTTTCAACAGATCTCACTATATAATCTTGAAGTGACTACTGTTGTTTGTGTAAGAGCGGTTGCACAATGCCTCTCATTGATAGTGCTGGACATTACATTGCCTTTTGATAAACAGTGGGGTTGTATTTACCTATAGGCACAAACCAGAAGCTTGTGTTGATATTAAGTGATGCACCATGTACTGAAGCTTTTTTAAAAAATGAAATACAGTATGCAACTATAAACCATGAAGGTTACAAAATGTCTATATTACATGGCAAAAACTGCATTACCATAAATATGAACACATTTATTTATTATACCATGAGCTTCCTTGGACTAAGGCTAACTTTATCATTACATGGAGTGAAATCTCAATTCACTTCATGCATTTGATAAAACCGTGCCATAACAAATACATTTGTTAGTCTTTAAGTGACACAGAACTCTGTTAATATTGCTGCAACAGACATGGGGCTCATCCAGATTTCCTTCTCCACTGCAATTTCCAGGCAAAAGCCCAGACTTTAAGGTTCTATGCCCAGCTCTCCTTCAATTAATGCTCTGCCTTTTAAAAATCCTTCTTGGGTGCGGGTAGGGAAACTACACAATCCCTTTCTTCAATTGACTTTTAGGGTATGGAAGAATTTGTGCTCACATTTAGTTCCATCTACAACCCCTTTAATTCCTATACCAGACCACCCATCCTTTAGCCTTACGGATGGAAGGCAGCAGAAGTTTATAGAATTAATGATTTTCTTTCTAATAGTCTTCCTGTTTCCATGTCTGTGCATAAGTTGTTGTTTTTTTATAATTGAGATGCTAAGGAAGCAGTTTGTTCTATTACATAATGCAAGCATGCTCACACATCTGCACATGAAGAAGGGGCATGAAGGAACCAGACCTTACAGAGTAAAATGAATTTTTATTGCAATTATTCAAAGGCTGACTAGCCCTTTTTCATGCCTGGTTGTTTGTTTATTATTTATCCCCTTTTCTACAAACTGCATAAAGCTGCTTACATGGCACAGGATTTATTTGCATTAACTTAACCATCCCCTTCTGGAACAATTTAGCTGGATCCAGATCAGGTAAACATTTGCACAATGTTTTAACTCTGGTTTTGAAGACTATTTGTTTTGGAAAAGCAAACTCAGGATTGCTCAAAGCAAGAGAAGTATTTGCTCTTTGCATGTTTTAGGGCAAATAAATTTAATTGTCAATACCCAGAGCGTGCGTAAGCGGAGAATGTGAGCATCTCCGAGCTCGCAGGCTACAGGCCAAACATCTGCTCCCCAATATGCATACAAGTTAAGACATATGGGAGAGGCCCATGTTTGAGGAACACAAGACAGTCCAAGTTGTTGCTGAAGAGGGAAGTCTGTTGTGTGATGGTCCTCCCCTCCCCTCCTAAACAGACCAGTGATTTCCAGGCTATATAGAGCAATTCAGTTGACTTTGCAAGTTCATTTATGATTGTGCTCTAGCACTGGACAAAAAACACAGCTACCCTTTAATTCACATTCACACCACACCCCTGAATTTTGAGCTGAAGGTTCTCATTAGGATGGAAATATTTCAATAAAATAAAATAAAATGGTATCAGATCATACTATTTATCCACCAAGCCCAGTATTGTTGAACCTCACTGGCACTGTTTCTCATGAAAAACTACACACTACAATTAATGCATAGTGTGTGACTGTGCCTCTTGTTCTCCTTAAATTAATCACAGATTATTTGATTGTTATCAGGATTGAAGCATACAGGGAGTGGAGGCTTACTCCTTCTCTCTCCAGCTGTGTCCCCTCGCCCCCAAAAACACCCTCCCATAGGCTAGGAAGCTTAGCAAAAAAAGTTCTCAGTGGTGCCAACTCTCCCTTCCCTGCATGTTGCAATGCCAATAACAACTGGAGCCCCCTACAGCTGTAATTAATTTAAGAAAAATCACAGGCATAGCTGTGCAGTGTGTATTAACCATAACACAGAGCTTGACCCTCAGGGTCTCCAGCAGAGGCCTTTCCCACCAAACATTACCTGACCATTTTAACCAGAGATGCCAGGGAGTGAACCTGTGACCTTCTGCATGCGAAACATGTGTTCTACCAGTGAGCTATGATCCTTTCCCAAAATGAGTAATAAATTGTTTCGGCTTGTCATTCTTTCCCCCTAAAGCACCAACGGGCCCCTTTGAAAAGGGAGTCAAAATTCCTTACCATTAAAATGGGATGTAAAACAGAAGACATCGTATCTACTTTGATCTTTATTTGAGAAGCCATAATTCCGGATTCCAGGCACTGTATTCTTCCCACCGCAAGGCTCCCTGGGATGCGTAATGGGATATTGCACTGACCCGTCGCTGAGCCAGCCAGCATTGCACCAGTCCAGGCCTGCTCTCCACGCATCGTACAACTGGTCAAACGAAGCGATAACTGCATCTTGGTCCAGGCAGGCTTGCTGAGCCTCGTGGAAGTTTAAGTTGTAACGACCCAGTCGTGGGAAGTAAGGGAATACAATGCCTGAGAGAGAAAATAAAAGAGAAGTGGGTGAAATGAATGGTTTAACTATAATTTTAAACATGTGTGTGTTCACACATGAATGTCATCAGAAGAGGTGCAAGGAACATTTGCTGGAAGTGTAGGGTTGTGGTGGTGAGAGAGTTACATGTATATGATGCCAAAAGAGCAACCTGTTAAGTTTTATATCTGGAGATATTGGCTGTCAGCGAATGAGCTGTTTAGTCTGAGAGTTCTGCCTGTCTCCACAGACAGAAGGCTTCTCTCTCAGACAGAATCACACCCTTTCCTGTTGGAATGCCACCAATACTGCATGCTATTCTCAAGTGTGGGCCATCACCAATTAGAAACATTACTCTCATTGATCAGTTCTATTCTCCACAGAGCAAGCATACCAAAATAGAGAAACCTAGGGAATATCCAGAAGAGCAAAGGAAATCAAGTTGGCAGAGGACTGCTTCATTTAGACAACAACAACAACATATGGAGAACTGGGCAAACATGTTCTTTGGTATGGGTCATAATGAACAGTTATCACATAAAGCATTGTTTCATGTTGCACCTTTCAGCACCATCTCTATGGAGCAAATATATCAGTGGTTGTTAGCTCTGATACTGTAGCTACATGAAACCTGTATCTCTGAACAGCAACTGGATGTCTTGGTTCACACATCACACACTAAACCAAACAATGGCTTAGCCCCAAGGCATGTGCATGTGTGCTCCCAGCTTATGGCTCTGTGACCATTCTGCTGCTGGGTTAGCATCAAAGGTAGGTTAGATGGAGAATGATTACTTGGGTTTTCCCCTCCACTGTGACCTTAAACTGTTTTTATGAAGATTTATCGAGGGAAGTCAACGCCAGATGCTGGTGGGGAAGCCCTTTTTGGAGTTTCTTAGCTGAACAGGTGAGTGAAGCACTCTTCAATACAAGGGGCAGGATTCAGCTAGCAAGTCCCATCAGTGGAAGCGCTGCAGAAGGGCTTCTGCTTGCTCAGTGGGGCTTTCCCTTACTCTTCTACGCCTGCACATGCAGACCCTGCAAACCATACTCCCCCCCCCTTAAATTGGCTTGGGGGTCAGGGGTTCAAAATAGACAGGATCGTTCCATCTGGCAAGCCAAAATGTCCTGGCGGAACGATCACCTCAGTGCAATGTTGAATTCCTGCCAAGGTCCTGAACTAAATGGACCTTTCCGCCTGATCCAGAATTTTTTTAATGTTCTTATAGTCTCAATATTAGGGCAGGTTCTTATGTCAAATGCACAGCAGTGCATTGTGGGAATGCAGAGAACAATCTGAAACAAATACACATGAAGTCCCCCCCTTGAGAATAATTTAGAATAAACTAGAGTGCAAAGAGTTAGAAAGGAAAAATACATTGCTAACTAACTCTGTGCCCATATTCTAAACGGTACAGTGGGAACAAGGCATTCATATTTATACAGTAACTGTTTAAAATTTTCTAGTTACATTTTTGTAAAGCATAGTTAGTTCATATTCAGGGCTAAAAGCCAAACTGGCATCTTTCCCAAGTAAACAGGTCTGCAGCATTTCTGTGAAAGATACCTTCCTCCACTTCCTTCTTGAAAGGAAAATTTAATTCAAACTGAAAGCAAAGCCTATGTACTGGAATCAATGTCTACATTTAAAAATTCTGCCTATTTTTCTGAAGATGCTCAAATTAAAACAAAGCCTATTTCTGTATTTACAAAGTGTATTTGTTTATTTACAATATTCCTTATTCCATGCCCTTAATATGGCATCTGAAATTATGTACAATGCAATTAAAAATTAAACTGTAAAAACATGTATCAATAATAAGACATTTTAAGACCTAGCAACACATATTAAAACTTGCAACAACCCAGAAAGGAAGCCAAGGCAGCTGAACCAAAAATAGAAGGGAAATGTTAGGTGTCACTCAGTCCTGTTAAAACAAGTGTCACAGCATTCTGTGCCAGCTGAAGCTTTCAAACCATCCTTGGAGAACTACTGAAACATGGGATGACAAAGATAAATCCAATGCCTGGGCTCTCACTTGTGGGGTGCCTCAGGTTTCTGTCCTCTCCCCCATGCTTTTTAACATCTATATGAAGCCACTGCAAGAGATCACCGGGGGGCTGGGTTGGGTGTTCATCAGTATGCAGATGATACTCAGCTCTACCTCTCCTTTAAATAAGAACCAATGAAGGCGGTGAATGTGTCCTGTGTGAGTGCCTGGAGGTGGTTGGAGGATGGAGGATGGATGGCGACTAACAGATTGAGGTTGAATCCTGACAAGACAGAAGTACTGTTTTGGGGGACAGGGACAGGCAGGTGTGTGGAACTCCCTGGTCCTGAATGGGGTATCTGTGCCCCTGAAGGACCAGGTGCACAACCTGGGAGTAATTTTAGACTCACAGCTGTCCATGGAGGTGGAACTAAAAAGGGGCCCTCTACTGAACTTAACACTCAGGATGGTTTGTAGGGAAGAAGGTGATCTTTCAGATTTTGGGGGGGCCTAAATAATTTGAGACTTTAAACATTACTGTAGGCATCTTGAATTGGGCCTGGAAATTTGGCCTGGCACCAAATGGAGTTCTTTTAGAATAGGGGTGATATGGGTTCTAACAGCAGCACCAGCTGGTAATCTGGCCACTGTATTTTGGACCAACTGAAATTGTTGAGTCTTCTTCAAGTACGCCTCTAAGGTACTAAGGCTCAAAAAGTGATTATTTAGAGCAGTATTTCAAAGGGAAGAAATGGATAAATAAGATCTATTGGGTATAACTTATTTACCTATAAAATGCAAACATTTTCCCAACTGCTGTTGTCACTTGATGTTTCTGGTCATCCAGTGTATTGTACAAGAAACCACTAATTGCAGTTGTTCAGCACAGTGTTGGTGTTAATGATCTAGCATTCTTAAATGTGTGCTTTTTAAAAAATAAGCTGAGTCTTTCTGACAGTTAAGTGCTATTAGGTACCACTGGAGAGCAATATCTAACATCTGCTTTTCACTATAGAATGAATATTGGTCTACTAAGCCAAAGACTTAGCTAATAAATATTCATGCGCCCTATCCAAAGCTCTGCCAAAATCTGAATGCCGAGGAACACTTCTCTTCAGCTTGGAAGACCCAGCCAACAGAAAAGGCTATTTTTCCCATAGTCATGTAATTCCATCTTTCTCTCATTTGGAGGCTCAGGTTACCAGCTGCATACAGTAACATCCATTTACTTCTTCCAAAATACTGGCAGAAGATATTCTGGAGCAAAGAACAGTCACATAGAGACGTCTGATATCCACTTAACATTGATCCCTGCATTCTGAGAAGCCTGTGTTGTGGAAATCAATATGCTTTGATAGATACCATTTTCCAAGGAAAATTTTTAGATTTAGGATTTTAACTGTGACAGTTGCAAAGGGTGCTGGAGTTGCTGAGTTAACACTGCAGTCAATTATCAGTTTTAAGAATAACTGGTCTGTATTTACAGAGAGACTTAAATTTCCTGTACCATAAGTCCACATGGAAAAAAAGAGGCTAGCCTCAGCCAGAGTAAAGAAATTGGCTTCCTTTGGTGCTAGTCTAAACAAAAATGTCAGACTTCTCATAGCCAGAGTCAACATGGGATACAGTAGACCTTCCTGCAGTCCACCATAGTGTAACCATCTTAACCTGGCATGCATATTTGCCTAACAAGCATTTTTCCAATTGATGTTACTGTAATACTGTGATTTTTTAAAATCTCACACCATAATTCATTGCTCTCCCACAGCTGCATTCAGGAAGCAAGGTCAGGAAAAGAGGAAACTGCCGTAGAGTCAGATCATTGGTCAATCCAGGGCATTCTCCACCAATTGGCAGCAGCTCATCTTTCCCAGCCCTTGTTGTTGTTGTTTAGTCGTTTAGTCGTGTCCGACTCTTCGTGACCCCATGGACCAGAGCACGCCAGGCACTCCTGTCTTCCACTGCCTCCCGCAGTTTGGTCAGACTCATGTTTGTAGCTTCGAAGACACTATCCAACCATCTCATCCTCTGTCGCCCCCTTCTCCTTGTGCCCTCCATCTTTCCCAACATCAGGGTCTTTTCCAGGGAGTTTTCTCTTCTCATGAGGTGGCCAAAGTATTGGAGCCT
The DNA here is from genome assembly GCF_964106915.1 of Podarcis gaigeae. NCBI lineage: Eukaryota > Metazoa > Chordata > Lepidosauria > Squamata > Lacertidae > Podarcis > Podarcis gaigeae. The sequence continues at coordinate 33,022,922 of NC_139687.1, read as the reverse complement.
CAGCTTCACGATCTGTCCTTCCAGTGAGCACTCAGGGCTGATTTCCTTAAGAATGGATCGGTTTGTTCTTCTTGCAGTCCATGGGACTCTCAAGAGTCCCAGCCCTACCTGAGGATTTTAGGGCTTGGTTCCATGACCTTCTGTATGAAATGCATGTGCTCTTCTGGAGACCTAAACTCCTTAAAACTATTTGTCTACCCTGACTGATAGCAACTCTGCACAGTCTCTAGCAGATTTCTGTCACTTTAGTGCTACATCATCCTCTTAGCTAGAGATGCCAAGGACTGAACCAGAGACCTTCAAAATGATAAGTGTGTGTCCCAACTCTAAGACATGATCCCTCCTTCTGCCAAGGTTCTCCCATCCCAGAACAAACTTGGAAGTTTTATTAGTGCTGAATCTACAAGATCCCCCCTTGTTGATATGATAACTATATGTTGTTGGACTACAGCTCGCATCAGCCCCATCTAGCATGACCTGGTCAAGGATGGTGGGAACTGTGGGCCAACAGCATTTGGAGGGCACCACAATGGCTTTACTTGCAGGGCTATCCTAGGGAATCCACAAATTCAGGGAATTCGGGGAATTCGCAAAGCCAGGATCTATAAAGCAGCTTACAAACAAAAAAATTAGCACCAGGAGAAGGAAGCCCCTTGAAACAGAGAGTAGATGTCATTGTTATGACAAATATGGTTTCTGAGTGAAGTTACATATGAATGATTAACTGTTTTGTCCAGCTTAGAGGCATTCCTGGAAATAAATGTTTTTGTCAATCTGCCAAGCATCATCCAATAAGACCATTATCTAGGGACAAGTGTCTTATTGATTCACAGTTTCATCAGCGGTTACACTTGTTCCATCAGGCAACTGAAGACTGTGTGCAAGTGTCATGTAGGAAAGAAACTCAATTGTTCTAAAAGAAAGATAATGCTTTGCTGAATTGTTCTAAAGGGTCTCTTTTGCATTTTCAAGTGTAAATTTCCATAACCATGGCAAGAAGTTAAACATTCCTGTAGAATGTAAAGAGAAGAGAGGAAAGTATGATTGCCATATAATTGAATGAGGCCCTTTTTCCAGATCAAACCAGCTATATATATATGCTTTTTATAAACCTATGATCATTTTTATCTCAAATATGGCGACTTCAGCTGCAAGCCTTAGGCGAAATGTGGTTTGATTGTCTCATTTAATATCCTACCTGGCTCTACCAGCAGGGCAGAAGGAATTTATGGGCTTTGGATTTTTCAATCTTTTAGAAATTGTAGGTAATGAGGAGGGTAAGGTCTAAGCATGCTCAAAAGCATGTCTAAATAATGCTGTGGTTTGGGGGCATGGCAGGGGACTAAGAGAGCTTAAAATTCTTAGAAGCCCACCAACTTCCATCTCATTCCTTTTTGGGGCCTTTGCAGCCTTAGTCTCTTTTGGAAGGGACACAAAGTAAAACACAGAGATAAATGTGAATGGATACCAGAACAGGACTGAAAAAGTAATTTTTTTAAAGCATTATATAGAAAAGCCATTTGTGCACAATCATGTATTCGTCAATGTCAGTATTGTGGCAACTTAAATGTGTTTATGGCTTGAATGCACCTTGTTGCAGTTGGTGGACCAGATTCAAAGTGGGAGAAATAACCCACTTTCATGTTATTGCTGAGTTCACCACACAAATCAAAAGACACTCCCTTAAAAATGTACCAAGACCAAAACTTGATTTCATCACAGACAAATCCAAAACTATTACTAAAATGATTTATAACTAACTTGTGTTGACAGAACAGAAAATGAAATGTGCCACAACATTAACATGTACAGAGAACTTGTAGCTGCTTAAATTCCTTGTGGGTTTGTGTGTGTGTGTGTGTTTTCTGTTTCTTTAAAGACAACAGATAATTTCATGGCTAAATAAAATAAGTCACCTTAATTTCATGTCAACTTTTAGTGGATATTTATTTATTTATTGGGAAGCAGATTCAAAGTTAATATTTTCTAAAAGAAAAAAATAAATAAAATAAGAGTGGCAGACATGTTAGCCTGCAAACTGCAAGACAAAGAATTTTGTGGCACTTGCAAAATTACCTGGAATGTTGCAGCATGAATATTTGTACATACTGCCATATTTCAAATGCATCCCTACAAAATCTCTTGCAGCATTAGATCTAAGCCAGTTAATGAAAGTGACATAACCTTCCTTGACTAAGAACCAAACTGCATGTGATGTAGTTCATGATATCTCCCCTTGCAGATATTATTTCTGAAATAGGTAGTTCAGGGCTCTTGATATACATTGGCACACTGGTGGGATTTATCAGCAGTTAAAGTTGTAAATTTTCTAAAGAGCTCTATGTATATAAGCTGTGAAACAGGGTCTCCAAAAGGTGTGTCTGTCATCTTCATTGTATAGCTTTCACCATAAGCTGAAGACACACACACACACACACACACACACACGATTTTTATATTGTATTTTATATTATGTTGTATGTTGTTTTTAACCTGCCCCAGGACCTTAATGGTGAAGGGTAGATAAGAAATATGACGACAACAACAACAACAACCACCAAAATCAGCAATTCCAGGACTACTTGCCTTCTAAGTCCAGAGATACGACAGTTGTGTCATCTTCTAAACCTTCAATCACTTCACATTTGTATTTCCCATAATCCTCCAGCATTATATTTGTGATTACAAGGGAGGCATCGTTTTCAGTGCTTTTCTTCAGGAAAACTCTTCCTTGGTAATTCCCATAGCTCTTTTTGTGATATCCCATTTCAACATAGACATCCACTTCCTTGAGGTAATCTGAGGTGAGTTTGGTCCACTTGACCCGAATTTTATGGGATCCCGAGTCAGATGATCCATGGTCACGATAAAATTTACATGGCAGTGTAACATTGCCACCCCGTTGTGAGAAGATTTTTGTTTGATCTGCTTCCACAAGGAGGCGAGGTCCATTTTCTGATCACATATTTGGAAGAAAAGAAACAATGATTAGTTTGGCATTCCATCCTACATTTCACAAATTTAAAAGGGGGCATTCCTGTGCATGGTTGTGGGGGTGGGGTGTAGGGTGGGCAGCCTATGATCTTTCCAAGAATTGTTAGACTTCAGTTCCCATGAGCCCCAGTCAGCAAGGTCATTGATCAGGGATGATGGCAGTTGTCATTCATTAATATCTGGAGAGCTACAGAGACCCACTCATGGTCTAGGAACATACATGCCAGCTGCACAATACTGGGGATAGCAGATTCCAGACTCAGATACGTCATGAAGATAAACTGGAAACTAAATGTGTGTGCAGCCAGATGGTTCCAAATGACTAAAGCAGTGAGGCAAGTCACACAATGCACAGCAAGCCAAATACAAAAGTCCTTTAAAAACAAACAAACCACTATACTGTGTTTATATTATTTAGGCATTGATCTCCCTTTACATCTGAGTAAACTGAGGCACAGCAATGTGACTAGTGAATACATGACACAAATGCTTAAGCATGATAACACATCGTAATAAAGAGAGCATCTCAGAGAACTTCTCATTTGTAGTCAAAGAAGTCCCATTCAGGGTTTCCTACTGAGAATTCCTCCCCCTCTCTGTACAAATGACAGTCCTTAACCTTTAATTAAGGGGCAATTACAAATGTAGATAAAAAGACCTATCCAAAACAATTTGTCTTTTCCAAGTGGTCTGCATTAGCAGTAGATCACCATCGAGGGTGCTGTATTTGGCTCAAGGACATGGACTTTTAAATCAACTTTTTGTACATAGCATGCAAAGGCACAGAACTCTTATGCTTTGTTCAATTGCTTGCTTACATTTAGAGCTTAATGTAAAACAATATAGTCCTATGAGAAATACTGACTATCACTCTAACCTTGCATAAAATTAAATTTTTGATGGTATAAAGTAAAGTGCATTTATATAGAGTGCATTTATATGAAGCTTGCTTTTTCATCCAAATTTAATGGCTCCAATTCATTGACAAAGTTTTGGGTGGCTAAGCACCCAAAGCTTGGGTGCTGAGTTTGGAAGGAGGAAGACCACTGTGTGCCTACAGTACTTCCCCTGACATAAGCAGTAGCAGGACAGCAATGTGTCATTTCCATACATAGTTATCATATTATAATTGCATAGTAAGTCTTCCTCTGCCATGCATCTTGCAATGCTGATTTTTTATATATGAACGTAATTTCATTGCTTGACACAGGACTAAAAGTGGTTTTGTGGATAAGGTCATAGCTCAGTGGCAGAATATCTGCTCTAGGAGGCTTAGTTTGATCAGAATCGAGTATACACTTCCAGAGTTAATGCTAAATACATTACTTCTGATAAATGAGCCACTGTAGCTGCTAGAGGCCCATGCAAATTTGTGTCCTGGGCTTTTTAGAGTGGTCTACCCACATACTATCTGAAACCCAAGGGGCACATTGGTTGCCAGATGTGTGCTTTTTTCCATCTCTCCTACCCCTCTACTTGGTTTTCATTATTTGGATTGATTTTAGTAATGAAGAATAGACTAGAAATATTTTAAACAAACAAACAAAAATAAGTAAATGGGATCCTCTTTAACGAGCGTCCTGGTTGCACACGACCCCTGAGACAACCACCACCAGGTTGAAGGTGCTGGGCATGGCCCAGGCCTTGTCGATATGGTCCCACAATCACACCAGGCCATTTGGAGCCAATCAGTGCAGGTGGCGTGATTGGTAAGGGCCTATAAAAGCAGCAGTGCAACATGGCTGAGGCATGGTTTGGCGGTTAGGCATTGGCTTAATGAAGTGTGTAGGAGGGGAGGTGCGGCCATCACCTGCCCCTCCATGAATAATGGTAAAGGAATCTGGGGGTCCTGGATCTCGTCCAAAGTCCGCTTGATGGGCTAGGGCCATGCTAGGACCACAGGAACCCCGGGGTGAGCTTTGGTTGATCTTCATTGATGTTGCTCCCTCGTTTGGTGCTTACCCTTTCAGACTACCAGCCAGAGAGGCAGGAGTCAGTTACAGTCTGTTGCCAATGCCTAAACCAATACCAGTCACTTTGCTGTAATCAATAAAGTTGTAGCTTAAATTTTGCCCATTAACTTAAACCAAAATTGTGTGCAGGTGTGAAGTTATTTACTTGGGAATGGCCTTGGGGGCCTTGGGGCACAACTATTTTGAAACACATCCGAAACAGACCCAATCAACAGATCTTTCTTCTGTTTCATACTTCATGTATTGACAATTACTAGCATAGGATTTATTTATGCCTTACAACAGATTTCAAACTTTTGGTGACTGGCATGTCAACATGTTCAGAAGAGTTGGGCAATACTTCTTTGCAAAAACCTTGGTAGTTTGTGAATCATGTTTCTGCCTTGGGGATAACAGTGGTATACCCAAAGCTGAAAATGACACAGCCCAGCTGGTAGAGTAACTCTCCTCCAGTGCCCTTTTGATCCCAGTTCTCTTACATATTTTGCAAAGAAAACAAAAACCCTGGCTGCAGATGCAACTGTCTCTTAGCATTACATATAGTGGGGAAGACAAGCCAGTGAATCATCACACATCCTCATGCTGTAAAAGAAATGGTGATCTCACTGCAGCCAGAAAATGGTTGAAAAGGAAGTGTTTTTGTTAAGGAGGAAAAAGCACACACATGTGGCTCTCACATGTACCACTGAGAAACTGACTCCTGAAAAAAGTTTCTTAATTTAGGAGAGGGATGGGAAACATGTGGCGTTCCACATATTGTTTGACTACAGTTCGCATCAGCCCTAGCCAGCACGGGCAATGGTAAGGGATAATGGGCTTTATAGTCCAAACATCTGGAGAACAACAAGTTCCACATTCCCGATTTAGGACCTGGAGTGGGGAGGCATCACTTAAATAGTGTTCCATATTCAGTTACAGAGAGGCTAGAAATCTGCACACCAGATTAGCAAGGAAACAATAAAACAGCAGGAAAAGTATATTTGATGGGAATAAGTTATGAAAGCAACATGATATATGTCTGGGAATTAGACTACAAAGCGTTCAGTCTGGTTTCTAAAAGATGAGCAATTCCACAGTTCTTCATTCCTTGTACCCATGCATGCCCATGGATGACATGGGGTTTTTTTTTGGGGGGGGGGGAGAGAAGCAGAAGTCACATATATTTATCTACTACTATACTTACAAAACAATTTGGGTTAATGAAATTTTTAGCATCAGAGGAAAAGACTGTGCTACAAGAAACATGACAAATTAAAAGCCCCAGGGATTGCTGCTTTGCATAAAAAAAAAATTCAACCCATATTTATGTTTGACGTATATAAAAGAGACAAGCTGATATGAAAACTGTCATGCTTTGAGATTAAGATATAAAGTTTCCCAAACACTTCTAGATTGTTGGTGGAAAAATGATATGGGACAAAAACTTTTAATAGTCTATACATGAAATGAATCTATATTTTTTATATAAACACTATGCTAGGTAATTGTAGTTTTCATTACAATCCACATATTCTTAAGATAAAGGAACCTTCCATATTCCTGAGACATCTAGACCTGCTGCATTTTGGGAATAATCCTGTAGGGGGAAACAGAACGTTTCTCTCAGAAACTCTTGAGAGGGCATGTCTGACACAAGTTATGCACAATCCCATGCATGTCTACCCTGATGGTAAGTCCCACTGTTTATGAGGGTTTTACTCTCATGTAGATCTAAACCTTAAACTAGTTTAATGATAATTCCCTTTTACCATGGATTCCTAGAGTTATTTGGGTGAAGTCATGAAAATTAAGCTTTTATAAAACTTACACATAAGTTTATAACATGCTTATGCTTTTTATCACTATTGTTTGACATATATAGACCAGTGCAGCCAAAGTACTTGGATTTTTGTTTATTATTTATTTTGGCTTCAGAAAGACAGCACCAGCATAAATCAGTAATTTTGATTGAATTCATTTGTGTACCAAGCTCAAAGATGTATGACCATGTTAGCTATTTAATGAATGTTTATTTTCAACTGTCCTGCATATTGTGACTGTTATATTGAGCTCAGTTGGATCCTGAAATAATACTTATTCATCTGCAACAAAAACTTGAATTACTGAGAGGCAAATATTATCATAATATTTAAAGATGACTGGAAGTTGTTTTTTTAGTTCTTGAACATGAACCGTTTTGGGTCCAATTGATTTTTGTGTGGCTAAAGTAATTACATTTGTTCAAATAAGTACATTAGTTAACATGGTTGCTGTTTGGGCTAAAGTATCCAGGCATCACATTTTTGCATGAATGTACAATGCACTTTCTACCAAAAATTAGTCAACACCATCAATTATATTTTTATCTCACAATTCCAGCAACATTTCAAGGTGGCATGCATGATTCAACCTTTCCCCTCTTCTCATCCCCACAACAAGTAGGTTATGCTGATAGTGGCTATCTGAGGATTTGAACCTGGGTCTTTCAGGTTAGAGGGACTTAAACCACAGGTAAACAAAACTAAAGGTGAACATGCAGCAGGCTGGCGCACACTGCTGATATTGTGACTGCTTTGCTCCTCCTCCACTCCTGCTGCACAGTCAACTAAGCCATAGTCTGGTTTAGTGTTACATCCAAACCTGGGCTTGTGGTTTGTTTTCCTCAGATCATGAAAACTAAACCAAGAATAAACCTTGGATACTTCTCATGGTTTGTTTGAAGAAAGACACCACAAACCTGAGTTCAGATATAACTCTAAATCAGGCTATGGCTAAGTTCCCAGAAGCATAGTAGGAGCAGAGAAGCACCTAAAAATTCAGCAGTGTGCACCAGTACTTTCATTTAACTATAGCTTAAAATGATGTGCAAACCAGGCTAGGATTGTGAACAACTGATGCTGTCTGATAAAAAACTGAACTTTCCTTAATATATAAAAAGTGCCCTGAAAAGTAGGTCTAATGAAGTAAAATTGCATGATTCACCTTTCCACACCCAATCTTCTCATTTGCTTGCAGAAGCTATTTTAATTTTTAATTTTAAAAAGACTGTGAGTTACTTGGTATCACAAATGAAACATGAAATAAAACAGAATAAATTGATCTTAAGTGGCATACCCAATGACCCAGATGTATTTTCCCCATCTTAAATGAAGTTTATTCCCAGGTAAGTGTACCTGGTTCTCAAAGTCATTAAGGAGCATTTCTAGAGTCATTTTAATCTAGGCTGGAAATGGTCCCCCATAATGCTGACTCTAGATGAAGGGGAGCTGAGGAGAGGTGGGTACCAAAGGGGGGCAGATGAGTGCAGGGCAGACAGAATTCTTAGCTTGCCACTGAAGCCTAAACCCAGTTAGTTGTTAGATGTGCCCTGGCTCAAAAGATGAGCTCAACATTGCTCTGGGGTTCTTCAAGTAGAGGACATCCTGTGTAGGACAAGTGAAGAGAGTGTGCTCATTGAAATGGATCACACAGTCCATTCACAGGTATTTCAAGTCTGGTGAGTGTGTGACACTCCATCACGTGTCTTGGTCAAGGCACACACTGGCAGGTTGTGTCTCTCCTGGAAAGTGCTAGTGCCTCCCTTGGGAGGCCAGCTTCACGGCTTTTAATTTTGTGGGGGTTTCTTTTGCCATGTTTCTGAACTGAGAATCTTTTGGTATCAGATGCCCAGTCAGCAAAATCATTTTATATTCATTTGGCTTCCTTCAGTCTGCTTAGTTTATTTCTGTCTATGCTGCTATTCCTAAGCATATCAGACTTCCCTCCCCACTCTCCACATTATTGTTGTAAGGATTAATGCCAGATGGGGCCTCTGATACACAGTCTCTCATTAGCTGGAGATCTAGATGTCAGATGGAACAGACCGAATTCAAATTAAACAGATCCTATCTGTAAATACAAATATAGATGGAAGAGGAAAGAAAGACATTGTATCCTTTAACTGTTTAACACATCCACAGTTTAGCAACTGCAAACTGTGTAAAATGGCAGGCTGTTGTTGTTGTTTTAAAAATCTATCCCACCCATTTCTCCAAATGAACATTAACTAGGGCCTGCAATTGCTGCTCACTTTGCTTTGCTTGCCAACCCCATCTAACTCCAACCCCTACCCAAAAAACCCATCTCCTTACTCGTTGCCAAAGCCATCCTGTCCCCTCACTCCTTAGCAAAGTCATCTCCAACCCTTACAACTTGCCAACCTACATTCCCCTTAAAGCTTGCCAAAGCCCCCCCCCTTCCCCTTAGACCAGGGATGGAGAAACTTTTCTCATGGAAGGACCAGATCTTTATACCCCCTGTGCTGGGTAGGGCAGCCAAACTGTCAATCACCTGATGTCACCATGATGCCATAGCCCTCTGTAGCAGGGATGTTTACAAAGCCCTTTCACACACATACTACTTTACTTTCCAGCTGTGAAAGTTTGAAGAAGATGGATGGTGGTGGGAATGTCTGCTGAGATTGCTATATTAGCATTGGTTTCTGCAGCTGTTGGCACCCTGTTGACTTTGCAAGGTGAGAACTGGTTCGTGACTATTTTATCTGGTCCTACCCATGCATAGTAGCCATGTGACATGCCTGGACCATAGGATTGTTCTGTCCATCCTTAGTATTAAATACTCATTGGCACTTGAATCTTGTTTTTTTTTAAAAAAACCCCCAACCCCAACCCCCCAATAATTGTAATTATGCTGTGAAAAACCACTGGCTACAACCTAGTCACAAAGTCCTCACAGTATCTACAACACTATAGAAGTACTTTTGGGAAATTATCAAGTGGTATATGCTAAAAACTGAGGGATGCAAATTATTAAAGAGAAGATTTCACTTGTGTGCTGCTGCAACATTCAGTGGTCATAATTCCACCACATCTGGAGTCGTGCCTTCTCTTGCATCTGATCATGCAGGTCCTTCCCTATATTAGCACACTGTTCAAGGCTACTCTCCTCTAGCTTATTCTCTGACACTCCCTACCACTAAGATCTACTTCCTTTTGGTTAGTTGCCTGGTATTAAGCTGCCCTTTACACCCTTTTTTTGTTTAGCAAACAAGTAGCACCTTGAAGTTTAGCACATTTCAATGGCATGAGTGGCATGAATTTTTGTGTCCACTTCATCAGATACAGAAAGTGTTAACCTCAGTTCCAGGTACACCTCACATGGATTGTAAGCAGCAAGCTCAGGGGGAAATGCAATGCAGAAAATGTCACACAGTGTCCATTCAATTCAATTAAAATAAAGACATGTCCCTTCACAACAGCAACAACAAGTGATAATACAATCTGCCTAACAATGTTGTTAATTAACATTAATAGTGGGACAGGAAACCATTGTTTCTGTTTAGACCCATAGTGCCTGGCATTCTTGATGGATTGGATTTCAGTGGCTTCACACTGGTGTCTTCCTTTGAAATGTGCTTATTCAAGTTTGGTTATCTTAAATACCAGTAACTGAGAATCCTGGTAGGCTACAATGTTCTCCTAATAGATTGTTTATTTAGCTCAACCTCTGTTTTAGTCAATGGGCAGCTTAAAATGTTAGCAATGTGTACAAGAGAGCCATGAACAGTTAATCATAAAAAAGTAAAGAGAGTAAGTCTGCCACTCTGTTTCTTTTTCAGAAGCCCTTTGTACGGAGGAAGGGTATAGACTGAGCCACAGGATTGGGGCTGAATAGCGTGAGAACTAAAGTTTTATGGACACGCTGAAAGTTCTGCATTTGAACCTGTGCACTGTCACTGGGAATACTACCAGGTAAATTCCAACTGCTTGAAGGTTTGCTTCAAAAGCAGCTCTTTTGTGCTTTATTACTAACCAAGGGTTCAGCAGTAGTTTGCTGCTTGAAAGGGATGTTGCAAAGAGGCAACAAGGTTTCCTGATAGAATTAAAATAGACGTGCTGTTACTTGCAAAGCTTTTTATTACATCCCTCTTCCCTAATTCATTCAGTGAAGGTCATGGTTTAAGTTCATAGTGAGGACATGCTCTGAGGTATAAGTAACGCATCTACACTAACAAATTAAAAACAACATATTTAAAAATATGTTATACATCAAGTGGTTAGAAAGTTTCCTTTGCTCAAGAGGCACGTGCTGATACCAAGTTATGGTCCAAAAAGAAATATTATCAACTAGACAACACCTGCAAAGGAAAGAGCTAAATTCTTCAGAATGAACCAGTTCATACACACTAAAAAGGCCACTGCTTTTGTATCTTGATTAACACCTTCTTATAACCACTCATCTTGCACTCCTTTTCAGTGTCACTTTCCATTACCACACCAATCCGGTGCAATTTCTTTTTTGACCTTGAAGATAGTGCCTGGTGCCTGGAGACTCTTGGCTCCTGAAATCTCCACTGAGAGAACTGCAAATGCTAAACTCTTCTTGGTGTCAAAATGTAGTGTGGTGCGTGTTTATAAAAAGTGCAAACATTGTGGGAATTTTTGGGGTGTGTTTTTTTTAAGTAGCATGGAACCTCCAAACTTCAAATGGCACCCATGGGCTGCATTATTTAAGTTGTCAAAATTGGATGTATAAAAATGAAAGAAGCTATAGATGTATTTTATTCCGCCTGTCATTTTTGCATAAATAAATGTTTTGGCTTGCTTCATACAGGATGACCCTCAACTGCTAAAACTGGAGCTGAAAAACAGCTGCATTGCACTGCAGCCTCAAAGCTTCATACAGCCAGCTGTAAGCTTTAGAATTCAAATGGATATACACGATTATGCAGAGGGACAACATACCACTGTATATGAGTGAAAGCTATGGGGAAAAAGCATCTATTTGTTGAGGTAAGTCACTTTTTATACTGCTTGAGTTTTCAACTGATGCCTCATTTTTCAATACAGTGTCTTAATAACCAGTCATTTACCTGTGAAAGGGAAGTCTTTGCTTATATGATGTGTTTTAGATCATATTTTTTTCTGCAGTAAGGCCAATACTTTTCTGGCTAAACTAATTGATTGCTTGCTTGCTTCTTTCAATATGCATGCACTCTTATTTTAACAAATACTGTTTCTGTCTCAGAAATAGTCATGAGATTGCACACTGGAAAAAATACATTTCAGATTTAAAAGCAGGTTTCATTGCTCAGAGTACAATAATGCAGCACAGCAGCAAGCTATCTAATCTTTTCCTTTTTTAAAAAAAGATGCAAGTCATAAAATTTCAGCATAACATCACAAGTGCAGCTTTAATTCCTTTTTTTAACTTACCGTGGATGTGAATAATTCTGTCATGCTCCAGTGTGAAGTTGGCAGCATGATGATCAGCCCAGCAGAAAGAAATCAACACCAGGAAAAGTAGACTCTTCATCTTTTATAGCTCAGGAATCTTCTTTACTGTAAGAGTACCACATACAAAGAAGCTGGTGAAATTTGGAAAGCTTAACAGTGATGCAATGCACAACTTGTTACAGCCCATCATTTTCTCATTGCTCTATGAAAATTTAACCCACTGTGCTTGAAAAGTTAGCGGTGAGTGACTTTTCAAGCAGCATTTTAAAGTTAATCCTCTTATTAGAGAGTTAGCTGCAGAGACTATTAACTGATGCTTAATTGAGATATGCTTGCAGTTGAATAACTTTGTCCATTAAAAGTAGAATAAGAACTGAAATAACGCAATCATCTTCTCCAGATGCTAAAATAAGCAATGGTTGTGATTCTTAAATGCATAATGGACTTTGGTTTGTTGAATTTATTCTATTTATTTTCTTTAAACAATCATGTTCTATATCTCTCCGATATAGTATGTATTGCATACACACACACACACACACACACACACACACAAACACAAACTAGCATAGGGTGTAATGTCTTCGTCAAACCTAAGGAGCATAGAGGTTGACCAATAAAGGCATACTTTATTTCAGGTACACACTTACCATTTTAGAGTCTACAGTGAAATGTTGAAAACCATGCACAAAGTAGGTTAGAGTTGCATGTGCTGCCACTGCAGTTGCCCTGATTGATTTTTCATTCATTTCTATCTAGAATGCTGACGCACTAAATTGTGTGCCAGGTAGGGTCTCTGCAGTCAGCAGAGCTGCTGAGCGCTGCAGGGGAAATCTCTGCCAGCCTCAGAGTAGTAATTAGGCAAATGAAGACCCGAAATAGATAAGATGACACAAAATGCAAGGGCTCTGATGCAGAAGGTTCAGCCTGTCATCTTCTCTAGAGGCATCATTTTCATAACTAGGCATTCACAGTCCTTTTCAAATGTGCTTGGAAATAATTTATTGTGGCCAGAATAGCTTCAGCAGATAAAAAAAGAACAAGGCCGATACAATCTGCATTAAAACTTAGGGAGTATCTGCACTTAGGGTGCAGAGCAAAACTACAGATCAAAGCTTCGTTAAATTTGGAGGCAAAGAAGCTCTTTCAGAATCTTATTCTAGTCCAGATTTTACAGACTATGTCTGCATTCGCTCCCAGCTGCTTTGCAGGCTAACATGAGCTGCTGACCTTGCAAATACAGCAAAGGCTGTTTGCAGTCGAATGCCATGGCCTGTACACTGCAATGGCATCCCGAGCCAATCTATGATGTTGTACTGCTGCAGGAGCATACAGGCAGCATTGCTGCACTGGCAGTAATCACTATAACTCACAGCAGCTGGGCACAGAACAAAAATTACAGAGGGAAGTCTTGAGGCAATGTGAATTCCATTTCAACCTCTGGGGAACTGGCTGCATCAGTAGAAGCCTGTCTACTTAATATATTTGGTATTAGGAAAGCTTAGAAAGCTGCAGCTGGCAGCCAATAGAGTGCAATGCTTTTGCCCACTTTGCTAAGTGCCCTGATCCAATGGCATGTGTATAGAGCAGTTGGGATGATAATGTATGTGTAGTCCTGGACAGAAAATTGATCATAGCGCTGATCAACATTCCACAAAGAGGAGGGAACAGTTTATTTGAGCTGTAGGGCCTAAGATTCCATCAATGCCTATCTATCTATCTATCTATCTATCTATCTATCTATCTATCTATGGCTACTCACCTACCTAGGGTGCACGAAAGCTCGCAGTGGCCAGGTTGGTGACCTTTGTGTATTCCTGACATCCATGGAGGGGCTTATCTGAATTGGAGTGCTCAAGTATGCTCTGTGATTAAGAGAGATGTGCTTAGCCAGAGAGAGACAGAGCAATGTATGTAGGGTCTGTGTGCATGTGTCATCTGTCAGAGGGAGAGATGCAATTGGGCAGAGAAAGACAGAGAAATGTACAGGTGGGTGATATATCAATATGTCATCCAAAACCGCTTTGAAGTCCATATCATGATAACAGTTTCACACTTTTCAACCTGGCAATATATCGTGATGTGTCTGTGTGCATGGGCTACGCAAAAATCACAATGTGGAAAAACCATGAAGCCAGCTGACGCTACTCTCGATTCCTGCAGCCCATGTTAACTTTGCCAGCTCAGCTTACCCCTGCCTCATGAAATCACGATACAGGGAAAGCCATGAAGCCAGCCAAAGCCACTACACAGCTCTATCGTTATTTCAGGCATTGTAATATATTGGTATATTGCAATGTTAAGCTGGTGATATATCACAATGTTGAAAACCAGATATTGCTTGGCCCTAGTAGTCTGTAAGGGGTAGGGGTGGGGAAGGAAGGCATGTCTTTGAGGTCTATGAGAGAAGGAGCGATGTTTGTGTGCAGTGTGTGCAAGAGACAGTATGGTGTGCTCACCTTGTACGCTCTTCCCTGGTCCTGGGGGATGTTCCCTTTTGTCATTAGTCAATAACAGCATCATTCTCTCTGTGTGCAATTACACATTGTGTATTTAATTGCTGCAACTTGCCCAAAGATCACATGTAATGAAGGGCAGGATATGAATCAAACAAACAAAATCCTCATGCAATAAATACCTCAAATTTCTCCTCCATCTACTTCTTTTAGGACAATTCCAACAGTCTTGTGACTGTTAGAAGAACAGAAGTACTTCTCTCAAGGATGTATCAATCAACCCTAGTTTATTTTAGATGCTGCAGGTCATATTTATTTATCACATTCTCAACTGACTGGCAGCCTAAGGAATTGCAACAGAATTGAGAAAACATTTGGGATGGCCTATTCCAAAGGACCCCTTGATTTGAATACAAGAGGTCTGACTCACTATCCCATGTAGGAAAAGATTTACAATTTTATAAATTGGCTTTAATTGGTTTTGCTTTGCCAAGAGACACAATGTTTGAAAGACGTCTCATTTTCCATTACAGCCACTGATTTTTATGCCAATGTTGGCTACAGAGGGTCTAAAACACAGTGAGGGCTTCAAGGACTTAATGGGGCATGCCAAACTAGATAAGATTTGTGACACTATATGTTTACCAGGGGTACATTCCTGCTTGAATTGATAATGGGCAAGGGCTGTTAAGAGACGTAGAAAACCTCTCCCTTTATTACTGCACAGTATTCTGTTTTGCGTTACAATCACTGTGCTCTCAGAAATCTATGGAAAGTCTGTAGAATGCCTCAAGTGCCCTTGTTTTTCCAAACAACTTCTGCACATGAGGAACTTCTTTCGCCTCATAAAAACAAGTTGCACAAACTGATGTAGATTAAACAAGCAGGCTACTTCATGCAAGTTGTCATAGACAAACACATGCATGAATTGGTTGGGTGCACAACAACTTCCACATCTGCATGAGTTACATGCACAGTTCAAGAAAAATTGTATCTGCAAGCAAATGCACAGAAACTGTTTTGTAAAGTTCCAGGTACAGGCTCAAGGAAAACTGTTTTGCTTGCTAATTATGTAAGTCAAATTAAATGTTCCTTGCCTCTGTATGTTGTTTTGATTTACTGTGGGAAAGATTCATCACACTGTTACTTAGATGACGGTAGACACAATATTTTATATACAATGCTAATGGATTTTGAGGTGTGTTTTTTTTTTTTTAAAAAAAAAAGATAAGTAGGATGAATTACATCCCTCTGATGAATTCTTTTAGTCTTTATTCAGACTAAACAAGACATTGAAACCCGGATTACTTTTTAGGTTGCATTTCCAGAATGTTAGAAATAGACAATTAAAATAGGTAGATAGGGCACTGGGTTTCAACATTTTTAACTGATGGCTGATAGATTTTCTTTTTGTGTTTTGTACATTGCCCTAAGGTCCTTTGGAGGAAGAGCAATTCATAAATATTATAAATAATTATTATTTTTTTGTATGTGAGAGTTTGT
The DNA here is from genome assembly GCF_964106915.1 of Podarcis gaigeae. Lineage (NCBI taxonomy): Eukaryota > Metazoa > Chordata > Lepidosauria > Squamata > Lacertidae > Podarcis > Podarcis gaigeae. Next base: position 33,006,782 of record NC_139687.1, on the reverse strand, counting down.
TTATTGGGGGTAAATATTAGGGAGTTTAGTGATTTTTTTATAGATTGGGATAGTAAACAAGAAAAAAGAAAAGGAATAAAAAGAAGAGGCAAATCTAAAATGGTGGGTATACGCCAATTACACCATATTCAGTTTACACTCTCACACTTTTTTCCACTGGAAAGTGTCTCTAGCATATGGAGTTTTGCTGAATCAGGAAACCTCGCATCACGGCCTTGCTTGCATCCCATATTATTCTTCTTTCCACCTCTGATCTTAAATTTATCTCGAAATAGTCCTTCAATGTCTTTTGGGCCTTTTTGTAAATTGTTTCATCTTTAAACAGGGTGTCATTCATTCTCCATCTGAAGGTTCCAGTTGTTGTCAGCTTCATTTCCATCTTTACTGCATTGTGATCGGAACAAGTTTTTGGGCAGATTTCTGTCTTTTTAACCCTTGGTGCCAGATTGCTGGAAATCCATATTTGGTCAATCCTGGTCCATGTCATTTTTGCTTCAGAGAAGAAGGTCCCCTCTCTTTCTAGAGGGTTCCTTGTTCTCCAAATATCAATCAAGTCCATGGTGTCAGTCAGTTCAAAAAAAGTCTTTGGCAGTCTCCCATCCTTGGAAATCGTTTGTCTCTGCGCTTTATCCATGTTTGTGGAGACTACTCCGTTCATATCTCCCATAAATATTCTTTTAAAGTCCATAAAATCCATTAACGTCTCATGCAACTTCTTAAAGAACTCGGCCTTCCCTTCATTAGGTGCATAAACTCCTACAATCAGAATTTTTTCTCCTTGAATTTGAATTTCCACTGCCAGAAATCTTCCTTGTTCATCCTTGAAAATTAATTTTGGTTCTAATTTTTCTTTCACATAAATCACAACTCCCCTTTTCTTAACTTTGTCAGAAGAAATGAATTCTTGTCCCAATCTTTTATTTATCAAAAGTTTTCTGTTTATCCTGGCAATATGGGTTTCTTGCAAGCATATTATATCTAGATGTTCTTTCTTTAATATGTGAAACACCTGTCCTCTTTTTCGGGGATGGTTCAGGCCGTGACAGTTCCAACTCAAAAATTGCAGAGACATTTCTGTTATTGGGCTGCTTTTCCGCCGACTGCTCCAAGTTCTTGTTCCTCGTCAGTAGGTGCTGGGGCAAGTCCAAATGATAGATTTGCTATGTCTGGTATTTCCCTCTCTTCTACAGTTCCTTTCTCAAAGTCCTCAAAGTATTTCTCCAAAAATTGGTCTTTATCTTGAGTTGTTTTGATCTTAATTTTCTTCCCTTTGAAGTTGAAGGACAATCCTTGTGGAAATTCCCACCTAAATGGGATGTTATATTTTTTCAGCAAATCTGCTAAAGTCTTAAATTGAAACCTCACCTCTAGGAAGTGCTTAGGAATGTCCTTGAAGATCTGTACCTGGGAATTCTTAACAATCAGGGCCTTCTGAAAATGTAGGTTCAGTATTTTATCCCTTTCTTCTTTGGATCTTAAGGTAATTAAACAATCCCTTGGTTTCTTGCCTTGTTTTCTGCCAATCCGGAAGGCTGAGGTAATTGCAAATTCCTGCTCCTCTTCCCCTCCTAGTTCATCAATCCAAAATTCTTGAAATTTATCTGTCAGGAAGTCTCCCAGGTTACCCTGTTCTTCCTCTGGTACTGATCTTAATTTCAAATTCTTATTTTTCCTCTCTAGCTCCAAAAAGGCCAAAGCTGAATCATGTTCGTTGACTTTCTTTGCAATGGGTACAAACTTTCCCCTGGTGTCCTCGGCTGTGCTCCTTGCGCTCTCGGCTATTTTTCTCGTTTCTGTAGATTCTTGCACAAGACGGTTTATAGAGTCTGTGTTATTTGCAATTGCCGTTGTGTTCAGGTCTAGTCTTGTTGTCAGCTCTGTCAATTTCTTAGAATTATCTGTCAATTTCCTAGAGTTCTCTGTGGACTGCTTGGTAAGTGCTTCTAAAGACTTGTTTATTCTAAGCAGTGCCTGTGTCATAGATTCCATTGATGCTGTTGTTCCTTTTTCCTGTACAGCTGTAGCTCCTGATGTGGAGCCTCTTCTTTGGGTCTGCTTTTGAGTTTGTTTTGATTTGCTTCTTGTTGTTATTTCCTCCTAATGAAATGAAGAAAATTCTCAAGCGGACATTTGCTAAAAAACCAGAGGCTTTTCTCTTGGGCATGGTCGACCAAATGGTACCAAAGGAAGACAGAACATTCTTCATGTATGCAACCACAGCAGCAAGAATTCTACTAGCAAAATATTGGAAGAAGCAAGAACTACCCACTCTGGAAGAATGGCAGACCAAGGTGACAGAATTTATGGGATTGGCAGAGATGACCGGCAGAATCCGTGACCAGAGGAGAGAGACGGTGGAAGAGGACTGGAGAAAATTTAAAGTTTATCTTAGGAACTGTTGTAAAATTTCGGAATGCTAAAATGTCAAGGGATATAAGATAGAGAATTATAGCTGTTAAATCTTAAATTTAAATAAAATATAAAGAGAATCAGTTATGAATTGGAATGAAGGATTGCTAGAAATGCTGTTTAAAAAAAAAATAAGGGTGCAGTGAAGGGAAGGCTTGGGGAAGTCGTGTTATGTATGTTATTGTATGTTATGTCTTAGTATGTTATGTTATGTCATTGTATGTTATGTTATGTTTTTATTTTGTTATATTTGTGAAAATGAATAAAAAATATTTAAAAAAAAAAAAAGAAAGTTCTCTAGCATAGTTCTTCATATGCTTTTCCAAATGATGTTTTATCAGATCAGTGTTGCCATTGGAACAAGGCAATGCAAAATCAATGTTACCCCTGAAAATACTAGAAGTCAAAATGCATTGGCCATATTATATACCAGGTCAACAATTTTTTGAGCACCAGTTTGAGATCTTTCCTCTACCTTTGGTTTGACCTTGACCAAATCACTTGGCATCTCTATTTTAATTTCCCATGGGTGGTATTCAACAAGCGTTACTCAGAATACACCCACAGAAATTAATGAATATTACTGAATCAGGTTTATTAATTTCAGTAGGTCTACACTGAGTAAAACTTAGTCGAATGAAACGGAAGAATAATTGAAGGCCATAGTTTGTAGCCAGCATATAAGAGGAGTTTCCATTGATAACATATTTACTATTTAACCATTAATTATCGAGTGGCAGTCTTACATTGCACTTACTCAGTCAATATATCATTAGAGTTGTATCAGCTTTTAATTTTTACAGAATTAAGGATGGATTTCTTTTTATAAAAAACCTATTGTAAATTCATAACACGTCCAATTCATAAATCACAGCATGGAAAGTAAATGGAGGAAAGCCAGTTTTTCTTGTGAGGACAGTAGCAATTTATATCGACAGCTTTGATTTTCATTTGATGGCCTTATAATCCACATCATGACTGCTCTGGGATTTTCCTCATTCAGTTACTGAATGTTACTAGGCGATACGATGCCGCCTAGTCAATTCACCACTTGTGTGGTGGAAGTAATAACCAAAAGAAGTTCAGCCTGTTGATATAATGCAGAGGTCGGCAACCTTATCCGAGGATGGGCCAGTCGATGCTCTGTCCATCAGAGGATGAGCTGGAGTGTGTGCATGTGCACACACACCATTTCCGGTGCACATCGGGTTGGAGGAGCGTCTGTGTGCATGTGCACGGGCACCATCAACCTGGAAGTCGGTCCCTGCACTGTGCCGGACTGTGCCATGCCAGTAAGAGTGGGGGGCGGGGGCGGTGGGGGCGGTGGCCGGGGTTGCCATGGGCTAGTTAGACAAGCCTTGTGGGCCGCTACCAGCCCATGGGCCTTAGGTTGCCGACCCCTGATAGAATGTAATGCTGGTGCCGATATTTTCAGGTCTACACAATGACATTTTGCAATCAAAAAATAATGGCTGTGTATATTTGAAAATGCTTTGTGTGAATCTTGGTAAATAGCTCTACCACACTCTCACAAGCTTTAGTCAGATGCACAAGCAGTTATGGATAATGTAATCATTCAGGAGCAAGATATGTGGGAGAGTCATTTGCATCCATTAGTTCAGTGTTTGCATCCAAACTGATTCCTCTTGGAGTCATTCATGAACACAAACTGTTCTATTAGACTTCACTCTTAATTTTACAATGGAAGCTAGGAGGAGAAACAGGAACACTTGTTTTTATTTTATAATTTGTGTAGCAGTGATTCAGTAACTCTAATAAACCACAGACAAATTTTGAAATAATGCCTTTATGAAAGATAAAAATGTTAGCACAGATACAGGGTTCTTTTTGGTGGAAGATCTGTTGCTTCAGTAGCATTGCTTCTCTTTCCTAAAACAAACATGAGACTCTCTAATAACAGGGTATAATGTACTGTAATCCCTCCTAATTCAACTTTTCTACTTACTCTGCCTCTTTCTAAAAGTGAAAGGGCACACAAGTTTTTCTGACATACTTTATTTAATAGTGCATTGTGTGTGGTGGTTTATTTACTCACTGTCCACAGTCCTACTGTATTCAATGGTGTTTATTCCTAGGTAGCTTTCAAGCCTAAAATTCCTGCCTAGATATTTAATCTAGTTGAGAGCTGTTAGTTTGCTTTCTTGAGGTCAGGTGACATTTTGTTCCTACAGGAGCACCTAATTCTACTAAACATCAGTGCAGTATTTTAACATGAAATACAACTTCCTCTAGGAAATATTTATTTTTTCAAAAATAGTAGGATTCAGCACTTTTGAAAAGGATGACAAGATTTTTGTAGGGAAAGGATTTTTGCTCAAGATTTTAAGAGTGTTTTAAAAATTGCTTCTTATATAGAAATGCAAATCCCACCCACAATACAGTACAGTGAATCACAGTAGAAATAATATTTATGAAATATTCTGAGATTTATGCTCAGTTAATGGTTCCCATAATTAAGTGATTCTAGCAAAGTGGAAAATTGTTACATTGGTTCACTCAATTACAGAGCAGAGCCCTTACTCATGCTACTATTCCTGCATTGCATGGGGTTGAACTAGATGATCATCACCCTTCCAACTCTACCATTCTATTATTCTACTCTGAAATGTTAAGTACTACAGAGCATAATTCTTATGTTTTTATTATTATACTTTGCCACCTATCCTTTTAGAAGGCATATTTATATTTTGGAATGTGATATTCACAAGATCATAACAGTATATTATATCATTGTCCCTATGTCTTTTGAAGTAATTCTGTTATGCACCCTTATAATATTGCTGGAATATTGTAAGTTCGTAAGAGGTAAATAGTCTTCACACCAAAGAAGACTAATGAATTGATATTTTAGTTTATTTTAGGCAATACTAAAACTATCATCATAATTCTTGTTCTGCAGACAAAGAAGACCAGCAGGCTTACTATTCAAGGAAGAATTCAAGATATTTTTAGAACCACAATACACAATCCATTTTAATAAGGTATTAATCAATTGCATGGAGGGTAATCTTTGTGACTGGATCTCATCTCTTTTGTGTGAAGTTGGAGGGAGGAGGAAAAGAAAAGGGTCTACTGCATCTGTGTCATCACTCCCATTGCCTCAAAATCCCTCCAGGTTCCCTTTACAAATCCAAGACTGCATACATGGGGAAGGAAGTATGTGGGGACACAGTCACCCCACCTGAGAAGACCACAGAGATTTCACAGGAGAGGCAATACAGCCTGAAGCTATGGACTTTTTCTGCCGTTGTCTTTTGTGTGGTGCAAGCTCCAAAGGAAGAAGTAGTAGAAAACCATAATGTGGCTTCGCTGGAGTTGCCTGACCAGGAACAGGGAGAAAGCCACAAGGAGATTTGGTGCTAATTGTGGAGAAAGTGCACTGCATGCTTTATATCCAGGAAGTCATCATAGAGAAATCAATGTTATTGATTCTAATGCTGAAGCCAAAGGTAGGAACAAGGAAAATGCCTGCAATAACCTAAAGATTACTGAGATGCTGTTGGAAATGATGCTCTCAGTATGTTTTTCCACCTAATGCAAGAACCAAACAATGTTGTTAAGGATGTGGAAAACTATTTATTGAACAAGTATTGTTCTTGAAGAATAGTTGATCCCAACTCAGTTATTGCCAGTAAAGAATTTTCTTAGCCATCAGGACCAGCTAACTCAACAAAGACACCTCTACATCAAATTGAATTAAATGAACCAGATACTTTAATATTCTTTTCAAGGTTCTGTTTTGCTCTTGACTGGCTGGCCAAGTGAGCAAAGATACTTTATTTAAAAATATAAGAAAAACTCATTGCAATGAGAGAAGTTGTGTAAGTTAACCCAAGATACTGAGATGCAATTGAATACTCTTCACAGACACTGGAGAAGATAGTGTTGATAGTAAAGCCTTGGCTATATGCACAGCACAGAGACAGAAAAGTGTAACAGATTCAGCAATCTTGGCTTTGTTCATTCGTAAGTTCCACTTGTAAACCTAAAAGGATTCTATAAAAACTTACGACATTTATGGATTATCAGTCAAATGCCCCTGATAAAATATTGCTAGCCAAGCAGCAGAAATCAGCATGATTACTCAACAAAGCTTAGAAACCCCAAAAATTCTCGACATTTCAGTAGCTTTTGTCTAACTGCTCATCAGTTGTTTTGAAAGACGCACAGTCTATCCTTCAAAAGATGCTTCAAACATTAGAAACACAAGCTAAACATGAACATCTATATTCCAATTCAATTAAATAGTGGCAGTGAAAACAAATGAAACTCTGTCTTGAAACCTATGTTGATTCTGCATGTTACCTTTATGCCACCCTGATCTGCTGTATTGGGCTCAGTTAGAATACTTTTTTGTTATGGTTATGAAGCTTCCATAGTGGACTGATACTTACTCCATTAGCTAACAGAAGAAAATCACTCCTATCTCTGCTGCTCTCTAAAAAAGGTAAGCAAACACTTATAGGTGGCATTGGTCCTTAGGCAATCTGCTTTGGCTCATCTTGCCCTGTACTATTTGTATAGGTGAACATAGTGATATAGATTAGGCCTAACAACATCCTGTCAGCCTGAATTCATGAACATCTCACAGCCACTCTAACTGCCTCTCTATCATCTTCAAGATTATTCTGGATGCAAGCCTTCAAAGTCCAATTATTACTTGCACAGAGTCTTGCATGCCTGAAACTGATAAAATATCTTATAAATCTCAACCCAATGTCTTCCTCCTACAGAAACTGGATCCAACAAAGAAGTATTCGTAACAAAGATTTTGCTGTGTCTGGCCAAACTCCAGAAGAAAGATACAACAAAAAGATTTCTGAGGGGAAAAAAATATAAATTTTCTCAGAAAAAATATTACACGTCATGTGCATGGAAGTTGCCAAACCAATTAACCAGCTAGAAGGATTACTGTTAATTGCACCAGTTTTCCTATAACTTGATATTGCTGGATAGTTTTGATGAACTGCAAAAGCATTTTTAGTTTGCTTTCTGTTGCCAGCCTGGAACTTTTCTTTATTAGTGCCACTTTGTTTTGTACGATTCCTTGCAAATGAAGGAAAACCACTTTTCTGCTTGTATATGTTGATAATATAATTTTGGTTACTGAGAACAAACAAGATTGTACAAAAACAAGATTGGGTGCAGGCCTGGCCAGGACATAGGCGTCCTGACTGTGACAAAGGTGACCTGTGTGCTTGCTTGATTAACAATTGTTGGGAACTTCAAGGTCCCTGCTCTCCCATCTTATGGTCTTTGTACTGGACCTGGAGACTCCAATAGAGAGCATTCCATGTCAAGAAGGAGGGCAAGTGGGCACTCTATCAAATGACAGGGCAGGAGTTACACGGAGCAGGGCCTTTTCACTGGTGGTGTCCATTGTATGCCTCAATCTTCCCAGAATTGCTATTTTTTGGCCTGTATTTTGGAGCTTTATAATTTAGGAAGAGTTTGGAAGAACTAGTTGATGTATCAGTTGCTGACGTATGAGCGGATTTTATTTGCTGCTATTCTGGGCTTCTGGTGCATCAGGGTTTACACCAGCATAATAGACTTGGCCAGAAGGGATACAATTTATGAGCTTTCTCCATTATCTGCACAGCAGTACTCTGAATGGTGACACCAGGGGCCTAGAAGGTGCAGGGCTTGTCAGTCCAACCCTTGTACAGTCTCATCAAGGCTGATCTTAAGGCAATTGGAGCAATTGGGCCAAATTGGGCCCCGCAGGCTGCTCCTAAGGAGGCCCCAGCACCAGGGCAATCTAGATGGATTTTATTTATATTTATAAGATTTTGCAGACTTTGGCTGTGAACTGGGGCCCTACCAAAAAAAAAAAAAAAAAAAATTCAAGCTGCGTCCCACTGCTTCAAATTGGGCTCCATTGGCTAGCCCTGAGTCTCATAGTTGCTGGGCCTGAGTTGCCCTGCCCTTGCATGAAGTCTTGGGTTTGCAATTTTGGGAGAGGGGAGACTGTGGCACTGGGAAGAGGGCAGGTTGATGAGGCCCCCTAGACTTAGAGGCCTTAGGCTTCAGCCTACTTAGCCTATACATAAATCTGGCACTGGACCTAGCCCTGTCTGAAGGGTCTATTAAAGACATGGCTATCTAAATACATATTTTTGAGTGGGTTTCTATTTTGAATAATATTTGCCAGCTAGATGCACTGTGGTATGAATGGGGATATGAAAAACCTGCTATAGGAACAGCATACTTAGTGGCACTTCACTAGACATTTAATGCTGTTTGGTGATACAAATGGGTGATACAGAAATAGTGACCCTGTGAAGGTTTGTGTGATTAACATGTGGAAAAGTTATTTGTGCTATTTGGTTACTATCAGTAGAATGTGGCTGAATTATAGACTCCAAAACCATGTTGCAGAACCTTGTCCAGAATATGGGACAACTGGCTAAATACATCTCAGGTCACCAAGTCTGGCAAAGAGAACTGGAGAACAGAGGATCTTTTTTTTTTTGCACTCTGTTAACCTTCTGCTGTGGTTTTTCTCACCTTGAAAAAGGTACATGTTGCAAATGGCACCAGCAAGTGAAAAATTATAAGGCCTAAGTTTTGTGTAGTTCCCAGGTAAACAATTTAGTCACACAACGTTCCACCGAGGGTGAAAATAAATAAGAAACTTCCTGTCTGGGTGTGACAGAATGAAAAGCACTCACAAGAAAATCCCAAATGGGCAAAGCACATCTGTTTACATGTGTATGTGTGCCTCTGACTAGGGGAGCATAAAGGACCTTCTTAACAAAGTGTATTGGTTCTGAATACTCAACAGGGAAAAAATGCAGACACATTATTTAATGAAGTGGAATATTCATACAGCAATAAGCAAAATCTTTCCCAAGTGTTAAAGAGTGTTATAGATTATCATTGCTTTAGTTCTGATGCATGGCTAAGCTACATTATTGATTGATAGCCTCAGATGAATCTGTATTTGCCTGGGCTTCACTGATTGGCAGACTGAAGTACTGAAAATGCTAGGATATTTCCCAGTCTGTGAGAAAGAACCCTGGAATTTGGTAAATGATCCAAGACTTATTGTTTATTAGACAAGTATAAAGGACACTCATGCTTTTCTCCCCCAAAACAGTAAACTCAGAAACCCTACTCAGGTGTTTACTTCCATAGGTCCCCAAAACACCCTCCTCCATTGTTCCCTTCCCTACTACAATGTATTGAAAAGTACTGTAGGTCTGAACAGGATATCTTGTTGTGTTAAGTGGAACATGCTCAGAATATTTCACATGAATGGGAATCCTGCATGGTTGGGGGATCCATTCACATGGAGGATTCTAAGGGTTGACAATACAACACACTAAAGCTTTCCCCTTCAGATCTTCCTACTCAAGATGTAAAGGGCTGCAGCTGCAGCCCATGGGAACAGGAATGGCTAACATGTCTCCTCCCTCCCTTCAAATCCCTGAACTGGTTAGAGAGATTTTTCCCTGGAAGAAACTCCTTGTTGCAAGCATATAGCCCAAGACACCACTGATGATGCTAAAAATTTGAAAGGGAGACAATTGTGCACCTGTCGCCTAGAACAGATGGAATAAAAGTGAAGGGTACTCATGATGTGAAGAAGTGTGGCAGTGCTTCCGGCCTCACTTCTGACATCATATTCTTGGGCTAGAACATCAGTCTGACCTGCTCTGTTTCTGGACTTCCTTTACACCATGTAATGTGTGAAGGGAACTCAAGTGTACACTGAAACACTTATGGCATTTACTCCATTAGCTAGGAAGCTGAAGCTTTGTACATACATAGTCCAAGATACCCTTATTTCTGTAAAAGTCTGAAGGGGAGAAATTTATGCAACAATTTCCTGAACTAGGAGACTCCTAATATAATTTGAAATGGAAACCATCAGTGCCAAATTTTCGCACAGGCTAGGTAAACTACAGCTCAAGGGCTCAGACTATGAGGGGCCTCTAAATACAACCTCACCAGCACTGGGTTTTACATAATAATTCACTTTTGGGATGGGGAAGGGGGAATTCTATGGGGCTTCTAAAACTTGACATAGTTTAGGGCCTCAGCATGTCTTAATCTGGCCCTAGATATCATACCTTCCAAGCCCTTCAGAAAGATAAAAGTTCCTACACACGTACAATACACACTTATAACTAGAGAAGTCTGAAAGGTAGACATTTGGCTCTCCCTAGAAATAGGAGGCAAGAATTGTACCCCAAACACTATAGCTCTGTAAATGAAGTATTTTCAACATAAATCTAACAGTTTTCCAAAATTATTCTCAATATTCATCATTCTTCATTAATGGTAATGTAAGAAAACAGGGAACACCTTATCATGCAAATGTGTTTGCTTACACTATAGATCTAACTAGTAGGTATTTTTAGAAGATGGTCACTTTAAAGACGAGAATGCATAGCAATGGAGGAAGAGGACTGGTACTCCTCAGCAGGCACAGATTTAGCCTCAGGACTTCCAATTGCGTATTCCAGCACTATAATGTGTATAATTCTACATTATCTGTTATGTTGCGCTTATTAGGCCTTGATTATATCTTTATTATATTGAAAAAAATCATATCCTTTTATCATTGTTGTGTTTTGTTCTTATAAATGTAAACTTTCTTGCAAGACTATCTATTCTTATATGTATGGTAAACAAAAAACAAACCTACAAAACAGAATAAAAACATATATGAGGGGGAAAGTGTTATTGTAATTTCTGTTCAAGATAATTTTACACATTATGCATGGGATTCAACTAAGTTTTACTCAGAGCAGATCCAATGAAGTGAATGAACATGCCTAAATGCCTACTCTGGGTAAAAAAACACACCTGGTTGAATAACAACCAGCTGTCCTTTATATCAAGTGGGTAAATACATTGCTAGGACAGGTAGACATTTTGTAATACAAATATCAAATCAAATCTTGAGATATCTCATAAAAGAAATCTGAGTACAATGGCTACCTGTTATCATTTAAATGTGTAGTGGGTATAAAGATGTGATAGTAAGCAAATAACGTGTACAGGCCCAACCTGCTAGGTTCTACGGAGGAGAAGAATAGGCTGTATTCCAAATAACGAAGTATTTCTCAGCTTCTATGTGTCAGATTGTACACACACGCTCCCACATATATTCTGCCAATCTAATTTATTCTAGGTAATGGATTTGATTATATCAGACTAAATGAACACCACTGAAAGTGAAATTGTATTCTTTGTTCCTTTCTCCTAAAAGTAGGCACATTTTTTTTTTGCGGGGGCGGTGGGGTCTGCCACACTCCAGGAAGTTTCCAACAATTGGTAACTGTCTTTGGGTAGCAGACAGCTTATGATCAAACACAGTAGCTGCATGTAGATGTTTGGAAGCCATGGATAAGACAAAGCAAGATCCTTGATTAAGATTCAGTGACCTCAGTAGAGCTATGCACATAAAAGTATGCTGCATATGCACATTGATTCTCCCTGTGCAACTGGGAGCCTCTCACTTGTACTTCTATTTGAACATGCAGAGTCCATGTGCATATAATTGTTCAGATCTATGTAGGAGACACTGAGAGTGAGGATGGCAGGTCTCCCACTCTCCATGTTTACTGAACACCTGAAAGGGCTTGTTGAATGGAAAGTTGTCCTCCCCCCCTCCCACTTCATCCATATTTAAACATTTGTAGCTGGCTGGATAAAATTATATGAAAAGCTGAAACATACTTTAATTTCATTTGCAAGCTCTTTAAGCAATGGAGTGATGTCGTTCTAAGATTTGGTCCACCAGCAAATGATTGTAAAGCTTGGGATCTACCAAACACAGAGCCAATATAGCATCACTGTCTGTTATATTCTGCTGGCACAGCAAGGATGTTTTATCACTAATGTGTAGGTTTGCTGAAGACTCAGCAGCTCATGTAAATATGCATCAACAGTTAATAGAATAATTGTTTTACAATCCTAAGTGCATATTTATTAAAGCATACTTGAGTGGAAGTGCTGACCTATCTGATTTTAAATTGTCATATCTTTGCAATATTTAAATTAAATGCAAGCATCTTGCTTGGCCTAATGGTTTTGCTCCTGCGAGTAAGCATATGGCTTGGTGGAGCTGAGATAGCTTCAGTAATTATTATCAAAACTTGAACAAGATGTCTATTAGCTTGCAGTCTGGTCACATATTTTGTAGCATTCAGGCCTATGGATTACTATGGAAACCAGGCTGCAATGAGATTGCAGTGGAGGTTTTTTAAAATAAATAAATTATGGAGTTATTTTGGAATTGTAGGTGCAAACACACATATGCCACCACCCAGGCCATGAGAACTGTGATTCCAATTTCCAAATCACAGAGCAGATCAAGTAGGGCAGGCATTCCCAAACTCAGCCCTCCAGATGTTTTGGGACTACACTCCCATCATCCCTAGCTAACAGGACCAGTGGTCAGGGATGATGGGAATTGTAGTCCCAAAACATCTGGAGGGGCTGAGTTTGGGGATGCCTGAAATAGCGTATCATGGTCGACTGCATCAAAAACCACTGAGAATCAAGAAGTAGCAAGGTCACATGCCCCCTGACTTTCTCCTGAGATAGGTCACACATCAGAGCAAACAGAGCCATTTTGGTGTGAAACCCAAGGCTCAACTCAGGATGAAACAAGTCAGGGTAATGCACACCTTCCAAGAATGTCTGAAGTTGAACATCTACTGTATACAGTCGTACCTTGGAAGTCAAATAGAATCTGTTCCGGAAGTCAGTTTGACATTTGGAAACCAAAGCACGGCTTCTGATTGGCTGCAGGAAGCTCCTGCAGCCAATTGGATGCCCTAAAAGCCCCGTCAGATGTTCAGCTTCCGAAAATAGTTCACAAACTGGAACAGTCACTTCCGGGTTCAAGAACTAAGCTGTCCAAAAACCAAGGCACAACTGTAACTAAGGAATGTCCCTTTAGGGGGGTGAAACTTTGTTTTTTAAAATTTATTCAGGGAGGGTACTTAAAAATATGTTTTTTGGGGGTGTGAATAATTCAAATATGCTATTATTTTTGTGATCTGACAAAATTGAGCTTGGTAAATCTACATTTGATTAAAAAGCACAAAAACTGCTCTCGAAAAACCAAAGAATTGTAATTCTGCCTTCTGAAAATGTCAGGTAAGGCTATATAATAATAAACTATAAACAATAATAATATATAATATAACTGCAAGTACTTGACAATCATTTTACTTATTTTAATAATGATAAATAATATATCTGTGAGTACTTGGCAATCATTATTATTAATTATTTCTATGCAATTTTAAGCATGTACTTACCAAGCAAAACTAAATTATATTAATGTAAGCAAAATATCTTTTTTAATTTCAAGTCATGTTATAAATTTTTAGTACCCCACATTTTTGGAATTTTAAAGTTGAAAAATTCAACACGCCCTACCGAATGACACAGGAGGTTGCAGGAGGTAGGAGAATTGGCAAAGAATTGGGGGATAGAAGTGCTAGTGTAAACTCACCATCAGATACAAGAAGAAGGAGAGTGGGAGATGCCCCATGAACCAGAATATACAAGACAGCATCATTTCAAGAGGAATGATCAGAGATAATGTTGAAACAAAAGAAAGTGCTCTGACTTGGAGCAAGTGTTTCCCAACAGATGGTTTTTTTAGGGGTGTACTCCAAAACCCATTTGCATGCCTTGAGCCATAATGGCTGCATTCCTGAAAGCCGTGAAAATAGCATATTTGTCCTTAATCCAGATCAGTCTGATTAGAATCAACATGGCTAACCTTGTTTTAAATATGCTTAAGTATGCAAGCGTTGTGGATCACTACTTCAGGTTGCATATTCATAGTCAGAGGGCATAGCTCAGTTAGGTTCAATTCTTGGTTGATTCCAGTTAAAAAGCATCTCGGCTAGAAATGGCCATTACGAAATTTGGGACGAGGTGCTAACAGCATGCTGATGACGCTCAGCTCTGTTTCTCCAAAATATCTGAATCAGGAAACACAGTATAGGCCCTAGGCCAGTGTCTAGATCTACTGGTGGCCTGGATGTGGAGAAATAAACCAAGCTCATCTGAGCAACTGGCCAAATGCTCACCCTAGATGGAGTTGCACTCTTAGTGGAGAAGGTACACCAACTGGGGGTGCTCCTGGATACAGCCTTGTCACTTGAGGCCCCAGCTTTGCCAAGCCAGCTAGTCCAACTTCTGCAGCCATTCTTCAACTGGGATAGCATGACCACAATAGTTCAGGCATCGGATACTTCAAAAATGCAATGCACCATATGCGAGCCTTCCTTTGCAGCTGGGCTGGAAAGTGCAGTTAGTGTAGAAAACCACAGCATGATTGCTGAGAGGAGTCTTACCACTGCATATTACATCTCATAGAAACATATGATTGTAGAGTTGGAAGGGACCATGAGGGTCATCTAGTCCAACCCCTGCAATTCAGGAATCTTTTTCCCAAAGTGGGAAACCCTGAAATTAAGAGTCTCATGCTCTACCAATTGAACTCCACCCAACAATCTGCATGGCCTTGCCAATTTGCTACTGGGCCAGGTTCAAGGTTTTACTATTAGCATAAAACATCCCACAATACCTTGGGAGCAGCTTGTTTGAAATATCACCTTGCCCCACAAGTTCTTTGATCAGTGTGAAACTTACACATCTAGAAGTGCCATATTATGTCCATTCTGTATCTGTTAGGAGTCCATCTCTCAGTGTGACAGCACTTAAGTCTTGGAAGGCCTACTCTACTATTAGGCAGGAACCCTAGCTACCATCTTAAACGTAAAGGGACCCCTGACCATTAGGCCCAGTTGTGGACGACTCTGGGGTTGTGACGCTCATCTCACTTTACTGGCCGAGGGAGCCGGCGTACAGCTTCCGGGTCATGTCACCAGCATGAATAAGCCGCTTCTAGCAAACCAGAGCAGTGCATGGAAATGTCGTTTACCTTCCTGCCAGAACGATACTTATTTATCTACTTGCACTTTGACGTGCCTTCAACTGCTAGGTTGGCAGGAGCAGGGACCGAGCAACGGGAGCTCACCCCGTCACGGGGATTCGAACCGCCAACCTTCTGATCAGCAAGCCCTAGGCTCTGTGGTTTAACCCACAGCGCCACCTGCATCCCACTATCATCTTAAAGGTAAAGGTAAAGGGACCCCTGACCATTAGGTCCAGTTGTGGCTGACTCTGGGGTTGCAGCACTCATCTCGCTTTACTGGCCGGTGTCCAGCTTAAAAACATTTATTTATTTTTTTAGGAAGTCTACCCAGACACATAATTTAGTTATGAATTGTGGGTTTTTCTTTCAAAAAAATTGCTCCTTTTATTTGTATATTATTGATAATTATTTAATATTGTTTTATGTGTACCTCTCAGAGATTGTTTGATTAAGAAGTTTATATAATTCTCTAAGCATATGTATATACTGTACACTCATACTCTATTGTTTATGGACAAGTTAAAAAGCACCAGTAACAATATAAATCCTTGGAGGACTCCACTTCTTACATCCGTCTATTATGAGAACAGTCCAGTTGATTCTTGTCCTCGCCTTTCTGTTTAACTAAGTTATCAACCAGTATCCATCCTATTCTCCCATGATGACTGCTACATTTACTTCAGCATATTTGGTTATCGTAGGTGCCCAGGTTCTGCCCATGCAATCAAGGCCTCTTGAAGGAAGGGCTGGAACCCAGTGGTAGAGCATCTTCTTTGCAAGCAGAAAGCCTCAGGTTCATTCACTCTAGGGCTCAGATAGACTCCTGCCTCAAACCCCACAGAGCTGTTGCCAGTCATTGTACAAAGAAATGAGCTAG
Organism: Podarcis gaigeae; assembly: GCF_964106915.1. Taxonomy (NCBI): domain Eukaryota; kingdom Metazoa; phylum Chordata; class Lepidosauria; order Squamata; family Lacertidae; genus Podarcis; species Podarcis gaigeae. Next base: position 32,990,556 of record NC_139687.1, on the reverse strand, counting down.
ATGAACCAACACTCTGACTTGGTATAAAGCAACTTCCCATAAAAAGGTAAAGGACCCCTGACAGTTAAGTCCAGTCACGAACGACTCTGGGATTGCGACGCTCATCTGGCTTTACTGGCCGAGGGAGCCGACATTTGTCCGCAAGCAGTTTTTCCGGGTCATATGGCCAGCATGACTAAGCCGCTTCTGGCGAAACCAGAGCAGCGCACGGAAACACCGTTTACCTTCCCACCAGAATGGTACCTGTTTATCTACTTGCACTTTGACGTGCTTTCAAACTGCTAGGTTGGCAGGAGCTGGGGCTGAACAACGGGAGCTCACGCCATCATGGGGATTCGAACCACCATCCTTCCAATCAGCAAGCCCAAGGCTCAGTGGTTTACACCACAGCGCCACCTGCATCCCACAATTTGCCATAATATGTATTATTATTTTTTGTTGTTATTTGCATTTTTATATACATTTTTATATGCATTTTTACACATGTGTAAATCACATTTATCACACCTTAGAAAGGTATAATAGACATTCCAGGAGAAAGAGAGATAAGCAAGCCAACCTCTGTATTCAGTATCCTGGAACAGCCAAGTGACCAACAGATAGTGCTGATCTGGTTTCTGTTCCTGCACCTTCACAATTAATGTTCCTTAACATTAACAAGTTCCTTTCTTCAGCACTGCCTGCCATATTGTCTTTGCTGGAGGCCATCATATCTCTACCTTCAGATAGAGTGATGATAGTTAATTGGCCCCACTGAAACCCTTCTTTCCCATTTTCATTCCTGCTCATCACATTTGCTTTCTTTAGCCAAAGCTCAGGCATCAAACACCGCATGATGAGAAAAGCTGGTGTGATTCACTGAACCACCTGTTTCTTTTTCTACTTGCCTTGATGGTAATGTTTCACAGTCTTTAGTACTGTATTGTTCTTTCTCCAAACTTTTTTTTGCTGGGAGGCTAGGTATTTCTTCTGCTTTTTCTCCAGCAGTGAAATACTGTAGCAGAATCTAATTTATTAGTATATTCCACACATCTATGCTTTCTTCTAGATAATATGATGTATCTTCTACACTTTCATTTTGCTTTAACCTTGCTTGTTGTATACATTGTAGCAATGTGGTTTTAGGAGATTAGCACAAAATGATAAAAACTAGCTCACCCAGGTGTGTCCCAAATGTAAATAGGAGATTAGGCTCTGCAAGTTTTCACTATATGGGATGCAGAGAATGATCTGCACTAGACAAGAGCTATAGCATATTGCTATCTAACCTTGAGCAAAATTGTCAGAAAAGGAATGCTGGAGACTGCAGTGCAGCTCTGCACCATTCTTTATGAATGGTTATGCCTAAGGATACAATGTGTGTGCATTAATTTACAGGACAAATGGCTACCAATATTGCTGAGGATCACAAGAACAGCCACTCTTTCCAAATGGGAAAATCCTCACCCATATGACCTGCACACAAATGCTTTAATTTCCACCCTTCAATCAAGTGATCCAGAAATGGCAAATTGCAGACACATTTGTTTCAAGGAAAGAGATTTCAACCCTAATTCACCCCTGCTAACGTGTCTATTTATATCTCTTAAAGGAAATTTTATTGAGAAAAATTATGTTGACACAGAGGGAGATGTGTTTCTTTCCATCACAGAAACACATTTCCAGCTTACAGACCTTATTTAACAGCTCTATTGTAGGGTTACCTTTATGTTTCTAAGAATGGTGTGTGTTTTTGTGCCAGAAAGATATTTTTGAAATCCCTCCTTATTATTAACTAATTTTTTGCTATTTCTTTAGTCTGGCAGCAATCCAGAGTAACTATCTCTAGCTTGGGGTAGCCAATGTGCTGCCACCCACATGTTGCTTGATATAATATACTGCACTCTAATAGTCTGTATAGCCAGGAAAATAATTTTCTCCATTGAGACGAATTCTGCCAGCAACTTGGTCAGTTGAGAAGAACTGCACCAATGGCATAGACCAGGGGGAGTCAGCTTGCCCCCCCATCTATCATTAGACTAGAGCTTTCATCATCCCTGACCACTAGCCATATTGGCTGAGGCTGATGGGAGCTGGAATCCAACAGCATTTGGAAAGCACCATATTGGCTACCTCTGGTCCAGCTGATTTCCATTATTATTATTATTATTATTATTATTATTATTATTATTATTATTACTACTACTACTACTACTACTACTACTACTACAAGAGTTCTCTGTGTGGCTCACAGTGCAAACAACAATTAACAAACGTTAACAACAAGCAAACAAGAAAACTGCAACAAATTAATTCAAAAACTGAAACAAAAATGAAGCAGAACTCAATTTAAAATGGAAAGGCCTAGATAGACATGGCTTATTTAAAGGTCTGAATAGAAAAGTCACTTGGTGCTCAAAAGGCCACAAAGATGATGCTGGTCTAACCTCTGTGGGAAGGCTGTTCCACAACCCAGGACCCCTCTCCCCAATGGTTACCCACCTCATTTCATTTTGTGGGTGCACACAGAGCATGACCTTTGAAGTGGTTCTTAAGTTTCTGGTAGGTACATATTTCAGGAAGGTCCTTAGTTAAGAAATGCTTCAAACATCACTCATTTTCTAACTTGAAAATTCCTCCATCTGGGGAAGTCCACGCCAACAGATTGTAATGCGTGATGACTGCACACCACATCAATGGATGAACACATTCACTCTTTCCCCTTGCTTTTTTTGTCAGCCATAGGACAGTTGAAGTGCATTAAGATTATAGTGAGGTTGAAGTACAGGGTGTGGACAAGACTAAGGAATGGATGATTTTTCTGAATGCTTCCTCTACAGATAATGGAGGGAATCACCCAAAGAAATAGATGCATTGTCAGATGTAATCACTTGGTATAAAGATTTTGTGTGGTTTTTTCACACACAGATGCTTGCCATGTTGGAAAAATGTAGCATCCATGGTGCCTCCAGATATGGATAATTTAGCAGCACCCAATCAATGCTGTTCTGATTTAAGCTGGAAGTGGAATAGCAACTCTGTTTCCAGACTTCCAATACTCTCTAGCCAAATGGGAAGTTCCCCATTCCCCAGCTCCAAATGGGCTAAATCTTGCAAACTGCATACATAGTCGTGTATGTGTGTGCACGTGCATGTGTGCGTGCACACACTCTCCCTCTGTTAGCTACCTGCAGATTCAAGCCTCTGCAACCTGGGGAGGGAGGGAGAAGGGACACAAATCTGGAGTCTTTAAGTCAGTCCTGGGGGTTTGCCAACAGCATCCCCACAGCTGACTTCCTGTGGGTACATTGCACAACACAGGTGAAACATTTACATAACAAGAGTCCTGCTGGATCAGACCAACGGTCCATCTAGACTAGCATTCTGTTTCTCACAGTTTCAACCAGATACCCATGAGAAACCTAAAAGAGGACCCTCAGCACCAAAGCATGCTCCCACTCATTATCTTAAACCGGGCTGTATTCCCAGAAATGTTACCACAAAAGGGAGATCAGCCCAGACTGAACTTCTTTTGGGACCTGTGGTAACTCTTCTGCAAGCACAGTATAAAATATGTCCACATGGAATATTCATCTTCCTTAAGATTTATTCCCAAAATAAATGTGGATTGCATTACAATGGAAAGCTCAATGATTCAACTGACTTACAGTGCAGCTGACTTACTCAGAAGTAAATTTTACTAGTACCACAAAGCTTACTCACAGGAAAACAGGTAGAGAACTGTAGCCTTAACTGCCTTTTAAACTGCAACTGTGAGCAGCAATCACATAGATGATAGATAGATAGATGATAGAGATAGATATAGATAGATGATAGATGATAGATGATAGATAGATAGATAGATGATAGATATAGATAGATGATAGATAAATAGATAGATAGATAATAGATATTATGCCTTATTTTAGAAATTCAAAGCAGCTAACAAAATTGATGGGTTGGGTCCAGACAAGTTAGCCATGACTAAATTAAGTGCAGTGGATTTCAGTGAGTCTACTCCAAGTATGATTAAGGGGACAATCCAAATTCTGGATGCCAACTGGTGGGGCTTTATGGAGCAGCAGGACAATAGCCACAGCTGCAGCGCTGCTGCACATAACAGCTGGAGTCGAAGGCAAGGGGTGCAAAACCATTGCCACACTACTTTGGAGCCAGTACAGCAATCGGTACCAGACAGGATGCAATACTGTCATGTGACAGAAGTGGGATCAGCTCGTTTTCAATAGATTTTATGCCAGCCTTCAATGGCAGAGCTGGGTGCAGGAACATCTGTGCCTAGGTCAAACTCCTCACCCAACCCAGGAGAAGATGGACTGGATTACTATGGATCTCACCCAATAAAAATTAAATGAAGGAAGAATTATATTGCAGAAAAAAATAAAACATTGCAAATAAATGGCAGCAACAATTAACTAACAAAATACGAATTCTAACAAAGTAATACAATTACCTTTTATTAAATACTTTGCTATTGGAAGAAATTAGGAGCTAATATATTCCACATACATGCTGTTTGTATTATAACATCCCTTTTACTGCAATAGTGGAAGAGTGGCTATCCTGATTCCCATGCTAGACTGGCATATATTTAGGTGATTGCCTTGGTCACTGTTGCTCTGAGCATTTGATTATTTTTTTTTAAAAATGCATACCTGCAATTTTGAAATGGCAGCTGCAGATTCCTTGGAGGTGAAGCCTCCTTCTAACTATTTGCTGGTATCGCAAATTCACCTCTAAGAATCCTTAATCCCTGTGGCTGAGGGTTAGGAGACAGAAAAAGAATTGTATTTGGAATATCGCTACCTTTGCCTGATAAGAAATTCTGCCAAAATTCCTGCTAGTATTAAATTGAAATCTGTATTTTAAGGATATCATGACCATTCTAGTCCTTAACTTATCTATTTCATGCAGCTGTATCTTTGACTTATTCCTGTGTCATCTATATTTCAGGAAGAATAAAGAAGTTGCTTTTCCCAGAAGCATTCGAAATGGGCTCATTCAAATAATTATTCTGAGCTCTGCAGCCATGCCAAGTAGTCAAGCATATTTACAGTCACTTTGAAGTTAAAGATTATCACCAGCTGCCCTTGTAAGTAGGGATGCTGCTTCACAGAGGGACAACACTGGAGGCTGAAGCCAAAACCCACCAATCAGAAGCTGCTGACAAAACTACATGTGCCCAGTGCATATATTTCACTGACAATAAGCTGTGGTGTTTTAGATCTACTTCATTCTTGCACTTAGAAAGATACTGATCCACCCCCTGCCCCTTCATCAGTGGACAGGCTTCTTTCTTGCAAATATGGGAGGAGTCAAGTTAGTATTTCACTTTGCCCAGTTATTTGGAGCTGAGGGAAGGTGCTGTGCTTTCGGAGCAAGGGTGATGCTTCCTCTAGGTCTTTCACTTGCAGCACTGGCAGTATCAGCATGGATTGAGGACATCGTTAGTCTGCACCTTTATGGAATTGTGAACTTCTTGGAGCTTACATCTGATAATGACAGGTTCCCCTCATCCTGTCAGTTCTAATTCAGTTCTGGCAAGGAATCAGCACATTAAACTGGGTCAACCAACAATGGTCATAGCTTGGACTCTTGCTCTGCCCTTTGAATACCTCTTCAGATAAAACAGCACCACCTAAATAGGTCATTCTACCTATTGGAAATAAGCCTCCGATGATTAGATCAGTATTACCTGATTTGAAATGAAGTGATGTGTTTCACACAAGACAGCATTTCTGCAAGGGCTAGAATACTTTCCCCCCTGATAGTGAGAGACTATTGTCTATCTTTTATTCAAGTGACATTATCTCCTAATTTCCTCTAGGCAACCTTTGGTTGTTGACAGCAATCCATTTTGAAGGACTGTAAACTCTTGATTTTTATCAGTCTGTTTCCTAAAATGCAGAATATTATAACAATGACTGTTTGGATAACATGAATAATAGGATCACTTAAATTAATGGGTAAAACCTAGAGCTAGGAAGCAACCCTAAGAGAACATTAATGATTGCTAGATGTCAGGAATTTTGTCACTAATGTTGCCAATATTGTTGAGTCAGAGGTGTATCCTGGGTTGATACTGACTACAGCAAGGGTGGCTAAACTGTGGCACTCCATATGTTGTTGGACTACAATTTCCATCATCCCTGACTACTGACCAGGCTGACTGGGCACCTCCAACAACTAGTTTGCTACTCTTGAACTCAGGGGCATCTTACCCATAGAGGCTAGTGGCATGGGGTGCCAGGGTGCCAAGTTCTGGAGGGCACCAGGGAAGAGGCGGAGGCTGGAAGCAGTGCCTCCCAGCAGCAGCTCGCTGCCCTCGCCTGGCTCTGCCATGCAGTGCTGAAGCAGCGCCGCGCCTGGAGCCTCTGTCTGCTGTGGCCACTGCGGCACGAAGTGGCCAGCTGAGTCGGGAGGCGCCACGTCCAGCCTCCACCTCTTCCCCACCAGAGGAGCCGCCCTCCAACCACTGCCCACCTCCTCCAGCCCTTCTGGCAGTGCCGTCCTCCCTAAAAAAAGGTGGACAACTCTGGGAAATGGGGGGCAGGGCGCCGGAGGGAGCTTTGCACCACGGCGCCAGATATGCTTAAGACAATCCTGCTTGAACCAGAGAATACTGAAATGTTATTAATCAAATTCCATCCCAAATTAACAATCCTGTGTACCACAGATCATTACACCCTGCTCCAGAGATAGTTAATGCCATTGCACTAATTAGCGGTGAAGTGCAATTAACCTAAACTCGCCAAATGCAATGGGCCTCAAGCGCAACTATCTTTTCATTGGGAATATCATGTTTTGATACTGGAGAAGCAATATTCTCCCCATTTTCTGTGATGCAGCTTAAATTTTAACTTACCCTGCTATGACAACAGATAGCAGGAAGGAGATTTTGATTATGGTGTGTATTTCCTCCTTGTCTTCTAGTATTGATTGCAACCTCAAATTTACTGCTTCACCTTGCAGGCAGTGTGAGGTTGAGAGGGATTATTAGCCTGCATATGCTATTAACTGTGTGACTCTAGGGCAACTAATTTGAGTTCATTAGACTCTATGTTGGAATGAACCTTCAAAGACATAAGATATTACTGTTGAAAATGTTCTGTTTTGAATGTGAAAAACAAAATCTCAGTTCTTAGCGAGCAGAATCTATGGTTAGGAATCGTCTTACTCTGTTTATCAGTGGAAACAAATCACGCAAATAAGCAAGTACACTGGCATAAACATTGCTAAAACCAGGTTCGAAGGAACACATTGCCAGAAATAACTGCTGAAGGGAGTTTATGAGGGGAGGATCCTGAGTTAGCAAACATACTAACATAAGTCAAAGAAATAACTGATGTGTCACAAACATCATTTACAAGAAAGTCAGAACAAATATATAATTGAAAATGGAGCTTGAAATGCCATCAGTTCATAACAAAACCTCAAGTCAAAGCTTTATTTAGACCAAGGTACTTTGAAGATGATTTATGCATTTCATGCAAACATATTTTTGCAGCTTGAAGTAAACACAGGTTGACTTTTTCCACTGGATAAACACCATAAACTATTCCATGGCATAAGCATAAATTTATGATGAATTGTTTTGTGAATGGTTCAAGCATCAAGATCATGAAATGCCGCATCCTAAAAGTCTTCAAAAATAAGGTGAAACCGGAATGTGGTTAAACATGTGCAAATCTTGAAGGAGCTCAGTTTGTTGACTCTCATTACTCTCTATTTCCATTTTGAACCAGACTATGCACACATTCACCCAAATGCTGTGTTTGTCTGACTGTGTCTGATCTGCACAGTCTACGAGAAACACTCACATAAATCATGAGATCCTGTAGTCCAGGCCAGAGGTAGCCATTGTAGTGCTTTCCAGAGGTTGTTGGGACACCAGAATGGCCAGTGGTCAGGGGTTATGGAAGATGGAGTCCAACTATATCTGGAGGGGACCAAGTTGGTTACCCCTAGAGCACAGGTGCAGTATCTTTCAATGGACCAAAGGAAAAACAAATTTTCCTGATTATACAAATGCAATGATGTATTGAGGATTTAATTATCTTACTTGTTCTGTCTTGCACATTTATAATCCACCTCACAGCTAAAAGCTAATGATGCAGTGTACAGCATGACTAAATGAGGTAAAATGCAAATGATACATACTCAATAAACTAAAAACAGTAAGATCATTTCTGTAATTGTACAGTTAAAATTCCATAAAATGACTGTTAGGTTTCTGTGACTTAAGTAAAATTAACACTGTGCCCTAATTTTCTGGGAATTCTGAAATTTTTGTTTTCTGAAAAGCTCAGCTGGTGTTTTCAAGCAGAAATGACACTGTCAACTTTTATTGTATCATGCAATAAAAGAGCATGCCACTGGGTGGAAGCACAATGTACACTATTATATATAAATTAATAATGCAGAATTAACCAGAACATGCAGTTTGAATTCACCAATAATGATCATATCCCCATTCAGTTATTGCTTCTGATTTGCTACATTCATAATTTTGGATGAATATTATACTATTTTTAATTCAGCTAATAATGCCAAAAGTTTTTTTTGTTATTGTTAGGTACTTATATGTTCCTCATAACAAGGGTATGGTAGTCATAATAAGGATATGATAGTCAAATATTTTAAAACATGGAGAAAGAAAATAAAGACTGTTTTTTTCCAAAATGTTCATGGATTTTTACTAGATGGTTTATTCTTCTAGCTCTTGTGTATGCTACAATTCCAAATAACCCCAAGCATAATGTTAAGTCACAATCACAAAAATGTTTTGTGAGTTGGATAAATAGCCCAGGATAGAAGAGTCTCTCAAGACTGAGACATAAATTTCCAGCACCAATATTTTTCTTTATACCCAAGTAATCTTAGGAGAAGGGTAAATTGCTCAAATAGGGGGGGGGGGAATGTACAGCCCTTGAGAAAGGCTTTGGCTACTGGACCCACACATGACTGTTCCATTATAAGCAATGATGTTGAGGCACATGAAGTTCCTCTTAACATTATGCCCACCGATCAGGGGACGAGCAGGCGAGTCAAAAGGTGTCACTGAGTGCTGTGGGGATCCTTTCTAGTACGTGCAAGTGTGAGCTATGCATGATAGCATGATTTCCCTACAATCCACCCTATATTCCTTTGAAAACAACTTCTTTTTCATTTTTAACCAAACTTTGGGTCCGCCAACCCAATGAATTTACCACTATCCCTTCAACACTGTAAAATCCATTCACATCATAATGCCTTTCTCACGCTTCTCTAATATGTTGATCAAATTCTGAAAAGCACATTTGTGTTTCTCTTCCAGGAATAGCTGTACAAAATCTGACACCATGTTTTGCATCATTTATTCATGGGACTAGTGTTTAAATGAATAGGTTTGCATTGTGATGTGAGCTTTTCGGAAATGAGCTTTAAAACAGTCACAGTTGGTACCAGCCTCTAGCCATGCAAACAATGAGGTACCAGTTGCGAATCAATGGGAATCTATGGCCAGTATGCAAAGAACCATAAGTCAGCAATAGTGTACAGGCTAAAACAATAGGCTCTCAATCGGGAAGAACAGCAAAAACAACCTCCATTTTCTGAATGGTTTGTTTTCAGATAAAACCATTATGCATTCTGTACAAGCATATAGCTACATATGCATATGGATGTGTATGTGTATGTCTGTATATAATATAATGGACATAAAGAGATAGCATTAATCAGAAACCTGAATTTGGCAAGGAGGATATATTTGTTAATATCATGCTTTGATATCAAAGTAGTAGAGCATGCAAAAGCTCTTAGGTTCAGATTTCCAGATAGGGATGTAACTGACTTCTGCTTGAGCATGGAAGACAAGACAATACTAAGCTAGATGGAAAATTGGTTTAGCTCAGAATAAAGTGCCTTCCTGTGTTCTCATGAGACACTGTAAATCCTTAAAATTCTCTAGTACTACAAGCCTTGTATAATTTGTTCCATATTGAACTCCTTAGATATTATTGTTATGATATAAATAAACTAGTGATTATGATTATATTCTGCCACATGGCCTCCACTTTATGGTTGTGAAATACAGACCATTCTAATGTGAAGCACTGTGAATTGCCATTGCATTCTCACTTTAGCCTCTCCACCTGCTCTCTCTGTGGCATGCAACACTCAAAAAAGAATCTCCATAGTGACACACACTATATAGCTACCATGTAGTGGCTTCCCATATGGTGCTTGTAACTCATTGGTCTGACTTGTATCAAGCAGTGACTCTATATTAAGTGTTTGGATAAATATATCTCATCTGAGGCTTCATACCTGAAGTGGCAAAATATGACCAAGGGAAGCCAATATGCCCAAGCTTTTGCTGCACACCACACATCACCATGTTAATGGTGTAGAAGAACACCTGCCAATCCTATATTCGTGCTAAGAACATAGGAAAAGCCCTGCATCCTGTTCCCAAAGTGGCCTGTGCAAAGCCCACTAGCAGGCCAGGCAACCTGACAGCACTCTCCCTGCTTGTGCTCTCCAGCAACTCATGCTACTAAATCTCTGTCCCTCCCCTAATCTAGCATTTGTTTCTTTTGCTACTCAACAATCTGCTATGCACACATTTTATCTACCTTGTCTCCACTGTCATTCTGTTAGCCTTTAAAATAATTAAAAGATTTTGTTAATGGAATGCTGTGGCAAGATAATAGTCCCTTGCTACTAGATAAAATGTCAATTTGACATTTATTTTCTAAGCAGGAGGCAAGGATCTGGTAACAGTCTCCTGAGCTATTAATTTTGTTTCTGTTAAAGATCTCTTGTCTCCACCCATGAACTATGAAATCATATATATATATTGGCCCCATTATCTGCTTGCATTTTATGAAGCACAGTTGCATTTTGCAAATTTCACCTTTCTCATGAGAAAGGAAAGCTCTTGCTTACTTCAGCCATTAGCTCATACCTCATACCAGCAGCTTATTAAAGTAATATTTCACATAGCTCTGGGTTTTAAAAAAGTTTTCCAAACACTCAGAATTGTCTTCAGACGGATTGTTCCTACTGCATCTTTTACATGTTTGATTTTAGTGCAATCAGTAATGTTCAGGATTTCCTCTGTTGTATTAATGAAAGGAAAGCTACCTGTTCTGAAGCCGAGTAAAGGGGGCAAGGAATCTTTTCACATAGTGGCAGTGTTGCTGTTTCCTTTATCTCCCCATCCCATGTGACCAAAATCCAAATTAAACTTGTGATGCTTTGTATTTTGCAAGTATTGCTGAATCTTAGTATTGAAAAAGAGCTTCACAGACCACCTAACCCTGTCCCTATAGAATGGTAGAATATTTTATATATAAAACAATAATCCATACTATAAATAAGAAGGGAGTCATAAAGTGCCTACATTAAGAAACTACAGTGGTACCTCGGGTTACAGATGTTTCAGGTTACATATGCTTCAGGTTACAGACTCCACTAACCCAGAAATAGTACCTCAGGTTAAGAACTTTGCTTCAGGATGAGAACACAAATCACACGGCAGCAGTGGGAGGCCCCATTAGCTAAAGTGGTACCTCAGGTTAAGAACAGTTTCAGGTTAAGAATGGACCTCCAGAATGAATTAAGTTCTTAACCCGAGGTACCACTGTACTTGCCTTGCACCCCTGTATGGCTTCTAACCAACAGGAGGATCCTTCATAGCTTCTTTCTAGCATTTCCTGCTCTCCAAAACCTCCATTTGTTGCTATAGCCTGTGAAGACTGTTTACTAGGTGGGATTCAGTTGAAGATGAAGTAGACTTCAGGGGTAGTCCGAGAACTGCAGAAACTCCCCCCCTCAAGTTGTGTCTTCCCCCAACTGCACAGGCATTTAGGTGAGCGCTAAAGACCTTCTTCTTCAATGCTGCCTTTTTTTGAGTCATAATTAACTAAGGTGCTACAGAGCAGCTTTGTAATTATTCCTGTATGCTTGCTAATGTGGCTGTTAAATCTTTTTATCTTGCCCTGCTCCCGTGTGAACGTCGTTTTGTTGTAGCTCTAAAAAGCAACTAAAATACTTTAAATACATGGATAGATGTATAGATAATTGCATAACTTCTAACCTATGAGCTGGAGAAAGCCTTTTAGGCCATGTAATGTCCAACCCTTTCTGGATGCGGGAAATCTGGAGCTTCTGCATTCCCAACCCATGGCTGCTGAAACTCTGCTTGAAAAAGTCTCCATTGAGGAAGAGCTTAACAACCCTCTAGGTGTTTGGTTCCATTATCAAATTTCTCTTCCTGGGTAACTGAAGTGTGTTAGATCTAGTTCTGCTTTCTGCAGCAGCAAAGAACAAATCTTTGCCCTCTACCACGAAATAGACAGTCAGGGTTCTCTTCTCCTAGCTACAGTTCCTTCAACATCTCCTCATGGAGATTCTTTTCCATATCACTGGCCAACTTCATTCTCCGCTCTGATTCTGTTCCAATTTGCCTGTATCAAATTGGGCTGTTCATAAATTAAGAGGGGCGAGTCTAGAAGATTATGCCCATTATAAAAACCAGAATTTGGCCTGGTTTGTAGCCACGTTTACCACGTCAGGAAACGAAAGGGGAGAGGAAATATAACATAGAATGCAAGTTGACAGAATGAAGACAATAGGAGCAAAATCAGAGAAGGAGGAGAGAAGAAAAAGAGGTGACAATGATTGGAAAGAGTGGGATAAACTTGGGAAATGCTATAAAGGTGGTTAAGCCTTTTGTCTGCAAAGTTTGAAAGGGGAACACAATTATTTTTGACAGGTGTTGCTTTCATTTTTGCGATGAATTTTGAAAGCATTATTGGCATTAGCTCTGATCGTTGGCATTTTTTATATGAATGTCTAAAACTTGATTCAGATAGAGACATTGCTGCTATTACTGTATGTGTGGTGTGACTTAAACCCTTGGAATTAGCAACCGAACAATAAATGCCCTGCTTCGTTAAACTAATGTTATTATTAGTGGAAATAACTGTAATTTCTTGAGGAAATAAATCCAGCCAGGAACTGTTAATTACTTGTTAAGAGTTCATTTATATGCTGGGTTGGCTACAGAAGTGTGGAATTTTTTTTTTGAGAAAAACGTTTTTTTTAAGGTAGTAAAATCCTGTCAGATCCACTAGGTGGCACATGATGACCATGGTTAATACATTATACTGCCACAAAACCTCCCATTCATGTCATAAATAAAGACCAGCATTATTAATTTATACCATTGCATCCACTCTGCCCCCAATATTTGTTTAGCCAGCTGTTTCCTCTAATCCTGCTTAAGCACCATTGACTAAAATTCAAAATACATTTGGGGTGGGGTTCCCCCCCAAAAGAACATTTTGTTACCTACAAATTACAAGCTGCCTTTTCAAGCACATGCCTGCATGTAGCAGTTGCAAGCTGTGAAGCCAGAATGTCTAACAATTCCTTAGTAGAAACACAAAAGGTTTGTGAGCTGAAAATGATTCAGTTAAACACCTTACAAAATTGAAAAGGATTTTAAACATATATTTTGACAGACAATATTTCTGATTTTCAAATGTCAAATAAATAAAAAGTGAATCTACTTTCAGTGTTTTAAGGCATTTTAATTGTCACTTGAGCAGAAAGGCAAATATTATTGCAGATGCTTTTAATTCTTCCTATGTCTTGCAAGCCAACTCTGAACAATCTTCAGGTCTTTGATCCTAGTGATACATACAGGAAGAAAGCTTCACTGAACTGTTGGGCAGCGGGGAGAAGACAATCTGGAAGCTATGTTGCGCAAGTGGATTTCCACTGCACAAGTGAGTGGACATCACTGAATGCCCCCCCAATGGATTTTTGGCGCAACGTATTCCATCATTATTTTCATCAGAGCTTATTTTCATCATAGAGAATTCAGGACCAAAACTTTAAAAGGCACAATAGCATGAACAACAAAAGGTTTGTGTGCCATTTTTCTCCTTTTACAATTGTACTCTTAAGTAGAGCTTGTTCCAAGTACTGACTACTCAGTCTTGCGACTTAGAAATGAGCTACATTATTGGTATGTTTAGAAGGCTATAGAATAAGTTGCCAGTCAAGGTAGGACTCAAAACGTAACCCATGTAACAGAGTAGTCAGTCTAGAAGCAGAATATTGTCTATACAGCAGAATCTTTCAGGGTACAGAACAGGATGCAGAAAATTTGAAACAAGTCATCTTAGGGCAAAATGTGTATTTCCACCTGCCTGCCTCCCCATTAAAGCAGGGGCAGCCCCCACATTAATGGGGAGACATGCGGGTGCAAATCTACCTTTTGCCCTAGTGGACATTTCCCCCTTTAAATGCAGGGTTTTCCAAATCCACAGAAAGCCTGAAATGGACACAATAGAAAACCCTGCATTTAAATGGGGGCGGGGAGACGAGGTCTGGTGCAACACTGGGATGGGGAGAAGATGATGTGGATGCTCCAACATTAATGAAAAAAGAGTCAGGAAGGTAAAAATACACATTTAGCTCTGGTGTGGACAAACCATCAGACTGTGAACTTTGGATATGGGGAGGGGCAAGCCCAGATTCCACATACTGCTTTTATTGCCCATACACCCCTTTCCCCTGGTGTTCCATCTCCTTCAGCCACCATCCTCCACCACATACTTCCTAGATATTGGTTGTAATAATAGCATTTGTAGTTTAGATATACTCTTTTAGTGTTAAGAAGTTGGTAATCTGATGACAGGTCATGTGGACGAGAAGTGTGGAACAAGCGCAGTTCTCCCACTGGTGGCTATAGGTTTGGGGGTTGTTGGGTTTTTTTAACCTTTTCACAGCAGACAAGAGGTAAGCAAGCACATGCATGCATTTTCGTTCTTCTGAACAAGAAGTATTTTCCTACACACTGGAAAACCGATGACATGTACAATAATTCTGGTCTATACACTTGTGCATAGATACCCAGTTATGATTTTCTGATAAGCATTTATGAATCATTGCACTGGAAAAATTAACACATGGTGTGGTTTTCAGAGTCACAAAAGGCCAATGCCAGAAGCTGTCAAGTTTTGGCAAGAGTCCAGAGACTCATTAAAGAGTTTGGGGGCCCACAAACTCGCTTACAAGGTTTTCCTCCCCAGCAGCTAAGCAGAAAAGTCATCTTCATGTGTTCCCTACACATTGAAGACTATTTAGAATGCAGAATTACTGTTTGGAGCATTGCTGGAATGAGGTGCCTCCCTCCCCATGATCTACAACACAGCCCTAATATATCCAAGCAACTGCTGCTCTTCCTCATGTTCCTCTTGGTGCATTTGAGGAACCTACAGTACTTCAAGGAAAAGGAAGGAGTGGTTCTTTTTTCTTGCCTCTTTTTTACTGTTTTGATTACTCTTTTCCCCTCCAAGCACTCCCCCACCTACCCAGTTTTTTGCGTATTCCCTCTGTCAGGTGATGATGTGGTTGGATAGGACAGGAGTGATGTTCACCAGCACAGGTGTGGTCTGTGGTCTCCTAGTGTGAATTTAGGTTGGGGTTGGTTATGACTAACATTGGGAAGTGTGACTAATGCTGTGGCGACACCCTGTTAGAGAAATGTTAAATGAGAAACAGAACAGGCAACTCTGCATCACCTTTGCACACACTGAGGATGAGGAATGGTTGGCAAAGCCAATAGGCTGACTGTTAAGTTTTTGTACCCCTGATGGGCCCACCAAATGAAATTCAGCTTTAACTCTTTCCTGGTCAGGCCCTGCTATAACAGAAAGTGAGACTAAGCCTATGAGCATCATGTCACAACATAGAGGATTTTGGGGCAGTTTCATACTTCTCTCACATGCCATTTTATAACCATGGCTCAGCTTTCTAACCCACCCAATAAAGAGTGCTTCCATGAAGTGTCCTTAAAATGCTAGTGTTGGTCCAATCACTTATAAGCTCAAATTCCACTAAACTATGGCTTACTATTAGATTTCTGCTTTATGGGCCAAGTTCTGTCTACACTAATTAGTATTCTTTACAGTATTTGTCACCCTAAGTTTGAGTACCATTGAACTGATTCTATTAGAATAGGACACTATTCTTTACATTACTTATCTTCTCATGAACTTCTGGTTCTTCTTTTTACCATTTTAAAATCTTCTTTCCTGAATCAGAATATAGATACAGTGGGGCTAAATTGCTACTTTACAACAACAAGGTCTCCCCCCCCCCCCGACCCACTTTTTAAAAAACTTCATATTCAATGTAAACTTTTTGGGCATTAAGGCTAATTAGAAAGACAATCCTCTTGGCACCTATGTGCCACACAGAGCAGATGTTTCTTCATTGCACCACTGAAGGTTTTAGAACTTGTTTCTTTGAAGGAGGCATTTCTTCAATACTGAATTTGAGCTTGTTGTTTTATTTTGCAAGGCTTGTCAGTTTAAGAGTATGCATTGCAGTTTAATAGTTCTTGCTCACTGAACTGAAGCGAGCTGGGCCATCAGATGCTGGCTGAATATCAGCCTCCACTAACAACACAAAGCTGATCCCCGCTAACATCTTAAGCTTATTTCCTCATCACCTGGATATGGATCATTGCTAAGATAAATGGGGTGGGGGGAATCCAGGGAATTTTACTTTGCGTCCTGCTTCAGCACTTTTGGAAATAAATGTGCTGGAATAGAAACCCCACCTACTATTCAAACATTGGACGAGTTCCACTCTCTAATTCTGCCTTCCTAGTCTCCCACCCCAGCTCAGTACAGCAAAACTAAGAGTCAGTGCGACTTGGAGAGTAACACCCACTTACCTTCATGCTTAGAATTAAGCACTTTCAAAATGTGCTGGTTTCAATGGAAGAGTTGGTCAAATTCTTGAAACTAGTGCAACTGTAAAAAGACACTTAACTTTGCTGAAATGTGCCCTTTTTGTGCTGTTCGGCACTACTGAAGGAGTTTCGAGAATGCACAAGAAAAAAATGTAATGCATTTGCAAATCTGAAAGTGCTAAATATATTGAGCTAAAGAGATCTCATGCATCTAGACCTGGCTTAAATTTTACTCCATTTTAATAGCTTATTGTCTCAGCCTGTAACTTTCTTAATATGCAAAAAAACCCTGACTTTTGAGAATATAGTTATTTGAATGGCACAATAATACCAACCAATTCCTTCATCCTCTGGGAATGTGCATTACAAGGCACATTGCATCACATCATATATA
The DNA here is from genome assembly GCF_964106915.1 of Podarcis gaigeae. NCBI lineage: Eukaryota > Metazoa > Chordata > Lepidosauria > Squamata > Lacertidae > Podarcis > Podarcis gaigeae. Next base: position 32,973,406 of record NC_139687.1, on the reverse strand, counting down.
ATTTGTCCAGAGCAGAATAACTGAAGCTCTCATTTTGCTACCACCTTCTTGCTTTTTACTCTCACTAAAAGTGTTTGCAAATTGAAAATATTAAACTCACTATTATTAACTTTTCCATTAAGCTCTTATCACAGAGTGTAACATATGTGTTTCATTTCATGTAATTCTTTTTTTTTTTCAAGTGACGTTTAGAATTCGGGAAAACTATGTTGGGATTTATTTGATCTTTATAACAACCCATTGAAACTATATACATGCCTTTTCCACTTTGAAAAACCCAACCAACAACATATGTGGACTTTCTAGAGATTATAATCATACATACATTAATCTCATTTACACATTGCTTGCTGTATAACACACTACTGATTCCAAGACCTGCATCTACCCAACTCTTGCAAAACTGTCAGTTTTGGAATGTGTGTTTCGGATTATTATTACTATGAAAGTAAAGCAACAGCAACAAGTACTTTTTTAGGGTTCTTGAGGTAACACTGCCATGAGTCTACTACTATCATCCAATAACAGCCTTTTGATAATTTGTTTAAGTTTCGATCATAAGTAGCTCAGTGCTGGAAAAATATGCAACACATTTGGGACTAAACCATCATGCCATTTTAATGTGTTGCGGACAAATACACTGCGGAGGCTACAGTCATCCCTAAAGTGCAAGGGAGAATGGCACTTGCTAGAAGTGTAAACTTCTTCATGCCCCTTTCTTCCTTTTCGTGCACGTTCAGGAAAGGTACTTATCCATGCATCCCTTCCTTCTCCCGTGAAATGCTGCCAACTGAAGGGGGCTAACTCATCTTGGTGACAAACCAAGCCAGGGACTTCCACCCGTTGAAAGCTTTTCACTCTCAGGTGGATTGTCATGCAATATAATTTATTCACCCAGATTAATTACCTCTTGTACTGAGGTACAAGATCACCCTATCGTACTGGCATGAATGGAAATCCCCCTTACCCAGTGTGGGAAATGAAGCAGAGAGTGGTGGCTCTTCTAGACTCAGGGGTCCCAGCCAGGTGTGAAATTATGCATGTTCCTTCAGAGATGTGAAAGTTCACTAGGGTTCCTGTTTCTTTCCTTCCATTCTGCCTCCTTACATGTCCATCACTCAGTGGGCTGCCCTTGGTTCCTCTTGCTGAACCAAGATGCTCAAATTATTTTAGCCCTTGCTTTAGGAAGTTTACAATTCCTGTCGCTTCCATTGCTGTCACTGTGGTAATAAACGTGGTCAATGTGAGCAGTGGCAACGGCTAATCATATTTGACACCCCATTTTCATCTCTCAACACTACCTGAGATTCCACAGAAGGCTATCCTACGCAGGGGCATAGAACTGTGGTTGGACTCATAGAATTGTGGAGTTGGAGGGAACCCTGCGGATCATCTAGTTCAACCCCACACAAGGCTGTCATCCATCAGCCTCCAGCCAGCATGACCAATGCTCAGAGATGATAGGAGCTATAGCCCAACATCATATCCCCAGCCCTGAAATACAGGTTTGTCTAGTGGTAAAGATTTCCCCAGCACAGAACTGAGGCGAGTTGCATCTGTTTAATTCCTGCCTGCCTTTGTATCTGTTAAAAGCCAGAGGAGCTGTAAGAAGGGGCGGGCGAGATGGCAACCCCTATTCCCTGAGCGCTCCACGCTTCACACCAACGGAGAAAAGTTGGTTCCAAGTCCTCCCTCACACGAAGTTCGAGCATTCCCAGGAAAACTGGCGCCTTCAGATTATGCTCTATTGGTTGAGAGCGGCTTGACGGGACTCCCTCCCTCTCTCCCCACCTTTTCCTCTCTCTCTCTCTCTCTCTTTCTCTTTCTCTTTTTTTACCTTTCTCAAAGCTCCAAAGCGAAGATGCCTCCCCTCAAAAAAGCAAAATAAAGTCTCGCGACGTTGGTCCCTGAGCGCGGCGGGCTCTGCGGTGGCCGCTCGCCTGGCGTCGTTTCTGCGCGCGCTCTGGCTCGCGCGCGGGGAGGCTGTGAGGGCGAAAGTCCCGATCCAGGCGAGAGGAGCGCGTGAGGCGGGAGAGCGAGCGAGCGCCACTCTCGGTCGAGAAGGCACCACGTCAGACGTGAAGGACGTTCCCCAGAAAGCTCGGCGTGAGCTCCGTTCAAAACCTCAGGAGCGAAGGGGAAGAAAAGTCGAAAGCAAAACACACACACGGAGAGAGAGAGACACCCACAGAGTGTCCGGCGCAACAGCGTCTCTTCACACAGTGGCCTCTTGTCCCTTCTGCCCCCGTGTCCTGACTGACGCCCTCGCCACTTACCTCAGGGTCTCGCTAGGTGCCCTGCCCTCTTGGCTCCGCCGCTTCACAACTCCCCTCACGCCACCCGCGCCCACGCCCCGGCTTTGCCCAGCGAGTGGAACAAGTTGTCAAGAGTTTCCCTGTGTGAAGGGATCGCGGCGGGGCGAAGGACCGACACCTTCTCAGGAACACGATACTCCGTGGGCTCTGCCCTCCTCCTGACGCCCCCACCCCCTTCCCCCTCTTCTTGGGATGGTGTCTTGGAGCAGATCAAGAGCGGGGGGGAAGGAAGAGGGGAGGAGAGAAAAACGCCGAGGAAATTTTAAGAACTAACCGAATCCCCTTAGTTTACCCAGCGAGTCTCCCAGCAACTGGCCCCACACATGTAGGATTATGGGCGCGTGCGATCCCTATTTGGGGAAATCGCTGGCAAATTTTAGCCCTGAACTTTAGTGAAGTCGGTTGCATCCTTGGATCATCAAGCATGGGAACTATTCTTTGTGCTGTAGAGATCCCTGGTCAAGATCAGGAGCCTGAAATCACAAGACATGTTCCCACCACATATATTACGCTAATAATGAGCAAAGGAGGGTAACAGAACCCTGGTAATAACTAACATGAGGATTTAGTGCTGCTAGGGCGGGGGGAGCAAGTATGCATATCACCCACAGGATGAGGTCCTTGCCAAAATGCTGCCCCGTATTATGTTCCCATTTAATCTCGATTCAGCATTTCACCTATAAGTAACAACACCTGTGGGAATGGTAAACCCAGATTAAACTGGGGAAGGGAATGGTCATTTTCATAAGATTGATGCTGAGAAAAAATTGCCTCCATGAACAACATCAAATCTCCAATAATCTGTTGCATAGTAGTGACCTAAACCGAGATATGAATTAGCTAGGCTTTGCATGGCTTGCTTCCCTTTCCCCTGAACCTGGCAATTTGAGAAAAAACCTGGGCTGTGTCATCTTGACAGTGAGAGAAAAATATTGCATTTTCCGATTCACTGGCGGTGCTTGCAGATGACCTCATGGATATGGTACATGGCTCATGCCTAGTTATAAATCCAAGCTTTTGGAAATGTTCAAAAAGCAAAAAAATGTGTTTGGGATGCCTTTTTACCACCCTCACCCCATTGGGCTGTGGAAGTGAATGGGTCTTGATCCCAGCATCTGTAACACATGCCCCATCAAGGCCCAACAAAAGTGACTGAATAATAATAATAAATGTTTGGACTGTCATAGCTAAATGCAAACCCTTGCCCTCTGGAGTTCCCCTTTCTAAACTCCCACCTTCTGTTTGCTTAGGTGCCACATATCTGCTGCAATGGTGCAGCCTTGAGACATCATTTCTCTGCAGGAAAAGGCATGGCACTATGGTGGAATAAGCTATTTATAATGTGTTCTGTACTGTCTGGGTATGAATATGTGCTACTCCTGTTTGGCCACAAACATAACTGATCTTGCCAGATCCAGGAGCAATATTTTGGTCACAAACAACTAGTTTACTTGAACAAAAAGCGTTCTTTAGTAAGCTACAGGTACATATTGAGTTTGTGCTTGAAATGTCCATATATAGCTGTAGATGTAATAAGTTCTGCTGACTCACACCCCAATGCCAAACACGCTAGGAACATTCCCAAAAGGGTTAGCTGCAACTAAGTCTTGCTGAAAGTGGTACAAAGGGTCCTTGTCAGGACTAAGAGGTGTGGAGAGATAATTTCAGCAGTGAGCCTACTGTGCAAAAACATATCACATACTGAACACATGCACCATCCTCTGCAACAGAGCAAGCTAAGTGGAAACCTGTTATGCTTTCCAGGAGATGCTGATTTTGTTCAGTGATGATTGGCTAGTCTTTGAGTTGCTCAGTGTTGATTGGCTAACCTTTGTGTCATTCACAAAGTGGCACCCCCTATCGCCTCCCCCATCTTTGGTTTAGATCAACATATTGCTGATTGACTGGCTGCTGCATCAATCCTAAAAGCAACTTTCCCCATTCCCAAATAAAAGTGGAATGAAAAATGTTGTTGCTTTTTAAATGAATAACAGAGACGAGGAAGCAAGGGTCTTGCAGAATAAACACACCATCCAAAATATTGGAGGGGGGCAGAGAAGAGGCAGTATCAGGTCCAGTGATTTTACTTATATCATTACAGAAGGAACCTTACAGCAGAAAAAATACAGATGCTCCTGTTTTAGAATATGTTTGTATGCCACTGATTTCAGTAGGGCAGCCACTTCACACGCAATGTTTTCAAGATACAGTATACCCAAAAGTGTTTTAGTGTACACCTAATTATGACTGCAACAAATAGGTGTTTGCAAAGATGTATCATAGAGCTATGCTAACCAAGAAATTCAAATTGACTGTGACTTACCGTCAAATGCATGCTGGGTGGCAAACCTAATTTTGCTGCTTGTCATGTATAAAATACTTCTAGCCCCTATTAAATTTTGCTGGATTGTTCTACTATTTGGAGTGTGAACAAACTGTCGGTAAGAAAGACAAACTGTCTGGGTTGGTATTGGAGTCTTATCTTCAATTCCAGAGAATAGCACTGAGGATGTGTGTTTGACCCCATGACTGCTGTCTGGTGGGATCCCATAAGGTTCCATCTTGTCTTCTGGGCCTTTGAACACATTGTGAGTTGAGAGTTGTCACCAGGAGATGTGGGGTGAGATGTTATCAACATGTCTCAGGTGATGGGTACAGGTGAGGTCAACTTCTACCCCATCACATGCTACCTAATTATGGTGCACCTCGCGAAGCAAGGTTTGCTGCCTGCTCTTCTACTTTGCTTCACTCTGAGTAAGGTCCCTGGAGATAAGGTATCATTTTTTCTCTTTTTTAAAGCATTTCTTGCCACCTTGCCCAGAATGCCTGGCTCTGAAAAAGGAATCCTGTGTCTCTTTCTCAGAGCAAGGTGAGACGGGCACATGGTGGTGGCAGAGAAGCCACTACCACAATCACTGCTAATGCAGCAGCCAAGTTTTACTTTTATTTTAAAGTAAGAGAGGAGGAAAGCATTCAGGTAATGAAAAGTTGGTGAGTCATCTGCTCCTTGGCAGGTGTTGAGGAGGATCCTGTCATGTTTACCAAGAGTTTGTTCCTACAAACAAAAAGTACAGGCTCACACTCCAGCTATTTAGTGAATGAGAAGACACTTCACCAAGGGGGTGGGATCCATGCATTTCTACCATTTTTGGTAACCACTTCAAATTTGTGCTTGCCCAAAACCATGCACCTCCCTGAATGAGAAGGCTTTTCCTCAACATAATACTGAGCTTTAGAAAAACCTAGAATGCCTTTTGAGTCCCAGGGCTAGTATAAAGCTGAAACAGCCCCTCTCCTGCTGAATTCTGACATAGGGATAGACAGGAAGTCCCTCCCTGTCTTGTTCAGTCCAGAATCTCTAGTACTTCTGAGGCCAGCACAACCATGGGGGTCTCTCTACTGGGGGTGGGGAGGGCCCTGTCCCTGTTGTGCTTGCTCTAGAAAAACTTGAGAGAGTCGAGACATCTCATTTCTTTGGGGACATTTCTTAGTCCCCAGGCTAAGCTAGTCCTTCTACGCAATCCTTCTGGTTAAACTGTGGGCTTTTCCAAATACAACAACTTCCCTCCAAAATGAGACTTTTTGCAATGAGGAAAGCGATGGGAGAAATGCTGGAAAGTGTGTGGGATAAGAATTGCTGGACATTGCAAACAAACCAGGACGAGTGCTCCATAAACCACCGCCGTTGGGTAACCTCCCCACAAACGTCGTTCAAGAAAATCTGGATGAATCCTCGATCAGCAGAGCATCTGGGAACAACCTTTGCCAATTAGTCAGGCTGCAATCCTGTATCCACTTACCCGGGAGTAAGCCCTATATTACACAGCAGAACTTACTGCGCTGTAGACATTGGTATGTTTAACCTGGTTTGCTTCATCTGCCTACCGATTGCAGTACCAATAAAGAGAAATGCTTTGATCCTACTGATGGCTTCTGTGTGCATGCTAACAATAACATTTATTACATGCCACCCATCTGACTGGGTTGCCCCTGCCACTCTGGGCAGCTCCCAGAAATATTTAAAAACAAAATAAAGCATCAAACATGGAAAAAGCTTCCCTATAGAAGGCTCCCTTCAGACGTCTTCTAAAAGTCAAATAGTTGTTTATTAAGGCAATACACCATCTGCATATACATATCTATGTGGTGTCCCTTACAAAGTTCTTAGGAGTTGCGAAATTAGTATCAACACAGCAGCAGCAACTCCGAAATTGAGACCCAGCTGTCTTCGGGTTGTGTGTGTTTTAGGGGTGTGTTTGGGGCGGTGAATGGAAAGCGGGGTGGGACCCCCCTCTTTTGGGGGAGGCCGAAGGGGCGGCTGAGCGCGGCGGCCACAAGGGGCGCATGGAGAGGCGCGCCTTTCCCCCGAGCAGCGGCCGAGCGAGAGGCGGCGCGCCGCCGCCCTCCCTGCCGAGCAAACAGGAGGTATTTATTTATAAGGCCGAGGAGAATATATAGGGGCCATTGATTCCCGCCTTGAGCAAAGCAGCTCTCGCTGGAGAGGAAACGGCTTCCTATTTCAATAACAGAGCGGCCTTTGATGGCTTCTGGAGCCGGAGAGAAAGCCAACGGAACCCGCCCTCAGGAAACAAGGGGCGGCTCGGGGGGAGCGGGAGGCCGAAGCGCCGCGCGAAGGCGCAGGAAGAGAGGCGGGAGGGCGGAGAAAAGGACAGGCGGCTCGAGGAAGGTCGAGAGCAAAAGGAGGGCTCGCCGCGTCCAGTTGAGCTCGCGCCTTCGCTTTGTTGGGCTGGCCTGAAAGCAAACGACGCGGCGAACACGCCTATGTCGGCGCGGGATCTCTAGGTGGCGCTGTTGACTCAACAAACAAGCCGCAAACGCGCTTCTTCCCCAGCCGCGCTAAGTGAGGCGAGCCGCCTTCTGCAAAGAGGAGACCGGGAGGGATTCTGGTCCAGCCCCGTTGTCGCATGCCAGGCTGGTGGCACAACTAAACCCATCATTTGGTTGGACTCTCGGGTCTGACCCAAGGAGAGAGAAAATTATTTAAATTCTCGCACTTTGTCAAAAAGTACCCAGGTTAGGTAGCAGTTCAAAAGCACGTCAAAGTGCAAGTAGATAAATAGGTACTGCTCAGGCGGGAAGGTAAACGGCGTTTCCGTGCGCTGCTCTGGTTCGCCAGAAGCGGCTTAGTCATGCTGGCCACATCACCCGGAAGCTGTACGCCGGCTCCCTCGGCCAATAAAGCAAGATGAGCGCCGCAACCCCAGAGTCGGCCATGACGGGACCTACTGGTCAGGGGTCCCTTTACCTTTACCCAGGTTAGGTAAAAAGTGAAGCAGCAAAATCAGAAGCCAAGGAGTGTAGTGGAAAAGCAGTTTTAGCACATGCCTTTCTTCAAAGAACCTTGGGCAGATCCCCCCTCCTTCACCGGCTTGCATTTAAAAAAAATATATATATACTGTATATAATACAGATCCCAGGATTCTTTGGGGAAAGTCATGTGCATTGGATTTGGTGTGGATCTGCCTGAAAATGCACTGGGAAGTGTTGGATTACATACGTTTGATGCAAACTTACCTAATCTCCCTCAAAGCAAATCAGGGTGAATGCTCCTGAATGCAGGCCATTTAGAAGCAACCAAGGTCCCAGCCACACAGTCACAAACTGAGGAATGCAATCACAGGTTATCCTCTTCTCCAGATTGATCTGAGAGGTAAAGGTAAAGGACGCCTGACAGTTAAGTCCAGTCACAAACGACTCTGGGGTTGCAGTGCTCATCTCGCTTTACTGGCTGAGGGAGCCAGCGTTCGTCCGCTTCCGCAGACAGTTTTTCCGGGTCATGTGGCCAGCATGACTAAGCCGTTTCTGGTGAAACCAGAGCAGTGCACGGAAACAGCATTTACCTTCCCGCCAGAGCGGTACCTATTTATCTACTTGCACTTTTGGCATGCTTTCGAACTGCTAGGTTGGCAGGAGCAGGGACCGAGCAACGGGAGCTCACTCCGTCGCAGGGATTTGAACCACCGACCTTATGATTGGCAAGCCCTAGGCTAAGTGGTTTAGACCACAGCGCCACGCAATGTACTTGTCCATGTATCCCAAAGCCACTGTACAGGAGTCACTAAATTATGGGAACCATTATGATGATTATTACACAAGTGCATCACAACATACTGCTCTGGCAGACCTACACTGGACTTTGGTTCAAAGAAAAATGAAGTCAGATTTCAGAAAGCTAAACTGAAAGGGCATGAAGGAACAACACGTAGCTATTTTATTTGACATTTTAATTGCACTTTGAATCCATCTTGCTGCTGCTACTACTGGGTGTCCTTCTGCTTGGGGATTGATTTTTCCATGATCTAGCCTTTGAAAGAATGTGCTAGGAATACCTGTTTAATTTTACTTCCCAGCCAGCAGGGAATTAATTTATCATTGCTTCTTGTTACTCATGTGTCCTTGGTTCCTGTGGGTTATTTTTCCAAACAGAATCCCCCTGCCAGTCATTATTATGGTAAATAATTCTATGTCCCAAAGTATTCCTACAACAGCCCAGGAAATATATCACATCTGTTTACCTACTGCAACTTATTAATTTATCTAGATGATTTTGGGTTCTTGTAAACAGGATCTTCTTTCTCCAGCCTAAATAACTGTGAATTTGAATCTCTCAGAAGTCTAGTAATTAGCTGAAGGCAATGAAAACACCCACTGTTAACTGTATCATTTAACAGGGCAAACTGGCAAGATCCACGTGGAATTTATTTGTGTTAGCTCAGGGATGAGAACTTTGTGGCCCTACAGATGTTGAAGACCAACAGGGCAATCCTAGGACATGATACCCTAGCACAGCCTTTCTGAACCTGATGCTCTCCCAATGCTTTAGACTACAACTCGCATCATCCCTGACCATTGGCTATGCCATCTGGGCCTGATAGGAGCTGTGGTCAAAAACACCTGGAGCATATCTGGTTGGAAGAGCCTTACATAGAAGTACTAAAAAATTCCTAAAAGGGTAGGACACAAATTTAACAAATAGTAGTTAACAGTTTATGTATGGGACGGCTAGGATCAAATGCCAGAGTTCTGTGATTCATAATAAGTGCTCAATTGTGCTGCTTTGACTGACAGCCATAGGATGTTGCTTGAGCTCTCACAGTTGAATGCATGAATTACTTCAGTTGCCTAGAAACCTTAAATTACTTGGGAAAATGTATAAATGATGGTGATTAAGGACCAGTCCATGAATACGTGATCTTCGTTCATTGACTAATGATGGATGACCTGCGAGTGTGAATGAACCATCCCAGATTAATGGCCACAAATACTTTCATCTCACCTGCAGCCGAAGTTTTGAACAGTGCAAGCTCACACAGTAGACTAGGGTTTGGGAATCTGTGGCCTTCCAAATGCTGTTAGATTATAACAATCCCTGACCACTGGTCAGGCTGCCAGAGACTGATGAGAGGTGGAATCTAACAATGTCTGGAGGGCCACAGGACCTCTGTCCTTGCATTGGATTGAGAGTCCTCTTGCACTTGGGCCCTAAGCATTGAGAGACCAAATAGTGCACCGCCTTCCCACAAGTACTGTCAGCATCTTAAAACCAAATAAGATGAATTTGTATCTTGCCACTTATAATAAGAATTTCAACTTTTCTGTTTCTCCTTTTTAATCTTCACTTAACACATAAACCATGAGACATGTGGATTGTCACAGTACATTTTGTAAACTGAATGCTGTGATCATAGAGACCTTCCTGGGAATTGTGAGTCGAGGACCCACCACCCGCATAGGATTATAATAAGACACAAAGACACATTATTTTAGGTTAATGGGCAAAATAAGGCCACAACTATATTGGTTACAGCACATGAGTAGTATTGGCTTAGGCATTGGATAAAACAGCAATACATGACTCACCCCGCTAAGCAGGGACTCATTTCAGGGTTAACAACCAGTGGGAGGAGCTTGTTGATGCAAATACAACTGGAAGCTTCCCCATGACGTCACTGGGGGTCGTGCCATGGCCCTAGCCACCAGCAGGGCATTGGACAGGATCCACGACCGCCAGATTCCTTTAATGGAATACCCAACAAGGGGAGGGGTAGATGATGGCCCATACCCAATCCTCCAACACAGCACACCTATTCTAATGCCTAACTGCCAATACCCGAAAGTTGTGACGAGTTGCTACGAGGTAGGAAAAAAACCCAAGAGGCTGGTGCCAATTTGCCAAATGGATAAAAAGTTCTACCAGGCCCCTTGGGCAACCAAGGCAACCAACCAAAGTCCATAGCAAGGTCAATATGCAAAGGAAGCTGACCTAAAAGGGAGGGAGGGAGATCCGATGCAAGCAGGAACCGACTGGGAACAGAGCACTGCTGCGGCTGCTTAAATGCAGCTAACCCCGCCCACCAGCCAGCCCTATTGGCCGGCTGAAAGCCTTGGCTGTGGCTGCAGAGGCAATCAGAATACGCCTCCCTGCAGCTGTGGGAAGCTGCTCCCACTCACAACCCCTCCCCTCTGGGAGGAGGAGAGGCCTTCTCAGCCCCCACCCCCGAAATTAGGCTTGAAAATCAGGGATGCAAGAAAGCAGCAATTCCCATTCTGACTTGTAATTGTTACCATCAGTGTTGTTTACATTCCATTGTAGTTCATTTTCAGCCAAATGCTACATTATTCATCTCGCTGTCTGCTTTTAAACGTAATTTACATAAGTTACATAAGTATTTATGTAAGTTACATAACTTGCATTCTTTTCAGTGTAAAGAAAACAGCAAAACAATGTAAAAAATGTCATTAATTACATATCATTAGCAGACTTTAGAAAAAAGTATGAATCAATACCAATCAAGTTCACTGGACTGATTTCCATTCCTGACTATGGTTTGGGAGTGCAAGGGCACTCATAACTGCTAGACTCAGTGAACGTTAGAAATTCATAACTGATAGAAATTTGATGGTATTTGGAATATGGAAGGGTTTGATTTAAAATGAAGGCTAAACCAGGAAATTGGGGAGAAGGGCCAACAAAGGGTAATTACTGGACAATGGTCAATCATTGACCCTCTGCCTGAGCTCTGGGTGAGTAGCAGAGTAAAGGTTATCAGAAGTGTGGTGTCACGCAGGAAAAATGTGTCCTTATGTAAAACAGGTCTGGATAAGGAGGGCAAGCAGACAGTGGTGAGGAGTTACTTGAAGCAAAGTTCTTGGGAAGAAGAAAGGAAGTGGGATGAACTCCATGCGTTGCTGTGAAAGCAGAATCATCTTGGCAAGCTGGGACAGAGGCATGGAGATGGTGTGCAGGATGCCTTGGACTCCAATGCTGCACTGGTGTGGGGAACAAGCCCCCCTTGGGATGTCATGTTCTCACCAAACTCTCACCAGAGTATACCTAGTTGTAAATATGTGTACAATAAACCACTTTTCTTAAGGACACAAGTCTCTGTTGTGCCTTGATTTCCCAAAGGAAACACAATCCTGGGTGAGTGCCTGGAACCCCTTGGAGCCTTGCTGTCAGGAGTTCAGCCTACACTTGAGTAGGACCCTGGCAGAGACACATGCCCAACTGGCATGTTCTCTCCCTCCTGGTCGATCGTTCGGGAGCTTCATAAGCTTTCTTCAGCCCGAACATCACAGCGACTGATGCCAACCGACACCGGCACACTTAGGGACCCGCAGAGTTGGCGCACCTTGCTTGACAGACCTTAGCAACTCAGCATTTTGGCTAATCTGCTTTATTTACATATAAACACACGGAGCACTGCAACATGGCTCCCTCTCTCTTGCATCAGACAGCAAAGAGAAAGAACAAAGGACAATAGTCCCTCTTCACAGAACACAGTAACACAAACATCCTGTCTCCATCACTTCCCAATCTTTGGAGTCAAACATATAACGTCATGTGAAAGACAACAATCCTATGACTGCAATCATGGATTAGAAATTCTAACAGAGACTGGGGGTGGCTCACAACCTCTGCAGCACCAGTTCCATTGCAGTTATGTGACATCCTTTGATGTTACTTGTATGAAGCATTCTGTACCACCAAGTGGTGTGTGCTTGACGGTGGCATGTGTATGTAGTGTCCACCACAGCTTTGCTGATTTACATGAAGCATTCTACTGTAGAGAAAAGAATAGGTTGTGGTATATGCTTGGTTGCCGTGTGCATACATGTGTGGGGCCCAGAACATTTTCTTTAGCTTGTAAATGGACCCCAAAAGGCTGCCAGCCCCTTACATACAGTATGTATTCTTAGAAATTCAATTGCTCACTTTTCAACTTCTTAAAGAAGGGTAGAACTGCCTTTCATCAACAGGAGATCTCCTTTCATTTATGGACGGTTTAAAATTTAGTGGTGGATTTCACTGGTGGCAGGGGGCAGTTTTTGCCAATTGCCCCTTCCTCCTAACCCACTCCCTTTTCTGGAGGGTCCTTAACCTTCAGGAGCAAGGGGCTTTCAGAGGGTGCAAGGGGCCGCAGGGAGACTGCCTCTTCAGGTGGTCTCATGCCCTCCATGACAGCTAAACCAGACCTCCATGTTCAGAGGCAGAGTATAAATGCCAGATGTTGTGAACAAACAAGAGGAAAGATGCTGCCTTATGTCCTCCTTGCGAATTCCCAGAAGCATTTAGAGCTGCCCGCTGTTTGAAACAGAATGTTGAACTAGATGGACCTTTAGTCCGATTCAGCAGCATCCTTCTTGTATAAATAAAACTAACCCCAGTGTATAAATAAGTCCAAAAAAACTATATAGCTGAGCTCTCCAAATGCAGCTAGCCAACAGCTTCCTAGATATCCCTGTTGGTTCCACATCCAAAATAAGAAAGTAGACTTTGAGTTCTTGTTTCACTAAGCATACTGCATACTGCCAGCTTTTAAATCATGCCGCTTTTATGAGACTTCCTTTGCATTTTCTTCCCTCTTTCAGATCCTGCTTTCATTACAGTTGGTGTGTGACTCACAAAATGAAATGCTGTAAATGTGAGCTATCTGTGCTATGACACCAGGAACTAACTAACTCTCTCTCTCTCTCTCTCTCTCTCTCTCTCTCTCTCTCTCTCTCCTGCTGCCCTTGAATAGATCAAACCATGTTGCTCCTGAGGACTGATAACCCTTCCTTATGGGCAAAGTTGACAGTTGGCACTTGAGAAAATAACAGTGACAGCAGCTCTCTGCAAACAAGAAATTGATCTCAGAGGGTGTTCAGTGCTGACACTCCAGTAGTAAACCAAAGTTTGGTCAATAATGAAAAGGTACTATTAGTTCCCCCTGTGAATGCCTGGCAAGCCACTTGGGTAGGAAAGCAACTTTATATCCTAGTCTGATGGGCAGCTCTGTTTACCACCTCCCCCAACCTCCTGGTGTAAGCATGAGACCACAAAACTAGGTGGAGACCTGTGTTCTATTCTAAGCTGACTCCATATATGTGTGACTTCAGGCCAGCTTGGGCAAGAGTAGCTATTTCTTTTGCAGGACTGCGGGACATATTTCTACTCACTAAATGTGGCATTGGAAAAATCTGAACATACCTGTGGGGTTTTATTTTGATCCACTAGTCCCTGTCGTGTCTAAAATAAAATCATTTTCAATAACTACATTCATGCAAAGACCAAAGCACATTGTAAAGGAGGTTCTTATATAAGCAGCAAATGCAGCTCCTTCTGTCATATACTAGCATTGGCACCCTAGAGGAATTTCACATACAAATATAATACCTTGTGAAATAGTCCCAGAGTCTCCTTCAGAGAGTTTTCAGTAGTACTGCACTGAAAAAAAATTCTGCATGGTGTCCCCACCCCCGTTCTCTATCAGTTAAAAAGTAAAGAAAATACATTTGAAAATGATCAAAGGGAAGAGAAAATTTTAGTGAAATGTTTTGCAGATGGGTGCCAGGTTTTTTATTTTGTTGTTGCAATCATCTGACTTAAAACTGGATAATGCTTGTGAGCGTCCTTTCACCCCACAAATTATCTATCTTGAGTTCTGTATTCTGCAGCCTCCCTAGGTACCCACACTTCCTGGAAACCCCATGACACCCTCAGCTGGGCTTCCCTGTAAGCACAGGAAGTCAGGAAGGCTGTAGAGAACTTGAGAACTGTTTAATGAAAATGATAAGGTAAGTTCCATTAAGCACCCACCAATATTCCATGGGATGCAGGTGGCGCTGTGGGTTAAAGCCTCAGCGCCTAGGACTTGCCGATCGAAAGGTCGGCGGTTCGAATCCCTGCGGCGGGGTGCGCTCCCACTGCTCGGTCCCAGCGCCTGCCAACCTAGCAGTTCGAAAGCACCTCCGGGTGCAAGTAGATAAATAGGGACCGCTTACCAGCGGGAAGGTAAATGGCGTTTCCGTGTGCGGCTCTGGCTCGCCAGAGCAGCGATGTCACGCTGGCCACGTGACCCGGAAGTGTCTCCGGACAGCGCTGGCCCCTGGCCTCTTGAGTGAGATGGGCGCACAACCCCAGAGTCTGTCAAGACTGGCCCGTACGGGCAGGGGTACCTTTACCTTTAATATTCCAAGGGGTGTGGTGGCTGGGAGGCACCAAATTAGCCACATTTCTTTTAATGTGTAAGTTACTAAATACAATAAAAGGATCTGAGACTCAGCTAGTAGTAATGACATTATCCAATTAAGAAGAAGAATTGTGGCTGCAGTCCTAGGCACATTTCACTTGCAAATGAGACCCACTGATATCATTGAAACTTTCTTCTGAATATAAAAGCTTAGGATCAGGATGCTGTTTAAACAAAGGCATTCGCTTGTAACAGTATGTGGAGCGGAGCTTCTTTCAGCTTTGTCATCAGTCAAGACAGTAGCTGTTCATTTCTCCTGAAGCATCGCCTTGAAGACAGAATGAAGGGCAAATCTGCAAGTGCATTGCTCATCATTAAATAACTTGCAACATCAACGGACACTTTGCATGTGTGGAATGAGAGGCAAAGATAGAGCACCACAAATAGAGATTTCGTATCAATCTCTTTAAAAATGCAAAACATTTCAGCTGAGGTGACTCGGGTATTTGGCGGAGAGTCATCAGGTGTTATTGACTGAATGTAAATGTTGCATGTGTTTGTTTTATGAATGACTCAGTTCTCAGTCAGCTTGCTTGCCCAGCAGAGTTCATCCTTGCCATTTATACAGAGGGATGAAAAAGGAATTGATCAATGGAAAAGGAAGTTGCACAGTCCAAATGCTGCATTGGACTCTGAGACAGGCAACACATTCCTGACTGGCCCAATGAAAGGTGGGTGTGACCAGGGCCAGCCTCCCCTTTGGGCAATAACAAAGTTGCCACCGCCAGTCCCATGATTATGTGCTGTAAATGACAAGATGGAGCTTGCAGACTGAGCTGTATGTTTTGTGAGCTGGATTCAGTTTGCATAGGAGCAACTTTGGGGTTTTGCAATTAAAGTGGATGTGGGGCGCACATGCAAGAAACCAGCTTCCTAAATAAACAAAGAGGGCTTTTTTTGTAATGAAAGTTACAGGAAAAGGCACTGGAAAGTGTGGGGTAACAACTGATTGTTGCAACATTGTTTAACTTCCTCACAAGCCCATCTGAATGAATTCGCAACAGACATTATACAATTTTTAAAAAATTGATACAACATTATTTTAAAAATGAAACAAAAAAGCTGCAGTCATAGAACCTCCTTGCAAACATTGTGCTGCTGCTGTCTAGCAACTGGAATTCAGAGGCCCAGTGCAACTCATTCTGGATGTATTACTGTATTTAGCCATCCTGGATAGTACACATCAGTCTTATCTTTCATGAATTTGTATAATGCCCTTTTAATGCTGTAGATCTTCATCATGACACCTTTGGTCTGATCCAACAATGCTCTTCTTATTGAGGTTCTTAGCCCTCACATCCTACATGATTGCTGTTCTCCAGCCCACACCAGGTCCCCAATGTTGCTCTGCCCACCTGTTTGCATAGCGAGTGGGGGTAATGTGCACTTTCCTGTCCACTCAATGCATGTGCAAGAATGCCTGTGATCCATCAATTCTCTGTTGGCGTTAAAACAGAGGCGGGAGGAGTTCCCATGCAGTCACGTCTTCGATGGCTTTAAAACAATTAATCATCATCCCGATCCTGTCTTGTGATGCCATGCTAATGCTCCAATGCACCAGAAATCAGACAGCGCTTTTCTTTTAACTGTTCGATGGTCATGAATCTGTTCAGGTAATGGCACAGCTGTCTTCTTCCTTTGAAGTCAAAAGAATTGCCCTGGGATAGCTCATGCAGTCATCACTTCTAAGGTAATATTGTAGGAGTGACTGGTTGTGCTCTACAGGCAATTCAATATCAACTGACATCGTCTTGAGGAGCTGTTGTAGTTATTTGTTTGCTATTGGAGTATTATGGATTATTTCATTCTCTACCAAGAAAGTTCACCCTCTGCGAGTCTATTAAATCATTATTTCTCAGGAGTTTTCTTGCTGCTGTTTAACTGTAACATAATGTTCCTTTGTTTCCAAAGCAATGTTTTTATCGGAACAAATAGCCTTCAGATAATCACAGGGAAAATTACCTATTGAGATTAATCATTTCAGGGTTTTTATACCTACACGGACATTTGGTCTGCTGGGCCACCATTGCGGCGTTTATTAGCGCCCTGCAGAAAGGTAGTTGTAATTATTCACACTTCCAGGTTTGTCTCTAGGGAAATTACTGTGAGACAGAAATATCTTGTATAACTTGCTAGGAGTGAGAGAGCCACTGTCAGTATTGCTTTTTTGGCTGCCGTTTGTGGTTTCTGCCATGCCAAAAAATTAAAGGGGAGGAGGATAAGATCAGGTCCAAGGCTCTTTCACTGCTGCCATGCTGCTTCAATCAGTTTTGTGTGGGATATTTACAATGCAGTCAAACCAACAATGCATGTTTGCTAGATAGGCACATGCTTAAAGCATCCTGGATTACTTAAACTAAAAGGCTAAAACTAGCCCATCTAACCTTCTCTGTTAAGCTGCAAAAGGATGCACTCTGATGCACTCCACTTGTCTGTGGAATGACAGTACTAAATCCAGTCTCATCCATTTTAGCTGGATCATGGACACTCCCCGTGTTTTATAAAAACAGAAAAAACCATGAATATTATTAACAATATATAGGCCCACAAATACGTTGGTGTCGGTGCTACAGCACTTTCTGCTGTGTCAATGAATTGCATAATGCAGCATAATTGATCGCAGCTTGGCTTCAAGTGAGATGATGAAGGAGAAAATAGCAGAGTGTTGTGCTGATGTTTCAAGCAGAGATGCTGCTCTGAAGCCTGTAAATTGCAAGCTTAGAATATGGATTCTTCAAGATGAGGGCAAACATTGTGCCCCCAAGTTTAATATGTGCTAGAGAATAAGTCTCACACACCCATGCACCCCCACTTGTTTGCTGCTGTCATTGCTGCTCTAGAGGCGTCAGGGACTGGGCAGAGGAGGAATGGCGGAGACCGCCTCCCCCTCCTGAACCTTCCAGGGAGGAGGAAGAGGAAGACGGTGTAGATTTACAACAGGGGTTTGAGGGAGGTCACAGCTCAGAGGTGGATGAGGGGGAAAGTTGGGAATTAATGGGAGAGGAGGAGGAGGAGGTAGAGCCGGAGCAGCTGGCTGACACGTGATCACTAGAAAGCATTCCAGACCCCGTCCTCTCCCAGAACCCGGCGGGCACTGAAAGTAGGAGAGCAAAGAGCTCAAAGACAGAGGGCATATAGCAGCACCAGTAGAAGTGACAAATGAGGAAGTGGGAGAGACAAGGGGTGGGGTGGGGTGGAGACTTACTCGGGATAATGCCATTATCCAAGAGGCTGGGTTCTATAGCCTCTCTCTGTAATTACTGAATAAATAAAGGACGGTAAGGAACCTTCCCTTATCTTTACATTTTACTAGGCCACCAGCTGGGAGCCACTGTCAACATCCTGACAAGTGGAAGGCAGATGAGAAAGGAGCTGCCTCCTCTATTATCCCTGGCACATAAAATGCTACAATTCTTAATTTTCATGAAAGAACAGTGAATGTTGTTTGTACCTGACCAGGTACCCAGTTGCCATCAGTCAGCAGGATGGAGCTAAGTGCAATGCCAGCAACATTCGTGGCAACACATCATACCTTCTGTTTGAGGGTTGCACTTTAAATATGCAAATCCCCATCATAATTCCATTATTTTGTAATCATTCAAAAATGCATCTTTCAGAAATCAGCTATCTTTCCCCATAGATATTGTAAAATAGATTTTTTTCCATACGCGGGATGATCCAGTTATGAAGAAATGTGATCGTTTCACTTCCCTTTTTTGATGGCGGCTGGAATCTCTCCCACATGTTTGAGCGTGTAATGAGAAAATGCTGATTAAACTTTTCATATGGAAATATCCTTACTGGGCTCAGCAAGACTCTTCAGGAATTCAGAAGCACTTTAACTTAAATAAGGGAGAGGAACAATTTTTTAATATAAAAAGTAAGTGTGTGAAAAAATGATATTAATAAAGAGGGAAACCCAGATGTGTGTTGAATAACAAGGCCTCAGGTATTTAAAATTTAAGAGGAATTTACGCCGCTGAAATTTTTATAACTGGGAGGTGCAGCGCACTGCTTATGGAAATACCCCTTGATTGCCAGTCGTTTTTAAAATCTCATTCCAGGATTTTTATTTATTTATTTTTGTCTTAAAAAAAAATAAAACACACATTCTAAGGGACCTGGGCTCAGATTCTCCAAAGTGCAAAGGAAGGGTAAAAAGTAACGCTGTGCCAAAAACGTCAGATGCTAAAGGCCAGAGTGCAGATGTCTGTAGAAGCAGTCAGGAGCATTGGAGCAATAAAGTGCTCAGTTGGCAGTTGCTACAGTTTCTCTGCCTCCCACAGAAGGGAACATACCACTATCATCACCCTGCAGCTAACTTCTTAGAGTGCCCCCTCTTCAGTCTAAAGTGAAAAGTGCTTTATCTGGTTGGAGAACTGCACCACAAAATTCAAGCAAATGTGAATTTCAAGATAGCTGGGTTTTTTTTTGTTGTTGTTTGGTTCTCATATCGTTTTGGAAAGGGGGCATTTGATAGATTCAGCTACTGAATTGAATCAAGTTTCTCTTCTATCACTATGTATCCTCAGTGCAG
This sequence comes from Podarcis gaigeae, assembly GCF_964106915.1. Taxonomy (NCBI): domain Eukaryota; kingdom Metazoa; phylum Chordata; class Lepidosauria; order Squamata; family Lacertidae; genus Podarcis; species Podarcis gaigeae. Next base: position 32,954,018 of record NC_139687.1, on the reverse strand, counting down.
GGTTTATCCCCTGCAATTTGTTGCAGTCATGACTCTACCACCAATGAACGCAGGATTTTCAGGCTTCACAACAGAGGGCGGTATTGAACTAACTCATTTGGTTAATGCAAGGATTTCTGCTTGCACAACAGAACTTACCTCCCTCCCGTACCTCTTAAAAATGTTGAGTCCCCACCACCACACTTTTGGAGTAGATTTGGGGAGAGCCCAGGGCATGCACAGGGTCTGGGAGAGGGGAAAGGGGATGTTCTGTTGCACAAGCAAAAATCCTTGCACTGATGGAATGAGTTACTTTACAGCTCTCCAAACATTTAATGTTGCTGACACACTTTTTAGACATGCATCATTTTGCCACACAGTAATTCAGTTTTGCTAGCAAACTGGAGATTAAACTAAGCCCTTTCCAGCCCCGGGAGGAGTGAGGGAGTGTTTGTGCAGCACACCTACACACTGCATCTGACACACTAATGTGGCACGACACACAGTTTGGAAAGCTCTCAGTTACTTGGATAGCACCTGAAGTTCCCTGCTGCCTGTATGTCCTTGTATATGGCTATAGGAAATGGCCTTTTACCAAGTCAAACAATTTGTGCATTTAGTTCCATATTGTCTACTCTGGTACTTCCGGAGGCGGCGCGAAACAGCAATGGCGGTCCTCTTTGCGCTGTGAAGAGGGGCTCCGCGAAAAAGGGTCGTCCGCTGCGGCAAAGCGGAGACCCATCAAGAAAAACCGCAGGCAGAGTGAGCCTGCGGCCGTGGGACTCGGCGGGCGCCTGGAGCCCCCCCAGAAGCGGGGAAGGAGCCTCGTAAGAGGCTCCGGAACGTGAAAGGGGGAGCGGCGCTGTGAGTTCATCGCTCTTTTCGTGGAAGCAAAGCCGCGCTGCTGCTGCTGATGAGCGCTGACCTTTCTTCTTGAAATTATCGGAATTGGAGCAACATACCCGTGAGTAAGGGTCCTAAATTTTCTAACTAAATTGAAGAAATTCGGCCGAAAGCGGGAGGCGAGTAACAGGAAGTCCGCCTCCCGACTCTGCTAATCAGATCAAAGCAAGGGCTCGGAAACGAGCTGAAGCATTTAAAAAGGGATTGTTAAAGTGGAAGAAAGGGTGCATTGAGAGACTCTGTATTTTGAAGCCAAAAAGGAAAAGAACTGTGGGTTGTATAGACTTTTATTCTTTAGAACTATCCTCCAATTTCTGGGCTAAACGGGGCTGAAAGAGATAACCCCGTCACCGGGCTGCCAGTGCATAGAAAAAGAACTGTCAAACTGCTGTCAAACTGACGACATTGTTGCAGAGATCGAAATTGTTGCATAGACTGAGATACTAATATTAAACATTGTTACATGGACTTGTATTGATACTTTATAGCTGGATTTTAAAAGACTAGAAGTCCTGGAAACCTTCCTTTTGTGTTTGGGAATTACTAAACTCAATATGGGGAATTGAGGAACTTCAATGGCGGAAAATAGTTCCCTTCTTTCTCGAAGCTTTGGAATACTCCCCCTATAGGACTGTGGAAACATAGTTGCATGGGAACTGAGTTTTATTGAAACCTTCTGTGGTTTTTTTATTTATATTTGGGACTTGTTTTTCTCATGGGACAAAAGACCATTTGACCTTGAACAGAGGCAGGTGTGGAATGAGCGGCACAGGGAGAACAAGAGCAGCTAAAGCTAAAGATAAAGAAAAAGAGAAAAAATCTGGGCAACTTTTGCAAACAACTTTAACTCATCATCGCAGATCATCTGTCCCAACTGTGCTGACAGCACAGGAGGTGGAACTAGTGCAGCCTGCTGCAGAAGACATGGCAACTGGAGGATCTGAAACAGTTTTAAAACAAATTTTGGAACAATTGGCAGTCTTAAATCAAAAAGTGGACAATCAAACATCAAAGATTGACCAAGCTACATCCTCTATTGGCAAATTAACTGAACAGGTTTCGCAGCATACTCAGGCAATTGAGAAATTGCAAGGAGCTACGGCTGAAAACTTTAAATTAGCTGTGGAAGCCAACCAAAAAGCAGAACAGGCGAACTTAAAGGTGGATGAAATTAAAGGAGAGGTAAGACCTTTGAGAAGGCAGGTAGGGGAACAACAAGCCTACCTGGCATTGGTTGAATTGAAGAGTAAAGATAGTAATCTCAGGATAAGGGCTATCCCGGAATTGGAACAAAATAATCTAGAGGGATTCTTGACACTTTTGTTCACCAAATTCTGGGGAATTGAGGAAGAAAAGGACTTTAAAATTGTGACAGCCTTTAGACTGGGAAAATCAGTAAAGAAAGATAAACCCAGAGACTGTTTGGTTGCTCTGAGATCAAGAGAAGAAAGGGATAAGATACTAGGCCTACATTTTAAGAAATCTTTGGAGGTAGAAGGTAAAAGGGCCGAAATTTACAGAGATATACCCAAATATCTCTTGGAACTTAGGACTACCTATATAGATTTGACCAAATTGTTGAGACACAACGGAATTCCCTACAGGTGGGAGTTTCCACAAGGACTTTCATTTACTTACAAAGGAAGGAAAATAAAGATTAAATCACCTGAAGACCAGCAGAAGTTCCTACACGACCACGAGGAGGACCTGCAAAAAGGAGCCGCAGCTTCTTGGCCTCCACCACCACCGGGACCATCTCCAAGAGTTATACCACCAGGACCAGGACCAGCATTACCTCCCCCGGGATCGGGAGGAAGCTTAGATACCCCATTGTAGAACCCGTCAACTGATTCAGGATGTCTCTGCAGCTTCTTAGTTGGAATATAAATGGCGGAAACTCCCCGGAAAAAAGAAGGAAAGTCTTTCACATTTTGAAAAAGGAACAATTGGACGTTATCTGCCTACAGGAAACACATGTGACAAGGCTCCATAGAAAAGTGTTAATTAACAAAAGACTAGGCCAAGAATTTATTTCTTCGGACAAAGTTAAGAAGAGAGGAGTGGTGATTTATGCAAAGGAGAGCCTGTCACCGAAATTTTTATTCAAAGATGAATATGGCCGAATTTTGGCGATTGAAATACAGACACAAGGAGAAAAAATTTTGATATTAGGAATATATGCTCCAAATGAGGGAAAGTCGGAATTCTTCAGGAAGCTGCATGAGACCATGCTGGATTATTTGGACTATAGCAACATCATTATGCTGGGTGATATGAATGGGGTTGTGTCTGTACATATGGATAAGTCACAAAGTGCTAACATATCGAAAGACGGCAGACTACCCAAAACTTTTTTTGAAATGACAGACAATATGGACTTAGTGGACATTTGGAGGGTTAAGAACCCTCTAGGGAAAGAAGGGACTTTCTTTTCTGAAGCTCATCTGACATGGACACGAATCGACCAAATCTGGACAACTAGAGGACTGGCACCTAAGACTAGAAAAGTGGAAATCTGCCCAAAAACCTGCTCCGACCATAGTGCTTTGAAAGTGGAATTGAGACTTAACACAACCGGTACCTTCAGATGGAAAATGAATGACACCTTATTAAGAGATCAGGAGATTGTGAAGAAGGCCCAAAAAACCTTAAAGGACTATTTTGAGATAAATTTGAATACCATCGTGGAAAAAAGAACAATCTGGGACGCAAGTAAGGCAGTTATGAGAGGGTTTCTAATACAACAAAACACAATTAAGAAAAGGCTCTGGAATGAAAAGAAGGAGAAGATATTGGAGAAAATAAGAGAAGGAGAGAAAAAATTAAGATCTAGGCCTAAGTCGAAGGATGTGTTAAGAGAAGTGAAATTTTTCCAGGCGCAATATTCAAAATTGATAAACCAAGAGGTGGAATGGAAAATTAAACAAATGAAACAAAGATCCTTCGAATCGGCGAATAAGTGTGGGAAACTGCTAGCCTGGCAGTTGAAAAAGAGACAAAAGCTTAATACGGTTACAAATCTAGAGATCGAAGGGAGAATGGTTCAGAAACCCGAGGAAATCAGAAAGTGCTTCCAGAGGTACTTCAAAGAACTTTATACACAAGGGCCGCAAAAAGCCCCAGAGGTGGATCAATTTCTTAAAACTAATGGATTACAAAAAATACCCCTGGAAATGAGAACAAACCTGAACTGTAACATTACACAGCAAGAAATTGAAAGTGCCATTCAAAATCTTCAACTTGGCAAGTCTCCAGGCCCGGATGGCCTAACCTCCAAATATTATAAAGTTTTAAAGGACGATTTGATACAACCTTTGATGGAGGTTTGTAACCAGATAATGGAGGGAAGGAGGGCACCGGAAACGTGGAAAGAAGCTTTCATCACATTGATACCTAAATCAGAGACTGAAAAGACCCAACTTAAGAACTACCGCCCCATTTCACTCCTAAATGTGGATTACAAAATTTTTGCTGATATCTTGGCAAATAGACTTAAAAAAGTACTAAATGAAGTGATTCACAAGGACCAGGCTGGCTTTCTCCCTGGTAGGCATTTGTTTGATAACACAAGAAACATCATTGACATTTTAGAACTTCTACAAACAAATCTGAACACGAGAGCGGTTTTGATCTTTGTTGATGCAGAGAAGGCCTTTGATAATATTTCTTGGATGTTTATGAAGAAAAATTTGGAAGGGATGGGAGTGGGGCGGGGGTTCGAAAATGGTATAGAAGCAATCTATACAGAACAAAAAGCTAAATTGATAGTAAACAATGTGGTGACAGAGGAGTTTAATATTGAAAAAGGGACACGACAGGGGTGCCCTCTATCCCCCCTATTGTTTATTTCAGTTCTGGAGGTGTTGCTAAATATGATTAGAAAGGACCGGTTGGTTCAGGGAATCGAGGTCGGAGTGAAACAATATAAATTGAAAGCATTTGCAGATGACTTGGTATTAACACTTCAGGAACCAGTCTCCAGCACTAAAAGAGTGTTAGAATTAATTTCTGATTTTGGTCGGGTGGCGGGGTTCAAGTTAAATAAGCAAAAAACTAAGGTTTTAGCAAAAAATTTGACAGTTACAGAAACAGATGAGTTCTCCAAAGAAATGGAGCTGAATGTGGTTAAAAAGGTAAAATACCTAGGGGTGTACTTGACCTCCAAAAATTTGAATTTGTTTAAAGATAACTATGAGAAATGTTGGTCAGAAATTAAAAGAGATTTGGAAATATGGTCAAGATTGAAACTCTCCTTGTTAGGCCGAATAGCTGCTGTAAAGATGAATGTATTGCCGAAAATGTTATTTTTGTTTCAGGCCCTACAGATCGTGGACAAGGTGGAATGTTTTGGAAAGTGGCAGAAGGATATCTCTAAGTTCGTTTGGCAGGGCAAAAAGCCCCGAATAAAGTTTAAGATATTAACTGATGCGAAAGAAAGAGGGGGATTTGCCCTGCCAGACTTGAGGCTATATTATGAATCTGCAGCCTTCTGCTGGTTGAAAGATTGGATTTTATTGGAGAACACTGACGTCCTGGATCTGGAAGGGTTTGACAATGCGTTTGGGTGGCATGCATATTTGTGGTATGACAAGGCTAAAGTGCATAAATTGTTTAAAAACCATATTGTTAGAAGAGCAATTTGGAGGGTCTGGATAAAATACAAAGACTTATTGGAGAGTAAAACTCCGAGGTGGCTCTCACCGGTGGAGGCCAAGGCACGTAAGAGACCCAACATGGAGGCCCATTGGCCTAAATATTGGGAAATAATTGAAAAAACTGGAGACAATTGGAGGCTGCTAAGTTTGGAGAAATTGAAAACTAAGGTACGAGACTGGCTGCACTATGCGCAAATTCAAGAGGTATTTAAAATAGATAAAAAAGTTGGATTCCAGGTGGAAAAATCGAAACTGGAGATTGAATTGTTAGAGCCAAAAAGTAAACTACTTTCGAGAATGTATAATTTGCTGCTTAAGTGGAATACACAGGATGAGACAGTCAAATCCGCCATGATAAAATGGGCTCAGGATGTGGGGCATAACATTATGTTTGCAGACTGGGAAAGGTTATGGAACACCGGTTTGAAATTCACGGCTTGCACTGCCTTGAAGGAAAATATTATGAAAATGGTATACCGGTGGTACATGACCCCAGTCAAGTTAGCTAAGATATATCATCTGTCTGACAACAAATGTTGGAAATGTGGAGAGGCGGAAGGGACATTCTTTCATCTCTGGTGGACCTGCCCGAAAGTGAAGGCCTTCTGGGAAATGATCCATAATGAACTAAAAAAGGTACTGAGATTTACCCTACCTAAAAAACCAGAGGCCTTCCTTCTGGGCATGGTGGATCAGAGAGTGCTTAAGAAGGACAGAACCTTTTTTATGTATGCTACCACAGCAGCAAGGATCCTGATTGCAAAATATTGGAAGACACAAGATTTGCCCACGCTGGAGGAATGGCAGTCGCAGTTGATGGACTATATGGAGCTGGCTGAAATGACTGGCAGAATCCGAGACGTGGGAGAAGAAACAACTGAGGAGGACTGGGAAAAGTTTAAGGACTATTTGAAAAAACATTATAAGCTGTATGAATGTTAAAAAATGCACCTTTCAGGAAATTCTAGCTTCAGCAAATGTAAGTTAATGAAATGAAAATTAAGACACAAGAATTTAGAGGTAAAATAATGAAATAACTTTATTGTGTTTAATATAAAACATATAAGAATTGAGCTACAGTAAAATTGAAAATAGGGAACATGATAAAATAGAAGTTACAATAAGTTTTGAAATAAGTTAACAAATTGCTGATGCTTTATAAGACAGAGAACGCAGGGTTCGGAGGATGTGGGGAAGTCTTATAGAATAGATGGAAAAAGAATATGGAAACTTGTTACTTATACCCTATCTTCTTATAACCACTCTTTATTCTTTTTTCTGTATTTCTAAAAAGCAATAAAAAATGTTTTTAAAAAAAATAGACTACATTATACAGCTCGATGATTAAGCCCCTTATAGGAAGAAACACTGGTTGTACCGGAACAGCGCTTTTAAGTTGATTTACATGTTGATGTTGCTTCTACTAATACACGATTGACTGAAACGGAAAAAAAAAAAAAAAAAAACATATTGTCTACTCTGGTGTCCTGAAAAGCCATTATTTTGAAGAGGCTTTCCATGGTCTCAGGCTGAGGAAACAGAAACAACAACAACAACTTATACCCTGCCCACCTCACTCTGTTGCCTCAGCCGTTCTGGGCTGCTTCCAACATAATATAAAAACCCAGTGAGACATCAAACATGACCTGCTCTCTGTTTCTTTTAGCTGGAAATGTCTGGGACCTTTTGCATGCATGCACCAAGCTACAGTTTTGATATTATTCAACTTCAGGAAAGGAACATTCTTTGAGAGATGGGATGTACTCTGGGCTCAAAGCCTGTTCCCTCACGCTGCCAGAATGTAGGGTCCTTTCATCTCCACCTAATATTCACTCCGGATCAACCTGGCAACATTGTAAGAGTGCTGAGATATGTGGAGGTGTTACAACACTGCAAAAAGGGCATTTTTTGTAATGTCGGTCTGCCAGCTCCAAAGGCTTAATTCCTAGATGGAAAACTAGCATAATTCCATCTTAATATAAAAAAATGTCAGGCAGCGTGTCTCCTCAGAGTGGCAAATTATTGGCATGCGCACACACACAACAGGAAGTGTCTCTCTTGTCAAAGGACAATTTTACACTTTGAACTTTGCATTGGGATGCTTGCTCGATCTGATGTAGCGGCACCAGCTAAATATCAGTTGCTGAGTTTGGATTAGCCAATGCAGAACTCCTCTCTGAAGCTGGCCCAGGTGCAGGGCTAATTGCTAAAGGTAAATAGCACAGAAAAGGAATCTATCTAAAGAGGGATGATCTTTATTGATCATCACTTAGCTGGATATTTATCAATTGATTGCCTAGTCAGGCTGGTGCAAAGCATCTGGGATTTGAAGCTATACAATAGCTGTGTGACGCAGGCTCCCTGGAGCACAGTTTCTCTTTTCTGGAATATGACCCCTGTCAATTTGGGGACAAGTTTTTAACTGATTGAAAGGATGTCAACATTAACAAGGGAGTTTCTCTCTCATGCTCATCTGCTAATGCTGGCTAATGAATACAGGTAAATGCACAATGTTAGGATATGATGCTAGGAAAAAGAAAGAAAATTGTGGTTCTGGACATGAAAACAGTTGTTGGTACAGTGGTACCTCTGGTTACAAACTTAATTTGTTCTGAAGGTCCATTCTTAACCTGAAACCATTCTTGACCTGAGGTACCACTTTAGCTAATGGAGTCTCCCACTGCTGCCGCCGCGCAATTTCTGTTCTCATTCTGAGGTAAAGTTCTTAACCCGAGGTACTACTTCTGGGTTAGCAGAGTCTGTAACCCAAAGTTTTTGTAACCCCTAGGTGTTTGTAACCCGAGGTACTGCTCTTTGCAATTTTGCTCTTTGCTGCTGTTTCTGGCTTGGTAAGTTTGTGTTTTCATGGTTAGCTAGATCAGGATTGTTTTTTGGGGGAAGAAAAAAGTGGGGATACTTTTTACAAATAATAAAATTGTTATCAATGGGAGAATTTGGGACCAAATCTGTGCCCTGGCCTCTGGAAATTGCAGCAGTACAGTCTTACCCCCTCCACATGTTGATGGCGGAGGGAGAGTTAGGATGGCATGAAGTTGCCTCGCCACTGCCAGGCGCTGACAAGGCAGAGACAAAAAGCTGACACTGGCAGTTCGTATGCCAGTGGTAGCCAGTGGGAAATCCTGAAATGGGGTGTTGGAGCCAAAGCCCAACTAGTCCTTCAAACTTTGGGCCCCCTGGCAGTAGCATTTTTTTTTAAGCTGCCTACCTTTAGAAATGGTGGTGGAGCTGCTGTTCTGCTCTCCCCAGTTCCACTGCTCTCCATCTCCAGATTGGATCACTGTGAGTTTATAAGAAGATGCCCCCTATCCAGTTTTTAAGCTTCCCTTAAATGCTATTTTTTTAATGTGAAAGCAAATATTCAAAATCATCTAGAATATTCTGTGCTGGAAGTCAGGCACTGTTATTATTCACGGCACCCGGCAGTTATGTAGTAGGTTAATTTCCGTGACCTCAAATGATAATCTAGAGTATAGGCTTCTACACCATCAGCAACTGCTAGGAATTCAGATGCCAAATAGTGTCCTCTCATAGTTTTTATATAACCTTGGTATAATTTGTTCTAAACCATTCTCCTTATTTCAGTCTGCAATAAATAGGATTCCCACTTTTCACAGTTTCTCTGTAACTGTTTGCTTTCCTGCATGTAAAATATAACAGATTCTGTTGCTCTTTTCATCCCGCATCTCCCGAGAATGCTTTTTATATATATATCTATTACTTTACTTTCATAAGAAAACTCTTTTCTGTTGTAACACTTGCAAATCAAGATCTAAGCAATTTGCTGTTACCAAGCCAAGGGCTAATGCAATTTTCAGTGCACTCACTGGAAGTAATTTAGTCTTTCTCCATGTGACAAAAATTGATTTTATTCATTTTGAAATCAATATGTCACATTTGCTGATTTCTTGACTGGTGAATCCCTTTACAGACAATCTCAAGGGGTGCAAATCATATGTTTGTGCTTTTTAAAAAATGTTTTGTAGAGCTGGGCCTCATGATAAACCAAGAGAAAATATGCATTCACACATGCAAGGTGAACTTTTTTGGAATTTTGTTTCCCATAATTCATAGCGGGAAGGCTTCAGGCTTTTTAGGGAAAGAGCATTTAAACATTTTCTTAAATTCATTGTAAATCAATAAAAAAAACCCCTAAGGTTTGTTTTAAAACACAAATTTAAAAAGTATTTCATCCAGCAGCAAAATGACCCTAAAGAAGGTACCAGATGAATCTCTTGAGGTGCCACTACAGAGAAGTCTTTTCCACTGTAGCCTCAAAGGCCAAGTCAGACATGACTTCACATGGATACCAATGGGATCTAAGTCTGGATCCAACTGGTGGTGTGAATGCATCTCCCCTTGAAAGCTGCTTGGAGGTTTTAGCTGCTATTGGATGTGATATATTTTCTTTGCCCTCACTATGGGGGGCAGCCACCCTGATTTGCCCCAGAATGCACATGTATTCCAAAAAACTAGAATAATGTCTCACTCCATGGGTAGCATTCAGCCTTGCAACTCAAGAGTAGACCCATTGAAATTCATGAGCACAACAAAGTTAAGTCCATTAGCTTTAATGAATTAAACACATGCCTGTCCACAGCAGCCTGCTCTACAGCCTCCTGCAGCCTCTGCCCCACAAACACAGAATAAATAATCACAAATATAGCTGAGCAAGCTGGGATAAAGTACTTTGCTGCTCTAATTGTTGATAAGCATGCTCCAAAGCTGCAGTGCATCGAATCAATATGCCAGAAATAGAACTATTTGAGAGACAAATTAGAATGCTTCTGCTTTCAGTTTACAGCCGAATGCTGGAGGGCGGCAGGGGGTGTTGAGAGGTATGATGGCCGTGCATTTTTTGCTCAAATTATCAGCTCGATCCAGTTTCTGATAACTTAACTATCCTTTACACCATTTTGGGCATCTCTGCTAGTCACAACACCACTGCTGCAGTAGCCATTTCCTTCCAGTCCCCTCACATCCTAAATAATGACAACAATCTGTCCTGATTTTTTAAGGTGCCTTACCCACCTCTGTCATAGGAGCATAGGAAGCTGTCTTAGAGCAAGGCAAAACAGTGGTACATCTCACTCACTATTGCAGCCGAAGCTCCATAGGGTTTCAGTCTTGGATGTTGGGGTTTGATGTTGGGCCCATCTACATGCAGAAGAGATGCCTCACTACTGAGCAAAATCCCCTCTCCTCCAGTTTCCCCCCATCTTCTTCAGCATGTAATAGTTTCGCTAAGCCTGACAAAAGATTTTGTTGTGTCATGACGTAAATGATACAGCATGTTAAGAGAAGAGATGCTGTTCTTTGGTGACAGTCCTGTGTTGCCTCTAATGTTTACTTCGGCCTTCACACAGCTCTGTGGGGTTTTTATTTGGGGGGGGGCAGTTGGCATCACATTACGACAGCGAACTCTACAGAACACATACTTGCAAATGTATGATTCACAACCCCTATTTCCCCAGTACAAAATGCTCAGAATGTGCAAAGCTAGCCTGCAGGGTCGTGATATGTGCACAATGCCATTTCTCATTTTCTCTGTTTGCAGGGAAATCTGTGGAGAAATGAGAGGTGTGGGCAAATTCACCCCCTACTGTTTTGGCATTTATTTATTTATTTAGTTCAAGCAGAAGAAATAACTAGGATGAGGACTCTACACCCTCCAAACCCTTCCTGAGTCACATGAAATAAATCTTCATGGCCCTGTGAAGGTGGACAGGGTGCAAAATTTGTGAAACTTTCACAGCAGTCTGAACCTGCCAGGAACCTGAATGGGGGGGGGGGGGATGGACAGCAGGAATAAGTGTCCCCTACTGTCTGGAGTTCTGAATAAATCAATGGGTAATTTATTGATCTGAACATAATCAAATCAGATGACACATAAAAACCACCCACTCGCCTGGGAAAATGCTAAAATTCTTTGTTCATACTAGTGAAGATCTAGTATTAACCTGAAATATTAGCAATGTTCTCTTGATTTAAACATTCAGTGAGGCACCCGCCACTTTTTTTCCACCACCAGAAGATTGTTTTATCTTCCAGAAATTCAGCTTGAATTTTTCATGTTTGTTTCCATATCATTATTCCAGCTAGCCTTCTTTTCTCCTTTCTGCTTGTTTTCCTCTAATAATTGCAGCCTGGTGCTATGCACACCCTATTAGCTGTTTAGCACAGCAAGCTTTTAATCTTTCCAAAGAAATCGGTCCTTCCAGATTCAGATAACTAGAATTTCCCCCCTCCTTTCACATTACAGACTATGCTGGGTGTGGAAACAAATGCAAATATCCAGGTAACAGAATATAACCTTGCATTGCACACAATGCACACCAAGAATTAATAGCAACTAGACTCCCTCCTCCGCATTCTAGTTTGCTATTATGGGGTGGGGGGGGAGAGAAAAAAACCTCTTCCTCATGATAAAAATAAAAACAGTCATTTAAAGACAATTTGAATAAGCTGAGGCACATCTGAATACATTTTCCCTCCTGCGAGTGCTGACATAAATCTAAGAAAGATTAATTAGTTGCGTGATCGCTATTCTTGTCACTCTTACACTTCCCAAGATTTCTTCTGCTTTGCTGTTACTCGCAACTTACTTTGTTCACACCCTGTCACTTTTAATCATTAGACATAAACTAAGCTCACAGTACACGTTTATTACCATGTCATGGATAGCAGAGAAGCGTTACAACGTTTTATGTTCCTGTCTTTCTCTTGCTCAGTTTGTCTTACTTGCTGTTTGGATAGCTTTGCCGCACGCACACAAACAGAGCAACAACCCCGCCACGGTTTTCCCTGCTGTCTTCCAAACTCAAGCCGCTGCTGAAACACTGCAGAAGGCTAGACCTGGTTTCCTGAATTGTGTGTGGACGAGCAGAGACTAAATTCTGCAAACTGCTGGTTTAACATACCCAAGAAAAATGTAAGTCATTGGCCAGAGAGTCCTTGGTTTGAGGGGGCCTTAGCTCAGTGCTACAGCATCTTTCTTGCGCAGAAGAAGTCCAAGTTTCAATCCCCTGTAGCTCCTGAAATCTGGAGAGCTGCTCCCAGTCAATGTTGACAATAGTGAGTGAGATAGACCAATGGTCTGACTCAGAAAAAGGCAGCTTCCTAGGGCTGGATTAACCATTAAGCAAAATGAGCATGGGCTTAGAGCATCAAGGGAAAGGAGGCACCGCAGAACATTTTCGTTGCCTTATTTACCATGGACCATATGTGGCAGTTGAACTTGATTCCATAAAAAAGGTTTCCACCATAAATGAAAAAAATTACATACAGTGGTACCTCGGGTTACAAAGCTTCGGATTACAAATGCTTCAGGTTACAGACTCCGTTAACCTGGAAGTAGTACCTCGGGTTAAGAACTTTGCTTCAGGATGAAAACAGAAATCATGCGGCGGTGGTGCGGCAGCAGCGGGAGGCCCTATTAACTAAAGTGGTACCTCAGGTTAAGAACAGTTGCAGGTTAAGAACAGACCTCCGGAACGAATTAAGTTCTTAACCAGAGGCACCACTGTACATATATACATAATAATTAACAACTAAATAAAACAGCAATAGTAAAATAGTAATAATAGAGATTGATGATATACATTGATATTGGGAATACACCAAAATTAAAATCTGGTAAAATTTTATTTCACGGTTTATCATTGTTTATATTTTGAGTTAGTTATATATGGAGGCACCAAAACCTTTTAAGTGCATAGAGCCTCTAAAGGTCTTAATTTGCCCCTGCAGCTTCCTACGCTACTATGAATTTTATTGAGTAGGAACCACCTCTGGTTTTTGCTAACCTTTCCTGTTTTAAGCAGGGATGTAATATACAGTACAACTGCATCTTGCAAGTAAGTAACTCACACAATTCCAGTCTTGTGTGGTTGGAAGGAGGCTGGTTGAAATGTCACAGATTAAACACATACGAGGCAGAGAACTTAAAAGTTCCTTTTGTGTTGGGTTTGGAAGGTGAGGATGGTCGTGTGGCAGTGGTTTGGGTATATTATATTTTGCATACATGCATCCTCCCTGGAACATAACCCCCACACCACTAAATCCAGATTAAATAGCGGAAAGTTATGGTCTGGTATTTTGATGACAATTATGCCATTTGGATGCTGCTAATAATGTATGAAGAGCATGCACGAGGAGCATTGATTCCACAAGAAACATGTCTCAAGAAGCCCCTTCTATCTCTGTCTATTCTGATGCAGGTGCTCTTTGTGATACAAACACACCATAAAAATAAACAGATTTGACTTCAATGAGGAAAGCTCAAAGGAAAAACTGCTGCCACTGTATGGTGAACAGAGTCAGAATCAATACAACTCTGAAAGAATTGTTGTACAATTACTAAATTAGACTTTATTAAAGCAACTCAGGAGGGTTAGAACTAGTTTTGTGATCAGAAACATCTAGCATTGTGAAAACACAAGTGTCTTGAACTAGGCTATGAAGAGTGAAGCGGATTTTGTACTAGAATGATGTGCAGCATTGGATATTCACATGACATTAAGCTGCTAACTGTGGATTTTCGACTCACACAATAAATGGCAACCATTTACTCTAAAGCTCTGTATAATCTTTCTTACAATAGCCCGAGGCACATTACTGCAATTTTACAAACCAGAAGCCTTGCATTAAAACAGTTTGGGTTCAGTGTTTTAATTTTCTCTCCTGTTTAGAAGTAGTTTGGAGGAGAGTAGAGGGGGAAGCTGAGTGAAAATGTCAGAAAAACTTCTAGAAGTAGTCAGATAATTGCTTCTATACAGAGACACATCTCCTAGGTCAGAGGTTCTCAAACTACAGTCTGCAAGCTGCTTTCAGGTGGAAAGAGGAATGGCTGCTAAGCTCTTCTAACACTAATAGGATGTTCATATAATGTTTGCCATTTAATATAGCCCAGTCTTTATCCCAGTCTGCGTTGTTAAATGTTTTTATATATGGAATTGTTTTAAAATGTTTGTATTGGCTTGTATCCAATGCAGCACTAAGTGAGCACTCCATCAGTGCAAGAATTCCCAGTTGCACAATGGGACTCCCCCCTCCCCCTGTGGTCCCTAAATCTCTTCTGGGGGATCCCTCAAGCTTACTTGGGGAGGGTACAGAGTGCACCTGCGGGGAAATGAGGGGGGAAAGTCTCACTGCAGAAGGAGGAAGCCTTGTGTTGATAGGATGTTACTTAGCACTGCATTAGATACAAGCCATTGTTTTCATATATGGAACTCTTTTCAATTGGTCTTGTTTTATGGCTGTAACTGCTTTATGTTGTTATTATTGGGTTGTTGTTGTTGTTATCATCAATTGAATTTATATACCGCCCTATGCCTGGAGGTCTCAGGGCAGTTAATGGGCCCATCAATAGAAGGCCTGTAGAAGGGCTCCTCCCCATTGCCCTCCATCCCCAAAACCGGCTCAGGGGTAGGAGGAGAATCCCCAGAACAGCACACAGGGGAAGGAGAGTTGAGGAGAAGCATTCGGTCTGGCAAGCCAACATACTTGCCCTGATGGAACAACACTGAATTTCTCGCCTTTCACCAGCCACTGTGAGTGTTTACAACGATTTATAATTCAGTATTAACAACAGTTAAACACAAATTTATAGTCACATGAATAAGGTGGGTCCAGAAAACACATACCTCAGGTGTCAAAGAAGTGCACTTTCATCATACATTGAAAGATGCATAACCAAAGCTGCCCGATGCATCTCTGTGGGTAGGGGATTCCACAACACAGGGGCTGCCAAAGAAAAGGCCCTCTCATACCCCTCCCTGAATGTCTGAGGGGAGTAAAACTACCAAGAAGGCCCTCTCTGCTGATCTTAATACCCACTAGAGCCTCTAGGGATGGAAGTGGTCTCTCAGATATTTGTGGCCTAAGTTGATTAGGGTTTTAAACACTAGCATGAGACATATAAACACAGAGTGTTTTACAATTGCATGTTTTATTGATGTATGCCAACCTGTCTGGGTAAGAAATCTAATAATATCTATATCTATTATATAATATCTATCTATCTTGTTACAGTAAATAGATGATTGATAGATAGATAGATATAGATAGAAGATAGATAGATTAGATAGATAGATAGATAGATGATAGATAGTTAGATAGATAGATAGATGATTGATAGATACACACACACACACACATATATATAGACAGATAGATATAGATAGATAGATGATGATAGATAGATAGATGATAGATAGATAGATAGATAGATAGATAGATAGATGGTGTTCTTCCTCCATGTAAGACAAATTCCTGCTCAATTTCATATGCTGGACTCCCCTTCCTCCTTAGAATATATTTTGAAACATTTGAAGGGGGTTCAAAGACTCTAAACACCAGAGCCAAGATAATCTCATTTGATTAAAATGCCATAAAGTTGACCATAGCCCATCCAAATTGCACAAAGCATTATATATGGGCCAGTCTTGGGATGACCTGGTGCTGAGACATTTTGGGAGGCAGATTTACCTGAAGCTTTCCCTGCAGAGCTCAATTTGGCAGCATATCTGCAGCTGGCACCAAGTCCTCCGCAGTAGCAGAGATGTCATATTTTATAGTACACTCAGTGAACTGGACACCTGTCAAATTACATTGTTCTATCCTCTCAGCCTCCAAGAAGTACTGGCCCTGTAGGAATAAACGGGGAAATTTTTAACAGACCCATTTGCAATTTTCTAGTGGTTAATGACCTTAGAGAACAAAAATGGAGATGCCATTTGTGGATTGTGGTGGATGTCCAAGTGCCGCTTCCTCCTTCTGTTTAGGTGATTCTAAATTCAGGCCTTGCACCTTTCCTGCTGAAACAGATGTTCCTCCCTAACAAAGTTTCATTACTGGAAATTAGAACTCTATGACTGGCTTAATTTGTGGAAGATGTTGCCAAATTGGAGAGGGCTCAAGGGGAAGCAGCAAATACATTTGGAGGGTAACTCAAGTTTTAGAAGGTTGAGGAAGAAAAAACAATATAAGGAATGCAAAGTTTTGGGGGCAGCCACACTGAGGGCATCTTCTCTTCTGCCCACAAAAAACAGAACCCCAGAATCCCTGGATCTGGCACTGTAGTTTGCACCTGTGAAATATAAAGGATGATGTAATATGAGATACAGAGCATGTGGCTTCCACTCTTTATCCTATGGATAGGTTTGGGAACACTGTCCAAGGACATATGATGGAACAACGTTGCCTTTGATGCAGGGAGGGGAAACCTGTGGCCACCCTCAACTTAATATCATGCATGCGCACACTGAGCCTTATTTCATGCAGGTTGGGAGAGGGGGAAGCCCAGAGGGAGAGAAGGAGACTAGGGAGGGGGACATGGGAGGGGGAAAATGAAATTGTGGAGTGATGGGAAAAGCCCTCTGAGAGTGATTCTTTCAGACCTCTGGCAAGTGCTGGGTGAGAGTAGGGAGTAGAGAGAGAGAGAGAGAAAGTGGGGTTAGAAAGACAAAGGAGGGGCTGAAAGAGAGAAGTGGCCCTGTCTACTGTTGCCTTTAACCTGTCCACTACTGGCCCACAACACCCTCAGCATTCATTCATTCATTCATTCATTAGGATTTATTGCCCACCCTTCAGAACAAGTTGTTGTTGTTGCTGTTGTTGTTAGGTTGCCCCAGCCACTCTATGCAGCTTCCATCAAATTAAAACATCAAACACAGTAAAATATCAACCATTAAAAATATCTCTAAACAGGGCTGCCTTCAGACATCTTCTAAAAGTCAGATAGTTGTTTATTTCCTTGACATCTGATGGGAGGGCATTCCACAAGGAGGGTGCCACTACTGAGAAGGTCCTCTGCCTGGTTCCCTGTAGCTTCACATTTTGCAGTAAGGGAACTGCCAGAAGTCCCTTGGAGCTGGACCTCAGTGGAGATGTTCCTTTAGGTATACAGGGCTGAATCTGTTTAGGGATCCCAGGGTGGATCACAATATCAAGTTATAAAAACAAGGTGAATGATTATAGATATTTATACAAGCAAAATGATACAATCTTTCCAATGAAAAACAGAAGACTATAGCTACTTCAGAAGAGGTGGGACCCACAGGACAAACTGCCTGAACAGTTGAAAGGCAATTAAAGGTAAAGAGGTGTATTCTCAACATACAGGGAAAGCTGTACAGCAAGGATGCTAGATGCACCTTCATGGGGAAGGAGCTCCATTTAGAGACTGTCCCAGGCCAGGAAAAGGTGGTTTCCTCACCCCCAGTTGAAGGAATAGATGTGTATTTTGTCTCTGAGTAACAGCCCTATCTTTAACCAACTTGGCAGTCTACATTGTGCTCCGTTATCTCACCCAGATCTACAACGTGAGAGTTAGCAAGGACATGGGATCACTGAGTCCATGGAAAACATTTCACTAAACTGTTTATGTGTTGCCAACTCACACATAGAAATGTTATGACTTGAAGGATGGGTGGGACCGACGCAGGCTTTTTCAGTGTCTGGGATTGGAGAGATTGGTGCTTGGAGGGGGGGGCAGGGGAATCACTGTTTACAGCTCTTGCAAATGCAATACCTGTCCCAAAGCCCATTCCTTATAATCACAGCAATTGGCTTAGGTCTGTCACAGTCTGAGCAGCGTCGAAATAGGGGCACGGCATAAACAAGATAAACTAGGCAAACAACAAGTGTGCAGCGTGGGGGGAGGCGCGGAGGAGCAGATAGAGAAAGATGCAGCTTGAACCCCCAGTGGTGATAATAATAACTTATGGCAGCTGAAGTAAATCAGAAGTCGACAGGAGGAAATGCTCCACCGTTTCAGATGTGAGCGTACATAAAAAGCACTTTATTGAGGCAGACGTTACAGTCATAAGACAGGGAATATTCTGATGTAGCCACACAGAGACCTCTATGGTCCACAGATGACAAGGGAGCAGCCAAAAGATACCCAGAGAGCTCCTTATAGGAGCAGTCCTGAGATGTACCTCTTTACTGATTTTGTGAATTCATATTGAAAAGCGAAAATGCTTATTTTCAGGGAAACCTTTCAATTAGGGAGGGCTAGGAATGGGCAAATCTGTCAGTTGCGGCTTCACCCAGTTTCTCATTTTTCCAGTCTTAAAAATCAGTTCTCCATATTTACCCATCAGTTTGCACTTTTTTAAAGCTCTCATGAAAATTCAGTATTTTAGTGTGAATGATTCCTAATATACACACATTTTATGCAATTTTGCCTAATATATGCATTATTGCAAAGCAGTTTTCTCTAATATGACACATTTCTGTATATTCTTTTAATTCGTATGTGCATTTTTATGCCCATTTCACCCAAGTATTAGTGTACACATTACTTGGCTGGAGAATTGCATTGCAAAACTTGGAGCAGTGTGAATTTTGAAGGTTGGCTGTATTTCAGTTTGCATACTGAACAATGGTGCAGATTTTACAGCAGGAAGGGAAGCGTAGGTGAATTGCAGTCTGGGGTCTTTATCCGTGGTTCCAAAGCCAGCTCTGAATGCAGTCCACAGACATCAGCTTTTCAATTACCCTCCTTAAATTCCATCAAAGATTACAAGATTATTGCGGAGCACTGTAGAGAAAGTGGTGTGTGTTCTCTTCCATTTATTTGTTCTGTAACCTCTCCAAAAGCCTTGAAGATGCAATTTCTACTGAGCTGAACAATACAGGTCTGTAAAAATAATCAAGTGGAAAACAAATAATAAACCAGCATTCCTATAAACTGCTCAATGTGGTATAACACTTTGCCATGAATAATGAATTCATGTAGTAAAATGGCTCTAGCATTTCAACCATACAGCTATGCATAAAAAAGGAAAATGAATAACATGAGGTCCAGTGTAAGGTTCTGTGCAGACTTTTAAATGTGATCATGTAAGCACTTCCACCTGGAAACATGATAAGGGAACTGTGATATTTTTCAGGTGGGTCCATTAGTTGGCTACTATATTTGTCTTGCATGGATTGGGAATCTCCATGTCAAGTACTCATGATTGAAGTTTCTGCCTATGACCCAGGAGAGTCACATTTGAAGCAGCTTGGAATTTTATTCATATTTATGCAAATTAAGATCCACATGTGACCATGCAATTAAAACATATTCCAACTACTTCAAGACTGTTCAGGTATACGGATATTTTCACATGTCACAAAAGGTGCTCTAACCCAGAGTGTTCATGTCCTCTGTATTCACTAACCATGTAAGAAAAATAAGGCAAGATGACAATTAAAATACATGAGCACTCCAAGTTGCCTTGTACTGATTCAGATCATTGGACCATCTAGCTGGAAGTGGTTCTCC
The DNA here is from genome assembly GCF_964106915.1 of Podarcis gaigeae. Classification (NCBI taxonomy): domain Eukaryota; kingdom Metazoa; phylum Chordata; class Lepidosauria; order Squamata; family Lacertidae; genus Podarcis; species Podarcis gaigeae. The sequence goes on along the minus strand of NC_139687.1, from coordinate 32,934,188 downwards.
AAAGTTTCAAGTTACAATGGATGAAAACTCCCAATTAGACCTGGAGTTATGCCAAACACAATTTGGAGCCAAATGAACCCTTGCTATTTCTCCCTACCCTCCATGAGCTCCCTTCTTACATGGCTCGATGCTTCAGAAACAGCAGTGATTTGGGGAGGGGAGATGGAGCAGGATCTCTCTTCCTCTCATCTCTGACACCTAACAGTTGTCAGTAGTGCTGGTGAAAGACTCCTTGCTATATCCCACTACCACTAAAGTAGCAACTCAGATAAAGGGATGATGGAAAGGGTTTGGAGATAGGTTGAGGTAGGGAACAGGGACAGGTGTTTTTCAGGTTATGATTAAAAACTGGATAAGACTTTGGGGGGGCTGTAGCACTATTTGAGGTGGGCATTATCATCCACCAACGTTCATATTTCCAGATTAGGAAATAGATTTGGCAACATCACCAGTTCAAATAAATCTTCCCCATCCATGCAACTTAATATCCTTTAATGGAGCTGCCAAAGATCTTAGGAACATACAGATTATGCCCCATCCCAAGACAACAAAACAATGCTACTTCCCTACTTGTCTTTGTTATTGATATTTTTGTTGTTTCTTAATATTGCAGTTCCTGTGCTGCTCTATCTAGGCCAAGCAAGGACTAAGTATCTGCAATCATGAGTTTTACAATATCTTAAAAACCCAAAATTTCATGTTGCTTGATGTCCAAATTTCTTCCTATTTCTCCTTTTCATTTTCTTGATATTCTCATGGCTGTTAGTTACAGAATGATTTTAGGAACATGAGAACATCAGAACCCTGATGGATTAGCCCATAGTCCAGCATCCTGGACTCAGAGATGAGGGCAACAGCCCTCTCCCTACTTGTGCTCCCCAGCGACTGGTATTCAGAGGCAAATACTGCGTCTGATTATAGTTATCATGGCTAGCAGCTACTGACAGCATTCTCTTCCATGACTTTGTCTAACCTCCTTTTAAAGACACTCCTTAGTGGCCAGTACTACACACCTGGATGGCTTTAAAAGACAATTTTGGACAACACAAAATCCCCAAATTGCTTTGATCTTTTCTCCAGTGAAAAGAAAAGTTTACAATACAAGGAAAAAACTATGCTTTTCAGCAAACTGTCAAGCTTGTCAGTTTGGCTGGGGTGACACCAGAGCTATCCTCAGTTAACTTATGATCACTGTGTATAAAAGCCTTTTGGAAAAGCTGTGTAAGCTCTGACATTATAAAGAGAATATTTATACATATTCTTAGTCCTCACCTCTGTTTGAGTAATGATTCACATGAATAATATGCATTCAAGTACTGGGGTTTTATGGCTTAGTTTTTAGCCCGAGAGTGTGTGATCCTTTCCCTATTTAAATCTGCATGTTTATTCACAATGACTTTGCCATCGGCAGAGAATGAATGTGGAAAATAGTATTTTTAAAATATTACAACTTGTTTGCAGCGAGTCTGGGCTTTTGCGGGGGTATATTTGCTTGTGATTTCCTTGCAATTAATTTATATCATCTTTTTTTTTATTTCCAGGGTATAAAACAGAGATCTGATTGCTTATGTATTCAGAGCAGTTATTTGTAATTTAAAATACAGAACCTAATATTGCCTTTCCCCTCGCTTTGGGAGACTTTGCTCTCACAAGTAGCCATTCATCACTTGCTTTTAAGTTGCTTCAGGCGTACTGAAAGAGATGAGGTTTTATTTTCATTTATGTTTTCTTAATACATGTTGATAGAAAGGAAAAATTGTTAGCCGCAAATACCTCTAAAGAAAATGAGCAGAAATTTGACAGCCACTGCTAGTTTGGAGAAATAAAACATGGTGCCTCAGAAATTATATGGTTTTCTTCCCTTTCAAAGTCCACAACTGATGATCTAATGAAGAAAAATAATTGAGTTGTTTGATATTGCACCAGAAAACACAGGTGGTGAATACTGATGGAACTGGGGCCATAGTTAGGCTACTGAGAAACAAGATTTGGCAATTGCCAGATTTGACCATTCTGTGGATGGTGATTTTGACTAATTTCAAATTTAGGCTGGATCTACACTGACCGTTTAACGTTATTAGAACACTATTAGATATATCTTTCTAAAACGTCACAGGGCATACTTGTAGAATAGAGTGTTTCTTACCTCTGTCAAAGCAGGAAAGATTCTTTTTTGTTTTCTCCACATTGTTTCCCTGGTTTCCAGTTGCTCTGCAGCACCCTCTGGGGTCATGTTTTAATAACGTTAAGAGCAGAACATCATGTTGGCCACATGGTTATCAAAACCATTCCTTAACCATTTCTTAATGTTAAAAACCATGAGTGTAGATCTGCCCTTAGTATTGTTCCAGGGGACGCATAACTACAAATGTCACCACTCCTTTAAGTAAGAGAAAAGGAGCAATCCTGACCCCCTGATGTTGTCAGTGGTTAGGATGAATCAAAAGCCTTTCTCAGCAGAGAGAAGCACTGCTAATGCAGGGAGGGGTGGGGGCTCTTCTGCAGAGGAGGCCTAAATTCTACCTGAGTGAGTGGGATGTGCAGGAACCTAAAATAGGGGGATTGGGCGATGGGTATGTGTGGAGCTGGACTGGCCAAGAAGCCATGGGATTCTTGCAGGCATGCTGCCTGGAGGAGAAGCTTGATCTGGCTAGGGCTGCCAGGTAAGGAGCACCCTAGAACTAGAGGTTTCAGGGCCCAAACCTGAGACATGGGATCACAGGAACAGAGCACCATGGGGACAGGGACCACTGAACAAATGCACACTAGGTGCACACTAGGGCCAAAGCAACCAAAGGGTGACTGGCATGCAAAGCACTGAATAATGAGATAATTCATCAATCTGAGGCTTTGCTTCAGGTGGTGTGGGTCAAGGATCGCAAATTAGAGACCCTGGGCCTCCTCTCATTTGCCTTGGCAGCTCACTTGCATGTTCCCGGATTGATCTACACTCATGTACGCTCACTTAACGTTTAGAGAGGGTTAAGGAATGGTTTTCATAATGTAATGGGCACATTACGTTTTGCTTGTAACGTTAATAATGCATTATTGAAATGTGACACCAGAGGACACTGCAAAGCAACCGGGCACCAGCACTAGGGGAGCTGCATTGTTAAAGGTAAAGAACGTTTTTGATTCACCAGTATGCCCTGTGATGTTTTAGAATGCTGTACCTAATATCATTCTAATGGTGTTTAAAGGGTCAGTGCAAATCCAGCCCCAGTCTCCACAATACACCCAGAGGGACTCTCCAGAGTGCCCATTCACCCCATCCCTATTCCCCACTCTGAAGAAGTGGGTTATTCCTCAGAACAAAGCATATGGGGTGAAGATGGCCCAGGAGTGTGCATGACAGTGTGTGTTATCACAGTGACTGGGAATTAGGTAAATGTTTCTAGGAACTTAACTTTTAAGCAAATTTCTAGATGCCCTGAAAATGTAGCAGTGGTGCAGAAATCATGTCATCTAGATTGCAGGCCTCAGCTGGGCTGTGTTTTTCTGCTGCTGCTTTAGTTTAAATTTCACACGTTGTCTTATATATTTTTTTAAATTGTTTTGAGCAGACTGGTTGTGAAAAAATCCTGAATTAATTTAATATAATGAAATAAATGGAAAGATCTAACTTCCCACCCAAAATTCTTTTGCTACCCCTCCATGAAAACCACAGTGCTCTTGACAGGTGTTGAAGCCATTTTTATGTTTTAGCTAGGGAACCAAAATGCTTAATGCTCTGTAAATGCTATCTTTATGTTGCACAGGTGAGAACAGCTGTTATAGCATGGCAGTGGGTGAGGCTTCCTTCTACAGTACTGATGCTACGCAGATCAGAGTGGGAAAAGAAGTTCAGGGCTACAGATTATGGTTCACCTACAGTGTAATTCACTTACTTTTGCAGAGGGAGAAGGGTGCCACAACTGCTCCTCTCTCAAACTGAATAAACAGCTCAGCACCCTGCTGCTATGTTTCTGGCTCCTATTTATGAGCTGGCGGGGAAATCCAGAGTACCAATTTTTCATATTGTGTTTTGCTACTTATGAATTCCAAGACCCAGTAAAGAACCCCGGAGCTCTGATTTCTCATTTCATTGCTGCTGCATAATAGACCCTGTAGCTCGATGTATCTTTTAACGGTCTACATTTAGACAAATTGTTGTGTGAACACATTTGTAAATGACAGCTGAGAGAAAAGCACAATCCAGGAGCCAAGAAGAACATTCCGAGCGAGATGAGAGGGAAGCACAGCATTCCTGGCTTGTTAACCTCCAAAGTGAGATTTCATTGGAAGTGCAAATGTGTAAATAATTAGAAAACGTGTCTCTTTTCGTTCACCTCCGTGCACACAAATAAACACTGGGTGTTTGAAGCAAGTTTCAGATGATCCAGAATGGAAACTCTAATCGTCCCTCAATTTTGGAATGCATTTGAACTTTCTACCTAGTGGTTGAGGGCTTGAACATACTGCTGCCCTGTTTGAGCCTGTTCTGTTTCACAAAGCAACCATTTTTGTTGTACATGTCCCAGTATGGTGCAGAGGGATTAATCATAAACCTGAGACTTGAGTTTCTAAATGCATGAATGATTCTTTCTGTGGGCTCAGCATGCAAACCAAGAACAAAGTAAGGCCAACCCTCAAAATACAGCCTCTGTGCTGGCTTTTAAATGGTTTGATTCATCCCTAGGTGAAAGCAGGTTAGAATTCTGCAAAAAAGAGAGAAAATTATTCAGAGCAGAATGTATAGTTTATATTTCTGTCGTGAGAAATATGCAAAGCTGAACTTTGCATCGAACATGTTGTAGAATATGCAGGCAGCTAAGGAAACCCTTATGCTTCTTGCAGTCTTTCTGGTTTTAATGTTGGTGGACATAGCTGGTCGAGAAATGTCACCCATTTTGAAATGCTAATGGATACATTTCTATCAAGAATAGATGGGAGGAAAGGAGACTTTTTAGGGGGAGAAATCCATTTCTTTGATCCATGATTTAATGTGAACTAATATTTCAAAATCGAACATCACAAAAGTAACAGCAAGATAGTGTGTCTGTCTGAAAACTCCAACCCAAGGTCACCTTATGGCTTTCAAACACACAATTGGAGACTAATAACCCTGAGCAGTAGACAAATAACAAGATCTTGCACAAGTGTTCAGTCAGTGTTCCAATAAGTAGTTTCTATAGCATTGTTCATGCTTCTGATAATGTAAAAGGTAAATCAACCTCTTGTGCATGCAGAAAACTGTTTGGATGTCATTTCACTTTTCTCCCATGCAGCAGAATCCTAGGCAAGTTTACTTGACAAGATCATTCCTGAGTGCCCTCTTCCAATGCTGTGGAGCTCCGGATGACATTCATGACTTGCCCTTCCTTTAGAAAGATCACAGTGGCTTACCAAGACTAGGGTTGCCATATTTCAAAAAGTGAAAATCCGGATAAAAGTTGTTGCACTTTTTCTCTCTCCAAAATCTCAAAAAACAAATGATGTTTTTGAGCTTCTTTAAAGGAAATTCGCCAAAACAACATTTGTGTGATTTCCACCTGGACACTGTTTCCAATGGCTGAATCCCGGCTATGTCCGGGAAATTCCAGATGTATGGGAACCCTGACCAAGACTCCCATCTGTGCACTAATAAGGTGATCCACATCTCCTTAGCTTCAACACTGAAATAGAGTTAACCTTCGCAGGCCTATCACTTGTTCTTGCTCCTCAGCTGAATAAAGGCAGAACCCTCTTTGCACCAGCATTGGGAATTGCCAGAAGAAGCTTGTACAAGAGTTATTCCTACATGCATCCAGAATAATGAGACAGCTGACTTTGTGCTTCATGAAAGGGTAGCAAATTGTTGCATTATTTAACTTATTATGATTGTGTGTTTACTGCTAGAAAAAGGGAGAAACACTTCTGGGATTTTTGGCCTCAGGTGTCCACACACCTTGACTTGGAAGGTAGGACATTTGCTATTCCATCTCAGGCAGCAAGCAAAATGTCTTACACTAGCCCTGCACCTATTTCTCAAGAACTTCAGAGACAATGTTGACTTCTCCCATGTGACTCTGCAGGCAGAAGGATTCCTATTGTCTTGCAATATTTAAAGATAGAGATTTCAGTTGACTACTAGCAGAGTTGTGTGCATATGTGATGCTCCAAGAAGCCTCCTGCCTCGTGTTCGTTTGATAGTCCTTTAGGCTTCATTATGTTTCAAAGAAAGAGTAAGTGTGTAGCATTTTTCAATGAACTGAGAGTTTGGGAGCAATGTAATGCACTATCCAAACATGATGGATTCATTAAAGAGTTGATTAGTGCTGCTGATCAGAATAAATTCATTTGCACTTCATGTGGAGGTCATGTGTATCTTCTTATAACACATTATGCAATTTTGCATTAGTTAATGAACACTTAGCAGTAATTGGATTTGGAGGACTGAATCCTATTGCATCAAGAATAATCACCTGAAATGTGACTGTAGCTCATAGTCACGGAACTTGAGGCAAGATTATCCTCTGTTTGCCATGTCAATGACACAATGCTCAAAAATATTCTGGTAACATTTGTGTTATCTCAGAGCAGGGGCACTGGGCTAGTCATGCACCAGATATTATTGGACTGCACACCCCATAATCCCTGACCATTGATCATGCTGGTTGGGACTGGTGGTAGTTGGAGTTCAACAACATCTGGAAGGCTAAATGTTCTCTACACCTGTCTTAAAACTGTTCCTCAAATCTGCTGGGAATGGCAAATGTTGAGAGTGCCTGCACTCAGATCCTGCTTGTGTGCATTTTATAGGCATCTTTTTGGCAATTGTGAGAACTCAGTGCTGGACTAGATGGGTCTTTGGCCTGATCCAACAGAGCTGCACTTATGTTATCATTTTACATTTTACTGTCACACCAAAAACTGTCAAAAGTGGAAATGCAATCTGAGATATACAATATAATCTAAAAATGCAATGTAGATGCTCCAAACTTATCTCTGGTAAATGTATCTGTGTGTGATAGTTTTTGCATCACATACCAGGAGACACAGGCATGTTGCATGAGAATGCCCTTTAAAAAAAAAAAAGCTGTGCAGGCCATTACAAAAATAGTTTTAGCCCTTGAACAAATAAAACAATCCCTTAATTTTTCATTGACTGATAAGGGCCAGAATCCTCATGAGGCTGATTGCTGCATGCACTAAACAACAATAGGGAACTTGTAACTGACCATCTTTGTTAATAGGCACCTCTGCAAACCCTGGGAATGACTTCAGGCAATAAATACACAAGAGTAAGCCAGCCACTCCGAACAGTAATCAACATTAAAAAAACCAAAAAACCCTCTTCTTGAAAGACAAAGAAGGTTAATGAGTTAGAGTTTCATTTTCTGGCTGCAAAGCAAACCAATCAGGAAGCATACATCTGACAATTATGAGCTGTACTTTTATGAAGCAAGGAAAATGAGTTTGGATAATCAGTGAGACATTAATACAGATCTTAGTAGCCATATCAATCAATTAATTTTTTCCCACAAAAAAGGGGGGAAGTATTTATTTGATCTTGTAATTTTTCTTACATGGTTCTTTTATTAACCTAAACAGAGGAGCTTGCTGGATAATTGTTCCATTGTTTTAAATCTCAGGAATTTGAGGAATCAAATTTTCTTTAATTAAAGTATTGCTGGAGTACTATATGGTGAAATTGTGAGAAGGGCCTTTCTGAAATGAAATTGTAGCTGGCCCATGTGGCTGAAAAATGCATATGGTGTTGTTTCTCTGGTTTTTGAGGTGGAAGAATTTGTTTGCAAGCATTTATATTTTTAATATTATTTATCATTAAATAAATACTGCTAATAAAATGTTTATTTCAATTATCTAATTTACATCTTTCCTTTAGAAGCCTACTGGCTGATGTCATAAACTTTCAAGGAAACAGAGCATCCAATTCTAGTCATCTGCTTCTCAACAATAAGCTTAAACCATGATCATGAATCCAAGGATGCTATCCTTAAAAGTAATGGTGGACCTGTGTGACTGACAGATCCAAGTATATGTTAACTACCAACTGAGGAGTTTGACAATGAAATCAGGAACACAGAGAGGTAAATAGGATCGGCATCTAGGCATTTTGATAAGTTTTTTTTATTGCTTTTGATTTCTGTAATTGCTTTTAGTAGTTCTCTTATGTTTGTAAATAACTTTGACCATTTCTGTGAGTTTAGCAGCTAATTCTTCTTCTTCTTCTTCTTCTTCTTCTTCTTCTTCTTCTTCTTCTTCATCATCATCATCAAAATCATCTATCAAATCTATCAAATTTTTGTAAAGGTATTTAAGTCCACAAAGGCAGCAAATAAAAGCCATTTGTTCCTTTTAGCATGTTTATCACCAAAAGAGAAAGTATAAAAATAATGCCCATGATTGGCAAAACCAGGTCTTAAAAGCTTGTTTGTCCCTCAAAGAAGTCATTATTGCAGCAAGCTCAACCCTCTAATTTACTAAACTGAAATTTACCATATGTACATTTTGGCTTATGGTGCTTATTGGACTCTTGAGCCTAAAATTATAGCCTGAGTTTTAGCTCCCTTTCTGTAGATGCGATTAACAGTGCTATTGGTTCCAAAACATGGGAATTTTGTCTGAAAGATGAATGTGTATTGAGATCTAACTACGAAGGCTATTTTGGGAAAGTTTGAATGGTATGGTTTCTTCATCTTCTTATCTAACAAGAGTCCAATTAAGACTTTAAGGATGCGGGAAGCCAAGTATCCAAATAACTTCATTTTCAATACAACAAACTTTGGCTATACCTATTTGACTTATTCTGTTAAATACCAATGAAAGGTGAATTTCTCTAGCACTATTGAAAAGCATTTGAGGTCAAGAGAGCATTACTTTCATAACTGAAAGTACTAATCATTTCCAAAAAGATTATATCATCAAGGTTCTTAGTTGCCAACCACAGTGTACTCCATAAACAATGTTGATAATAATTTCCCTTTAACTTTTGAATAGGTTTATAATCCCTTTTCCCTTTGTACAAGAGTTTTTAACTTGGCTGACAAAGCTGGACATTTTAATCTCTCAGGCCATTTGTTTTTAAAGGTCTTCCCCACTTTTAGTATTGCAGTTCTGATCAAACCATTCAGCGTTTTCCAGCATTTTAAAGAATTGAACTTTCAGGTCTTCAAACAGTTACCATAAGTGGTTTAAGCCTATCTATTACTTGCTGAAAAATCTGCAATTCTACACTCACTTCTTTCCTGAAAGGAACTCTGAACATGCTCTGAAACCTAAGTCTTTACTCAAGCAGGTAAAACATATTAAGCTAAGTTAGAATGATTTTATTGAAGGGTCACTATGTATGATTTGCTGCCTTCTTTCCCCCGCTTTCTATCTCAAATACACATTTGGCTTTAAAATGATATTTCCTGCTGAAATCTTCCCCATGAGTCCGAATGCATGTGACTCTCGTGTTTCAAGAAACTATCCTTGGAAGGCTCTATAAGAATTAGTGCCCTTTTCCTAATCCTGGGCTGGAGGGAATTGTCCTTGTCCATAGGGTTTAAAATCCCTGTCCTGAAAGCAGCTAGCTGGACTGCTGAGGCTAAAGATTCAGCCTAACTGGTGGCAGCCTATCATAATTATTTTTCAAGGAACCTTTCCAAAAAGTGTTTCCAGCAGTATGAGAAATGCTCCCCTCTCAAACTGCAATGCTGTGTGTGTGTGTGTGTGTGTGTGATACAAGCAAACATTACATACACCTAGCCCTTGAATTATTATATAGCTTTTCTCTAACAATATAATCCTTATTATCATCTTGGCACAATAGTACTCTTTGCATGAAAAATCTTTCCCGGGATTCCCATTAACTTTGTGCTCCTCTTAATTTTCATGTGTGTTTTGCTGCCGCCTTATCTGTCCTGCACCAAAACAAATGGCTCATTTTGACAGAATCCATTGCAACTGTTCAACATCAATCGTCTTCTCGCCATCTTTGCTTCTAAAAGCTATCTTTCGGTTGTTAAGCCTGTTTTCGTATGTCATAATTGTTGTTATGAATCACAGGCCATGCCATCTGTATCTGACCATCCATATCCAAACAGGCGCACATAGGAGAGAAAGATAGCAAGGCCTGATGGCTCTACCACCGTCTTTTCTTTGAGCACTTTTTAAACTGCTAATTTGTAATCCACCCAATATACACAGGAATCTGACCGTAGAATATATATATATAGAGATGCATCATCTAAATATGTCACGATGTTTTATGTAATGTCTGCATTGCAATAAAAACAGAGGAGACTATTGCAATACGAAGGACAGCTAGATTATTGACTGGGACTGGATACAGAGAAAATGTAAGGAACACATCTTACCAATTCTGAAATAGCTGCACAGGCTGCTGGTCCATTCCCTACTCCAATTCAAATGGTGGCATTAACCCTTAAAGCTGTAACCTTGTTGGAATCCACACCAGCCTGCCTTTGGACTCAGCTATCCAACTTTGAGATCCACAGCCAGCAGAGGTGAGGTGGTCAAAAAGAGGGCTTCCTTGAAGGTGGCTTGCCCGTTCAGATTTTCATGAAATTCTAAGAGGGTGGGAGAAACATGAGGTAAAAGAGGACTGTCAATTGAATTTCTTATTTTGGTTATATTTATACCACACCTTTCCTCCAGGGACTTCATAGTGGTATACATGGTTCTCTCTCTGCCCACCAATTTTTACCCTCACAACAATCCATTGAGGTAGGTTAAGTTCAGAGACTGTGACTAGACCAAGGTTACCCAGGGAGCTTTCTGGCTGAGTGGGGATTTGAATCCTGGTCTTCCAAGTCCTAATCCACCACACTAATCATTGCAACGCACTCACTTTTCAGAAGTGGAGGGGATCCAAGGTTGGGATGGCAGCAACACTCCCTGTCTCTGTAGTTATCCTCCTGGCAGCTTTTACTTAGCCCCAAGGCAGCACAGAATGATGCTGTAGGATGATGGACACAGAAACCCCCATAAGAGCACTGCTATCTCATCGCATAGCAATGTTCAAGGAGAATTTTCCCTAGCCACAGGATATAAAGAAAAAATTAGTAAAACATTGCACCTAAATCCCTGGAAAACAAGAACAAATATCTAAGGGAGGGAAAGGAAAGTGTTGAATACATCAGGAACATAACTGAGGTTTTGCTCATATGTGCTGGGTGTGTAAAAGGGAGCTAAATAGCATGCGGGGGTTAACTGGAGAAAGTTATGAAGTCAGACCCAGTAATATGCCTTTTAAACTATGTTATAGATAGTGTTCCAGCAGAAATACAAATGTATCAGTTCTCACAATTTCAAGAATTTTGGTATGAACAAATATGGAAAAAGTAATCAAAGAATTATTAAATTCTTGCTGCAAATTACAAAAAGAGTTTACAGAAATGGATCCCTGTAATCCAGGCATCCTCAAACTTGGCCCTCCAGATGTTTTGAGACTACAATTCCCATCATCCCTGACCACTGGTCCTGCTAGCTAGGGATCATGGGAATTGTAGGCCAAAAACATCTGGAGGGCCGAGGTTGAGGAAGCCTGCTGTAATCCAATTTATTAGGTGGGAGTGGGAATATTAGATGGCAGCTAGAATTTACATTACTATGAATGATAACTTTTTATATGTCAAGCTTTTACAGATGTATAGTATGAAATACAAGTATGAATGATAATAAAAATATTAAAAAGTGAGAACTCTCATAGGAAAATGGTATTAAGGAAATGGCAGTGTGTAGATTGCCAAGAGATTCCATGGGTCTTAAGTCACTCTGCTGTTTAAAGTTGTATTCCCCACCCCAAAAAGTTCTTATTCCTGTGGTTTATACCTATGGCCACAAAACATGACATGGCATCAGAAGAGTGTGAAAAATCATATAATTAATCAATTTAAGATTTCTTTTGCTTAATTAGCACCATTCATATGAAACAAAAACACCCATTATTTAGTTCAGAGTGTTTGTATTACTATTACTACTACTACCACTACATTTGATTTACTATAATAGAGTCTGTAGAGAAGGGGGTAGTCCTTTAGACATTTGAAGCCTCAGTCATTTGGGGCTTTAAACATTAACATAAGCACCTTGGATTTAGTCCCAGAAATGAACTGGCAACTATTGTAGGTTTGCCATGTGCCCTCTTTTTTCAGGACATGTCCTCTCTTTCAGGGGTAAAATTTGAGACAAATTGCATTTATTTGCTTTTAATGACCATCACAGTGTCCTCTTTTTTGCTCTTTAAAATATGGCAATCCTAAACTACTGCCCTAGATTTAAAATAGGGTTCAATTTAGGACTCATATAACCCCTATCTAATAAGCTGGCTGCTGCATTTAGGATCAGTTTTTTTAAAAAAAAGTTTTTCTGTCTTCCTTTTGAAGGACCGTTTTTTTCTTATGGATGGGAAAAATGGGAATTAACCTCTCATTGTATCTATATATTTAGGGTTATTTATTGGTAGTTCCATGTGATCCTTCAGAACTGATATGTTCGTGTCAAGGCCTAATTGCACAAATCCATTCCCGAATAGATTTTTCAGATGATTAATCACACCAGGCTTTGCAGAACTCTTTCAGTTTATTGAGGCAAGAACTGTCTTGGCACATCTGAACTCCAGAGCTGTCAGATGGAGCTCTTGTTTGTGGGGAATCAAAAACGGAAGGGAAGCAAAAGGCTAAAGGAAGAGCAAAGAATGTCTCCTATGTTCCTGGGCAAACTAGCAAGGAGGCCAAGTCTGAAGTTTGTAGAGGGGCCAGAGGTCATGGAGAATCATATGATCTCTTCTGGACCTTTTACTGGAAGAAAGCTTCATTGCCCAGTGTGGCTAGGAATGGGGCAAAAAACAACAACCCTTGTTTGCCTCAGAAATCACCTGGGCTTTGTATCCATTCATTGTGAGTGCAGTGGTACCTTGGTTCTCGAATGGCTTGGCTCCTGAACAAATCGGCTCCTGAATGCCACAAACCTGGAAGTAAGTGTTCCGGTTTACCAATGTTTTTCGGAAGCTGAACGTCTGCTTGAGTGGAGGAAGCTCCTGCTGCCAATCAGAAGCCGTGCCTTGGTTTTTGAACGGTTTTGGGAGTTGAATGGACTCCCAGAATGGATTAAGTTCAAGAACCAAGGTACCACTGTACTTCAAAAAACTCTTAGGGGGGTTGTGGGGATCTGAAAGGCCTAGTGCAAAACCCAGATGGCAGACCTAGCCTGTTGCGCATTCATTCTGAATTGTTTGTACAAAATTTGTGCAGAGGTTACATGCCATTGTCATCTAGTGGGTGTTTTCCTGTGAAATCTTTTTTGTTGCTTTACAAACTATCCACCCAGAATTAAAACCCATGGAGATCGTCCCCCACATGTTCACAGAAATGATATGGACCTGTTACTGAACATATGTGGAAGTGACAGGAAGAGGGACAACCTTTTTTAGTGGTGTTTTCCATCCCTAGAGCTTTGTGGGCATCCTTGAAACCACTTCCTTGCATTAAAAGGTTTTTTTTTTTGCACTCCTGCTGTGCTATCTCTGCTTGCCAAAAGTGAGTGTGGAATCTTGAGTTGTGGAACCGTCTGATGGGCCCATTGCATATAGGTTTCTCACTTACAGTTTAGTTTTTAGATGCAGACAGGAAAGCCAGTTTTTGTTGCCTTTTCGTAGCACTGCAAGTGTGTCCTAGATAAAACCGACCTAGATAGCTCCATTCTGAACTCCAATCACATATGACTATTCATCATTTTTATTGCCAAGTGCTAAAAACAGATATATGAATCATTTTGAATTAGGAGAGATCAGACTGGAACTATTTCTTCATTACCTGTGTCACATCTTTCTGAGGGTCAAAGATGTCCAGTGAATTAAAAATAATAATAATAGAGATACTTAGCTCACCTTTGTACCTTTTGTCTTCAGCAAAAGACTGAAGTTGAGGAACATCAGTGCTAGCTAAGCATTATATGGCACTTTTCATCTTTAAAGCAATTTTGGAGCATTAGCTAATTAATCTGCATATCACTCTAGAGAGATAAATTGAATATCATTATCTTCAGGTTTTGACTGAAAAGCTCTGTGAGGGCTCCCTGTGAAATCCTGTTTTAAATTTTTTTCTGAGGTTCCACAAAGGACAAAAGTTGTAGTTAGACAAAGCGATGTGAGAGCACCAAATACACAGCCAGAGGTGCCTTCAAATATTCTACTGCTGTCACTTGCATGTCTGAACAGTGGATACACAAGGTAATATATGCTTGTGGATCTTGCATGCTTTCCACATCCCTTTTTTATTTTTTTAAATGCAAGTTACAGGACAGCATACTCTTGAGGGTTCTAACCCGTCATTAAACTCTCTTCCCATGGAGACGGACCAAATCCTATGGTGGGATGGGACAGGGAGAGATTCCATGGTGGTTGCTCTGCCACATCCAAAGCCCTGTCCATTTGATGTGGCAAAGATGGGAAGAAAATTAAGTAAATCAGCTGCAGGGCAGATGCAGTTCTGGGTTCAATCTATGGAAGCACCAAGGTAGTGATAGGGTTTTGAATCCTGTGGGTTAAATGGTGCCCCCATCCCACACCCAGCATGCCACAGAAAGCTCTGTTTGAGGTGCTTCCACAGTTGAAATTCTACTGGCAGCATATCTACACTGGTAAGCCTTTCTGCCACCATATTGAGGTCTCCTCTGTGATAGTACGTGCTATTGCAAACAGTGGAGCTCTTCTCCACTGGTGAAGCAGCATTTATGCCACTTCCAATGGTGGCCAGCTAGCCTGTGGCCTTTAGAGTTGCTCTACCCAGCCTGCCAATGCATTGACACATCTTGGTGGGTATAAACAAGCAATAATACAAGAGAGGACCAATCACATGGATCATTGCAAACCAACAGAGACTAGACTGGGTGGTGGTGGCAGCAGCAGCAGCAGCAGCAGCAATGAGCAATTGCTCCTGCTAGAGCCGTGATTCCCAATGTGGGGCACACGCCCCATAGGGGGGCAGTTTGATTTTTAAGGGGGGGGGGAATCCGAGAATGAGTTAGACCAAGTTAGTGGCCTTTTAGGCTTCCTCCACGTGAATAGGAGTTCAATTTTGAATAATAAGAATTATATGTTTGGGGGAGGTGCATCAGGATTTTAGAGATGCTTAGGTGGGGCATGGCCAGGGTTGGGAACCACTGCTCTAGAGGGAGGCAGAAATCCCAAGATATGGTTGAAAACACATTTGGCCACTACCTTGAAGTTCTGGTCAATGCTGGGATGGTTGACCACTTGGAACCACATCCAAGGATAAGTGAGGAAAATGCTTCTCTATCCAGAAGATCAAGGAAAATAGGAGAGGTTAGAAAGGAAAACATAAGAGGAAGGATTCTAGAGGAATATCAGTGGAATGATAATGAAGACAAAGATGGGCAGAGATAAGATTTGTACATGGTCAGAAAATGGAGAAATGATAAAGTAGACGAATCAAACTGCAATAATCAGCCCTACCCCAAACTACAGGTCTCTAGCTCTATGTATGACGTGAGAAGTTCTGAAGCAAAAAGGACCACTATCAGCACATCAGAATGTTAAAATAGACAGTTAACAATAAAATATGACCGGCAATGAAGTTGGCTTCTTTCCATCTTTTTTATCTATGTGGAAGGAGAGAAGCTGTTGAGGTAAAAATTTTATCTGCCCTGTCTCCACGTGAATAAAAGCTGCCTCGATAACATCTGGAAATTTGTAAGTGGAAGCCATGGGGAACAGCTCGCTTGAGAACATTATCTATTTAGCATTTGTTTCACACAGACTCACGGGGTGCTCCCCTTCATATTATTTCCCTTGTGAGAGAAAAGTCTTCCCTCCTTCTTCATTGCTACTCCCTCCTGAATGTTTTTTTTTTTAAAAAAAAAATGTTCCGATCGTTTCCACTTACTCCCTGAAAATGACAATTGTTGAGATGTGTTCCTTTTCTTCTCTGGTATATATTCCGGTTGTTTGATCCTAGTAAAATAGTCTAGTGTTGATTGCCTGTGAATATTGTTTATTACTTGTGAAAGTGTGGGAGCAGGAAAATGGTGGGGAAAGTATCACATCTGTAGAGGCTGACAGGAATCGAGAGATATTATCTTAATGCTGCATTGTGTTCCAGCAGGCTAATGACCTAATTAGACTGAGGTACATGAAAATATATTCTTTCTGAATGCACGAACAACGCAGAGAGTAATGAACAATCTCTGGGAACTCTGATGGCTGCGTGTTAAAAGTGTTAATCTAATCAATAAAAACCGAAGGTCTGGAAGCAGTGCTCAATCTAAGCAGTCAAACCTTTCCAGAACATTGCCACTGAAATAAATATTTAGTGGCTCTACACTGAAGGTGCCATTCTTCTGACAGGATGAGTTTCATGCCTCATGGCACAAAAGTTATGAGATTTCAGTTGGTAATCAAAGAATAACTCCACATTTTTCACAGCAAAAAGACATTGCTTCTTTTCTTACTGACATATCTATGATGAAATGAAACTTTTTTCTTTTTGACACAGAAAGAGAGAAGAAGAAGAGGAGAACAAACTGCAACACAGCATCCCAAGGATTCTTACAAAGTGGACTTGAAGTTTAAAGTAAATGGGTTTTGGCTATGAAGTAACACGTACAGTGATGCAGCACACAGAGCTTTGAATCTGAATTTTAGAGCAGGATTAAGTTATCTCATTCTTCTGATGGAAAATACTTTTTTCGCTCTGGAAAACATTTGGGTATATGATTTGGAAGGAAGGAGATCTACCTGCACACCCCACTTCCCCAAAATAAACTGACAAACCCAGTTAGTTGTATTTACCTAGGACCAAATAACTGCACCAGTATAATTGGAAGCTAGAAAAATTAGGAAAGGAGAAGGTCAATAGGCCATGTTGTAGGAATGGAGACCTTAATGAAGCGAAATCAAATGTTCTGCCACTGAGTTTTGGTCCTATAGAATTTATTTTGATTAAGAGCAATAATTTTAAATCAAAGGAAATTCTATAGGACCATAACTCAGCGGCAGAACATCTGTTTTGTGTGCAGAAGGTCCTGGTTCAATCCTCGCTATCTCCAGGTCCAGGTATACTTGCGAGAGACCTCTGCCTGGAAACCTCAGAGAGCTGCTACCAGTCAGTGAAGTGAGTAGATGGATCAGCATTCTAACTCAGGATAAGGCCGATTCCTATGTTGCTATATCTCCCCCTCATTTCAGTTCCATCTGTCATTAATCTTTATTTCATCCATAAATCATTGTAGCAGACACCCTCTTCCTAGGCAAGATGTAATATCTTTCCTACTTTCCCTTTTGCGGTCTAGTTTTAGCAGAGATAGAGCTGTCAGGGCAAAATTTCAAAAATAAAGTGAACTTTGGAGCGGTGAATGAAGGGCATTACCGGTGTTTGTGTGCATGCGATGTGCATATACTTACACGTACAGATGGATTTGCATTTCCTGCCTCCTTTCTACTCTCTTTGCAGTGGAACATGGGGACACAAGGAGAAAAATCTTTTGGGACCTTAGAGTGCTAGTTTTCAAGTTGCATTCCAGGGAAACCCAAACATCCATGGGAAAGAAATCCAGGGATGCACAAGGAAAAGATTATTAATGGCAGACAAGCTTCCCTAATAAATGTTGCCCTCCACTTTCTATCTGGGGCAACAGTGTTGGGGGCGTTCTAGGGCACACTCTAGCGCCACATTCACACCATACATGTAAAGCACTATGATAACACTTTAAACAGACATGGCTCCCCCAGAAAATCCCAAATGTAATCTGTTCAGGGTGCAGGGAGTTGTTAGGAGACCAGTACTTCCCTGCCGTAAGTACAGGTCTCAGAGTGATGTAATGACCAGTCGCTCCTTACAGGGAATGCTTGTTTCTCCGGACAGAATAAACAGCAGTAAACCAAAGCATCTTAAAATCCTTGTACAAGGGGAAAAAACTGTAAAAAATTTGCATAGCAAATCATTTGTGCTTAGAACAATTTACAGTAGTTACAGAACAAAGGGCTGTGAGGATCTGTGCTTTCAGGAACAAAGCAAAAGCTCCAACTCCTATTCAGAGACAGGAAAAGCAGAATTCTGCAACCTGCCAAGCTAATCTTGGTAGTTTACAAAATATTGTGGTTCTTTTAAAGAACTTTTTTTTTAGCCAGGACTTATTCAAGGTACATGCATCCCATCCCACCAAATTGTACATCCAGGTTGTGATCCACTGTTGCTTTTTAATCCAAGGAGTGTCTGCTTTGGATTGGGCAAGTGTTACTGGGGAAGAAGGCCCTTAACACACACACACACTGACCATTTCCCTTTACTACTTTTGCTCTGTTCCCAAGCTATTTGCTCCGGAGAGAGAACCATACAGACACTATAGGTTTCCCTCCTAAGGCATAGAGCAGTGTTCTCCCTCCGAAACAGGAAACTTAACTCTCTCAGAATAAGTCTGATTCCTCCTGCAAATGTGTCCTTTCAATGACTGCCATTGCATTCACGCATAAACACACCAAGAGGCAAGCAGGCATATTTCCATGGGATTACAATGCATTCGCTGTATGCACGGAGACAATTGAAATGGGGTAACATCGTTGAATTTGGCCTATCTGACTTCTGAGATTTCATGAGCACTGTCCTAAGCACATAAGAAGACCCTACTGGGCTAATCTGGTATTCTGTTCTCACAGTGGCCAAACAGATGCCTGCAGGAAGCCCACCAACTGGACCTGAGCGCAGCAGCATTCAGCGACTGGTAGTCCGAGAGGGATATCACCTCCAACTGTCAACCTAGAACATAGAGATCATAGCCAGATCATAGCCTTGTCCTCCATGAATTTGGACAATCCTCTTTTAAGTTGGTGGGCGTTACTGTCTTCTGTGGCAGTGAGTTCCATAGTTTAACTATACGCCACATGTTTCTTTTGACTGTCCTGGATCTTCTAACATTCTGCTTAATTGTCCACACTCTTTTTAATATGGCTTTGCAACCAAAGGGACATTAAAATGTTATATGTATATTTCTTTTTTAAAGATGAAAGCTGAGGATCTTAAGATGCCGAGAGTCTTGTTACTGTTCTGCAACCTGTCAGAATCAACATATACACAAAGCTCCAGGCTGTTATTTTTTTTTTTAAAAAAATAAAAGAGTGACTTGTGAGGAATGGCCTCATGGTGCTCTGGATATATGCAGCACCTGCCCCTTGACATTCCTTGTAGGAAAAGTGTCATGTTAGTGTCATTTTACTTGAATCTGTTTGGTCTCAGAATAACACATCATGAGAGTAGTGACTGAAAACACATGCATGCTGCTATCTCTGGAAATAATTAGAGAAGAGACTGTATTATGTTTACTTAATTTACTCAAGATAGCTGTTTGTCTTAGGAACAGGGGTGAGCCTTGCAAAATTAGTTCGACACAAATTGCTGCTATTTTTGTGCCAACTGTCAGTTCACACTTTATATATATATATTCTCTCTCTCTCTCTGCAGATTTGTTTAAAGGAAGTACTGTATTATGCTGTATTATGGTGTCAACCTAGTTACCAAATGCGGGCATAAATGAAAACACATCTGCTGTGTGTGGCAGAAGACCAAGTTTACTACAGAAAAAAAATGAATTAAAAAACTTAATTGCAAATATGATCCTTTAGAAATTAAACACATCTGCAAAGTAAACAGATTCTGTTTAGAACTCTTGATTCATTGCTTCAATTAGCAAGAAGAATCAGGCAGGAGCTGATAATATGAAATGAGGAAAAAACTGCTTGCTTCTGTCTTTGGTCACATCCATGCCACAACATATACCACTGTACTTTACCTCTCACAGTGCTAGTTCCCATCACTACAGTTCCCAGAATACTTGGGGGAAGCTATGTGCTTTAAAATGTGTGGTGTGGATGCGACCATATTCTGTTTTGTGTAGAGGTGCTTAATGTATTGTTACAGGCCACCCCCATCTCTGCTGGGTGGTGTGAGATTCCAGGGGTCTTGGCAATTTAAGCATGGTTTGTGTTTCTTCTGGGGAAAATGAGGCACAGCAGAGTCTGAAGTGTCTTTATGAAATATGCAAAGTGATTTGATTGCTACTTAGCACTACCACTCAGGGGGTCCTCTTAATGGCAAGAATAAGTTTGGATCCAACCCAATGTATGTGAAATTAGTTGTTGTTGTTGTTTAGTTGTTTAGTCGTGTTCAACTCTTCGTGACCCCATGGACCAGAACACGCCAGGGACTCCTGTCTTCCATTGCCTCCTGCAGTTTGGTCAGACTCATGTTTGTAGCTTTGAGAACACTGTCCAACCATCTCGTCCTCTGTCGTCCCCTTCTCCTTGTGCCCTCCATCTTTCCCAACATCAGTGTCTTTTCCTGGGAGTCTTCTCTTCTCAAGAGGTGACCAAAGTATTGAGTGTTGAGAAATTAGTTGAGTGTTGCCTAAATATAGGCCATGATTTGTCCTTGAGATCAATGTGCGATTTCAATGTGACTTAGGGTTCATATTACTTATTATTGCTTCATTTCCTGCTAAGTCCACATGAATATAGTATTATTATTTTTTACATTATATAGATCTTTTGTGTTGTTGAATACTATATAAAGAGTTTGCTTTCTGTCCTGTACTTGTTTTAGTGATGAATTATTGGTCGAGTCAGCAGATTTTTGATTTGACCGTTTCTAAATGTAATGTAAAAATGGTAATTTAACTGCATGAAATTCCTTACTTCTAGCTGGATCTTCTTTGAAGCAACTTCTGGAGACGACTCCTTGTTTATTCAACATCTCCAAGAAGGTAGATTAAAAATATAATTTATTAGCTCTTAATTATTGTTGCCAGGGTCTGGCATGTTGACAGAATGCAGTAATGTTCTCTGCACTTGAGAGACTTCACTAGTGCTTGTAGAACCGCTAACAGAATTTTGATCATGATTTACTGCTCTGCATTTCTCAAATCCATTAGGAAAGGAGAGGCAACCCTATTCAGAATATTTAACCCTGAGGGAGGGAGGGAGAAAAACAAAGGCCATCTAGAATCACTTACTCAGCAATGTATACTGCCTGATCAATTGCTATCTTTAAGAGGTGTGCAGTGTTGCATTGCTATCATTTGAAGTTCTTTTGTGGGGGGAGGGAGAGGGTTGATATAATGGGATAGGTTTTCCATACCTGAAGGTAATCAAAGGATTTGATGCTGGGGGGTGAGCAGAAGTGAGAGCAGAAGCTTGCTTATGCTTTCCTTATTTTAGAGACACTTGTTCATATTAGAGGACAAAAGCTCAAATAGAAATCTCATTTCTAGTTTTCCATGCTCTTAAGGGATGGTGAGCCTGTGGACTCAAACTCTTATCAGCCCCAGCTAGCAGGATCAATGGTTAGGGTTGGTGGAAGTTATAGACCAGCAATATCTGGAGGGCCTCTGCTTCAGGGCCCCTAATCCTGGAGGGGGCCCAGAAGTGACTTTAGTCCACAATGCTTTAAAACAATGGGTCTAGTAATTTTCTGTTGTATATATTTCAGCAATCCCAAATTTTCAGAGTTGGCAGCACAGATGTTGTAAAAGTTGCAGTGCACAACCCTATTGAAGAGGATATCAGTGGTTACACAGACCACATTGCAGTTCCAGCTTCAGGGGGCCCAAAAATGTAGGTCCACCATTTGCTCTATCCTCTGTCCTTCCTTGACTTTTGCTCTCTCCATAAAGTTGTCTTCAAGCCCAGCTATACAAATTCCTTGCATTTCATTCCTTCAAACTAATATCCTAAATAGCAACCTGGGAAGCTTGCTGGCCTCTTTGACAGTCTAAGGCATTAGCTGTGTGTCTCCTGCATACTGTCTTCAAAGTTACATTGACCCCCCCCCCCGTTTACTTAATACTGAGTAAAACAAGTTCTGCTTGCTACAGCAAGTGAATGAAGGACACAGAGGAATAATGACAGGCCTCATCCCCTCAGAGGGAAAATTGCATTGAATTATAGTAGAAAAATCAACGTGTTATAAAAATGTCCCCAGCTGTGTGGTTTTTTTTTTTTAAAAATCCAATTTTGAAAATGTCCTGTAAGTGCCTACAATTTGTGATTCTGAAGAGGTCTCTGTGCCTATAAATTCCATCCACTTTGGCCAAAAGGAGAAAGTTACGGCCATTTAAGATTCTCTGTTTGCTAACAATTAATCTGTACTGGCCCCGTTCCAAAGCTTTTGTTGGGAAGAATGGGGGAAGAAAAAACTAATTTATTTTGGGAAAGCAGGAACAATTCACAATATTTAGAGGTGAGAAGCTTTTTGGTGAAAGTGGTTGGGTGAGGTAGCTGGTTTTTTTTTAAAATCAGCTATTAATACTACAAACTCTAAATTAAGGCATTATAATACTTTTGGAAAATGCACTGAATTGTAAGTAAGATGGAGATGCTGAAAGATATTTTCTACAGTTCAAATTTATAGTGGCATTCACTTGAGCACTTCGGCCAGCAGTGTCCATCATGTACATCCTCATGGGGGATATGCCCACAGCTGCTATGACTTGTATGATCAAAGGTGTCCCTCCGCCAAAAGAGGTGGCAATGCTTGGCCTTTAGATGTACCTGTATCAGGTATCCTCCAGAGCAGAAGTGTCTGTATTCTTCTGCATTGTATCAGCCTTTATTACTGAAGGAATAAAATATGAACATTACCAGAAAAAATCCCCCACACTCAAGATATTGAAGCATTAAGGAATTATTTGCTTTCAAACAGTTTGTCAAGACAGTGCTTTAGATGATGTTCTTACTGGGATTATTTCTATCTTTTAAGCTGCAGATCCTGACAGTAATGTGTTTGTTGCGAACGATGAAGAGTCCGCCCCCTCCCCTGTCCATAAAAATGAACCCTGTTTTATTTCAAGAGCAGCCAGAGAAACACCATCTAGAAATAATCCTCTGCTTCTAACAGTTTTTTTTTTTAATCTCACGGGACAGAATGTGACAAGAGAATGAGTACTGTTTGATATTCTTCCTTTATGACCAAAACAAGAATAATTCCCCACAGCTAGAAAATGACAGCTTTTGGAAAAAATGTTCCAGTGACTGAAAGGATGGTCTGCCCATTTCTTTAAGCTTTTTCATTCCTCCTGGACTGAAACAGTTTAGTTTTTAGGCGACTGAAGCAGCAATGTTTGATAGAGAAAAAGAATCCTAGTGGAATAATTGGAGGTATATAAAGAGTAACTGCATGCAAAATGTTGCATCATCTCTGAGCTGATGGGCAAATACACACAGTTTATTTGTTTCAGCAGCAAGTGGTGTCACTGGAATAAAAACTATTATTTTAAGTATGCATGGGGCTTGGAAGCTACAGAATATTCCTTTGCTTCATGAAAACATTGTGACTTATAATGAAGAGATGTTAGAATATAGATAGGTAGGGATAGAGGGATAGATAAACAAGCATTGCTTAGCAGGAGCCTATACATATGTCTGAAGAACCAAAACAATCTATAATTCTGACTGTTGCTTCTCAAGCTTAAAAGAACCACAGTTCTTATAATTAGGGGCTACACCCCATTCACTTTGCTTACCAACCTTGCCTAGTCTTCACCAAACCCCAAACCCCTTGCCAACCCCCACTCTTTACATGCCACCCCCAACCACTCAAAGCTCCTTCAACCCACACCATGCCCTCACAGCTCTGAGGTGCCTCCCCCTTCTATTAAATGTGACTGCAGCAAGGTTTAACATAGGGCAGGAAGCCCCACCCACATTAAACAAGCTGCCTGGGTTGCCTGCTGGCCAATTGGCTAGAGTTGGTGTAGCCACCTATTGGCAGCCACATGAACTGCAGTGTGATGGCACCTTACATTTTTACATATATAGGAAGAAAAAGGCCCTCCACAAAAAGCAGAAGTACATTTTTGCGTCCTAGTTTCGATTTCCATTATTCTCTTTGCTTTTCACATCTCCCATGAAACTGCTTTTATTCACCCCCCCCCCATCATGTCTTTGTTTAGACACATCTGACTCACATCAGAAAGGAAATACATCCCATTGTATTTTGTAACAAACTACTTATTCTCTCTCAGTCTTCAAGGCTGTCAAAGCTATTTTGGTACTTGAGGCAGAAGTATC
The DNA here is from genome assembly GCF_964106915.1 of Podarcis gaigeae. Lineage (NCBI taxonomy): Eukaryota > Metazoa > Chordata > Lepidosauria > Squamata > Lacertidae > Podarcis > Podarcis gaigeae. The sequence goes on along the minus strand of NC_139687.1, from coordinate 32,910,121 downwards.
TCTGCCCCATACCTGGAAGTAAAATAAATCAAATAAATCAAATAACTGACAACTTGCTGCCCTTTTGTGACAGCCCAAATTGGTTGCCTTAGACAGCTAATTGACCTCACTATGCCAAATGCTAAAGCTGCTGAAAATTAGAACTGATTTCCTGGCCTCTGGCTGATTAATTTGTTCAGTAAACCAAATTAAAAACACTAAGCTTCCATCAGAGGGAGCAACACTCCATTGCTGTCATTTCTGCATCAATATATTTCCAAGGAGCCCCATAGGATTTCAAACAGTTATCCCTGTTTTGGATTTGCATAGACTGGCAGCTGTAGAGAAAGGTCAACAAAGGTAAATGTACATTTCTGAAGATGAAGTAGTTCTGAGATATTCTAGGTCACTCCAATTACTACCACTTTGTGCTGAACATAATGGCAGTCTGCCTTTTGCTTCAAAGAGCCTGACAGTGCAATGTGACTTGAAAAATGAAACAAGCCTTCAGTTTTGTATACTCTGGGGATTAAACTGACAGTCACCTGAGAAGACTGTGATTTTTACCTTTGAATAAAAGCTGCTGAAGTAAAACGTCTTCATTTCTACTCATCAATAATTACATTTGTGGTGTAAATTAATCACTAAATGTGTTTAAGTCTCTGAGGAACAAGGGGAGGGGACGGAAAGGCTGCAACACAAGCAGTTGAGTGAAATTTTATTCCCCCTGCTTCTCAGATGGCATCTATTGACACTAATAAATTTGGGCTATCCCTTCCACCTTTTAGAATTATGATGATGATGTTTGCAGTCTGTGGGACAGAGGGAATGTTCATAACTATCTGAACATTCACTGGCCCTAGTGAAATTGTGAGCCACATTGACCATTGGCTACGAGTAGCTTTCACAGAAAAGAAACAGCATAATTATGTTTCTTTTTCTTTTTTAAGCCAAAAATATGTAATATCCAGCTTGGGGCTGTGAGCTTCATACCTTTTGCACAATTCAGGTCCAAGAGGATTCAAAATGTCTGGAAAACATCCACAATGTATTGAAATAATTTTTAAAATTGTGTATTTTTAAATAAAAAAGTTAAGTTTATATTCCTTTAAACTTCACTACAGTGGTACGTCGGGTTACATATGCTTCAGGTTACACCTGCTTCAGGTTACAGACTCCACTAACCCAGAAATATTACCTCGGGTTAAGAACTTTGCTTCAGGATGAGACCAGAAATCGTGCAGCGGTGGCGCAGCAGCAGCGGGAGGCCCCATTAGCCAAAGTGGTGCTTCATGTTAAGAACAGCTTCAGGTTAAGAACAGACCTCCGGAACGAATTAAGTACTGAACCCGAGGTACCACTGTATCCCCATAATTTCAGCAAAGTGAGAAAGAGGTGTAAACTAGATTCATGGAATCATTTTCAAAATAGAAACATGGTAACATTTGAAATATCTGCTGCTGACCTTTCCAGGGACCCCTGATACTGTTCCATGTTTGTTCCAGCCATGTCTTTGTTGTACTAAAAAAAGTCATCCTGTTACTAAGACAAATTATACCACAGAACAAATAGATGAAAGGCTGTTTCCTCAGAAGAGCCTTGAAGGGTAAATATTAAACATACTGTCAGCAATCATAGTCCTAAAGCCGTCCCAGTATGCAGTATCAAGGGAGTCAGTGGGACTTGATGCCTCAAGAATAGAAAGTGGAAAATGCATTTACATTGAACTCTGAGGCCATAATCAGGGCTGGCCCTACCATTAGGCAAAATGAGGTGGCCACCTCAGGCAGCTGATTTTGGATGACATGAAAGGCAATGCATTAGTTATTATTGTTGCCTTTTTATTGCCAGGGAGAGTGAACAACACTTGTGGGATTTTTTTTTTTTGCTTCTGGGGACAAAATAATTTAGGTGTCCCTGGATACTTTGTACCTTGACTTGAGGAGGAGGGCGCCATTTGCCTCAGGCAGAAAAATGTCTGTACCTGATAGGTGGTAAAATGGAAGCTGCGCTGAAATGTCCCTAACTATTGCCCTATTTCCACTTTGTTAACAGAATCCGCCCATTCAGCAATACAATGAGCAGGGGCAAAAGGTTTGCTCCAGCTACTGGCACTCCTGAAGAGCAATTCCCCCACTTTTACTCAAAACACACCAGAATGAGGGTAGGAAGCCCTGCCCTCAATCTGATTTGGCTTGAGATATCACCATGAAACCACACCTCATTGACTAAGCAGTATCGTCATAAAACCAAATAAGAGAAAGGGGGGGAGGAGGCCAGTATTAGGTGGCAAAGTTGCCCTGGGCAAAAGTATTGGGGAGGGGAGCTTTCTGAAACTTCTATTCTACCCAGCACTTCCTTCAAGCTATATTTCAGATTTTGGTAAAAATCTGCTTTACCATTTGGCAGGATGCTAAGAGTCAACCAAGCTACCCTGGGTGTAGTGTGGTTGCCTGTATGCTCTCATTTCCTAGATAATAATATCTGATTTTATTCCTGAAATCTCATGCAGAATGGTCACTTTGCTTTTATCTCATTGACATTCTTCAAGGAATCTGCAATTGTTCTTCATTTGTGTTGCTAACTGATAAACAATTTTATAGAGCTAAGGTCGCCTCACATATAAGCTGGTTGAACTGAAGTAGGCTATTAGCAGGATTCTAGAGTTGTGCCAGGCTGCTTGAAGATTGCAGGAGGTTGTTTGAGCCAAAGGGCAATAGTGAAGTGTGTAGCAAGGAGACAAGGTTATAGTTTCAAGGGCACGGTGTCCAATTCATTGTGCATTGATTTGTAGTTATTCCCCCCACCCTTTCTGCTCTTGAGCAGAACACAATTGCCTGTACTTCTCTTCCCCTCTTGCGAGTTCAAGCATTGTCGAAAGCTATCCTTGGTGACTGCAGCCATGAAGGCTGTGGCCAAGCAGGTATTTCTATGCAAATCACTTGAGTTCATAGTCAACAATCTGCTGGAGAAGTTTAACTGATGTTGCATTTAAAGGTGAATCTATGGAATTCACACTTTGGGAAACAATCTGAGAACTGAAACACAGCCATCTGTCTAATTTCACATTTGTCTGAATTGTGCAATGCCATTGTTTACAAAAATTCATAGATTGAGTAAAAGTGTGCATAAAATTAATATATTAGTGAAAATAGCATACAAAATACAAAAAAAGGATTTTATTAGTAAAAATTGCTTGCAAAAATGTGTACATTAGTCGAAAACGCATATAGAAATGTGTTTATTAGGAAAAATTCACATTAAAATGCTGATGAATTTTCATGTAATTTAAAATTGGAAATTGCTGCAGAAATGTGGAGATGCGAATTTAAGATTGGACAAGAGAGAAACTGAGAGAACCAAAATAGGCATTCATCCCTATTGAGCCTTCCCTAGCATAGCGGGGGGGGGGGGACGACTCCTTGGTCAGGAGTGTTGATGATGGTTTCTGTCCCAACTCTTGGTGCTCAAGGTCTTGTTATTCACATGTAAAGCCCTGAACAACTCAGAACCAGGTTTCTTGAGTCCCTGTGTAGACCTGTAAAGTCACTTAGATCACCTGGCAAAATCCTATACATGGCACCAAACCCTACAGAATACCATAGGGCAGAAAACCTGTGTTATGGAATGCCCATCTATATGGAGAGCAGTAACTATCAGTTGCTTCATATATCTTGTGAAGATATCTCTTTTTGCCCAGGCTTCCCCGGTCCATAAAATTAACCTCGGTTTTATTTGTCTCAATCCTTCAAATTCCTTTCTTATGTGTTTTTATATGATTTCATATGACAGTTTTATTGTTTTTAGTTTGTACTTTTGTTTCTAATGATATTGTTTGTTTTGCACACATTTAGAGATTTTTAAAATGTTTAGCAGTTTACAAGTGCTTTTTAAAATGAATATTCAGAGTTGCCATGGTACCACTGCATGGGTGACAATAACTGTAGGGAGTGAATTGAGGAACAGAAGGATCAGATCTCTCCTCCACATACAATAGAAATCAAGACAAGGATTAAAAAAAACAACTGTCCTGATGGGCCAGATTTGACATGGGATTTTTATACTGGGGCAGTACTTTGATGTGGGAAGGTCAAATGAATGTAAAACTGCAGTTTTATTACTTAAGTGCATTTCAGTACCCAGAGTTCCATTTGTGTAATGCCAGTATAATCCACCAGTGTAAATAAGAAGACCACAATATGGCTGCCAGATGGTAAGAAAGTAAGAAAAGGAATAGGAGCTGCCTAATATGTCGATTTTACTAATGCACATTGTGTGGTATAAAAACTTGCTTCTTTAACTAATTCACGACAAACTTTCATTTGCAAATCCTAACATTATACATGGGAGCATGCTCCCAGGTGATGTTTTAGGAGTAAATTGGTCGTTTCTACTGTGAACACAAAAAGAAAGCAGAGAATGTTTTTCAGGAAGTAAAACAACATTCTTTCATAAGGTTTTCTGTCTAACTACAGCTAGATAAGGGACTAGTTCTGTAGGGCTTTACTGGTGAATTGACACATTGGTGCTGCTGCTGGCCTAAGGAGCATAGTGGTGCTGTAGGGAGACAACTTGCCCCCTTGTATTGACCCCTGAATCATGATCCAACACTAAGAGTTGGTACAACAACCTTCTCCTGACCATAAATCACTGTTTCCCTCTTCTATGCTATACAAGCTCGGTTGGTTAGAGTGTGGGGCTATTGATAATACCAAGGTGGTAGGTTCAACCCCATATGGGACAGCATTGCAGGGCATTGGCCTAGATGACCCTCAGGGTCCCTTCCAACTCTACAATTCTATCATTCTATGATTCAAGGATCTAAGAAGTAATACAATAAAAAATGCAGAAGTTACAGGCTTTCCTTGTTTCACCATCTGAGGGCTGACAACAGTAGCAAAATCAGAGTTTCTATTCTTTTGTTGTAAAGGACAAGTGTTGCACATGGGAGAAGTGAAGCATACATTTTCTCCATTGACAGTATAAAATAGGGGTTGGCTAAGGACATCACCTCTGCTTCTAGTTAGGGTGTGGGCAAGGCAGGAACCGCAGCTAACACAATAGCCAATTGTACTCCATTGGATCCGGTTGCCCTGTTATTTGAGTAACATCACTAAAGCACTATTCAATGGATTTTTATCATTCAATATGAGCAGTGTTTTTTAGATTGCAGCTTCAAGGTTTTATAGATTACCACAGAGTATATTAGTCTACTGTTGTTTTTGCCTGCAACAAAGAGGCTTGTAGCACCTGAGAGATTAATACATTGATTGTGGAATAAGATTTCATGGTCCAGAATCTACTTCATTAGACACAGAAATTGTATGGGTTATCAATTTTGAACAGCAAGGTCAGGAAACCGACCCACAGAATTCATCATATTGTTTTGAGTCATATACAATGCATTGCTTTGGGCTTGCCACAATTAAAATAACATTTTAGCATTAGGCTGCTTTCTGTGCAAAGTCATACTGAATCTCCCACCCACCTGCAGGGTAGGAAGAGACAAGCTGAGTGACTCCATTTTAGTGAAATCAGTGTGTGTCAGGAGAGCTGGACATAAATCAGTAATTCTGGAGAAAGATGACTGAGAGACTACAAGAGAGACATAATCTGAGCATTGCAGGAACTGATTTGGCTGTGCTGCAAATTTGCTTCTTCGTTTTCATAACTCCTGCTCAACCAGTGCATTTATAAAGTGATTCTCCCTTAGACACCATAGACTTCCAGCATTCTATTTTCTGAAACAGAACTTGTCTGTAGTAGCTGCCCTGCATCAGCTTTCCAGGTCTCTATATATTGGGTAAAGGTAAAGGTAAAGGTACCCCTGCCCGTACGGGCCAGTCTTGACAGACTCTGGGGTTGTGCACCCATCTCACTCAAGAGGCCAGGGGCCAGCGCTGTCCGGAGACACTTCCGGGTCATGTGGCCAGCGTGACAAAGCTGCATCTGGCGAGCCAGAGCCGCACACGGAAATGCCGTTTACCTTCCCACTGGTAAGCGGTCCCTATTTATCTACTTGCACCCGGAGGTGCTTTCGAACTGCTAGGTTGGCAGGCGCTGGGACCGAGCAGCGGGAGCGCACCACGCCGCAGGGATTCGAACCGCCAACCTTTCGATCGGCAAGTCCTAGGCGCTGAGGCTTTAACTCACAGCGCCACCTGCGTCCCCTATATATTGGGTGTGATCCAACAATTCCCTTACTCAAAGTTAGACCCACTAAAATCAATTGACTTAAGTAATTTGAGTTCATAGGTTTCAATATGTCTGCTTTAAGAACACCTAATGTTGGCTCTCACCCAATAGTTTTTCAGGTTTTTTGCTACAGCTTTGAGTCTTCATCTGACAATTCTGTATTAAGCTTGCTGTATAAATAGGGAGATGTCTGCTAAATGTTTAAAAATGCCTTAAAACAATTTTTGGTGAAGTGAATCTTACAAGAATTTTGTCTTTCTCATGTTCCACATTGCTTGCCTTGTACTTGCAGGTGCAATTTATGCATGCCTGTTGATTAGTTCAGAGGCTGAAGCAATGCAGAACAAACTTCCAACAGTCCACATGAAAATTTTCTTTGCGTTGGGCTTTCAGTCTGGTTTTAGGCTCTCTAAACACATTGGAAAAATGTAATCATTATCCGTTAAGTGCCTTTCCCATGAAAAGCCATCTGTGAGACAATGGCATGTCTCCCACAGCAAAGCAGCACTTTTTGTAGTTGAACAGAAATGGAAAAGAAATGGGGAAGGAATTATGGATATCATTGAGGGAAAAGGGTGTGTAACATTTTGTATATGTGCATGCTGTGCTAATATCAAATTGGAGTTCTTTGAGAAAGTAAGGAATTTAAATATCACATTGGGTGCTACCTTCTGCAACTTATATCAATCTTCTAGAATTTTCTAGAAGCCTGCTGACGTATTGCTGATGCACAGCATGGAATCATACAAGGACATAGTATTTATTATTTTATTAAAAACCATTCACACACCACCTATCGTATAGATTAAGACAGTTTGATAGAGAAAATATGGAATTCTCTCATTCTCTTTCCCTGTAGATTTTCTTAGGGAAATAATTTTCAGGTGTCCTGGTGCTAAACCAATACATTTTAGTACTTATTCAAGATCCACTGTACCCAAGGTCTCATCCACTATACCCAAGGTCTCATCTGTGATATCACCCAAACTCATACACATCAATCAAAATGTCTGCTAGAGCCCCTTTCCAGCAGAGACTGTCCATGAGTATTTCATACATTTCATATAATTTTAAACATCCCTTTAGGGCATTGGTTAAAATGGGAAAGTGTAACAATGTGGTGTTCAGAAGTCATTTAAACAGATGAAATAATTTGTGGAGCATCTCTCGTGCAAAGGGGCTGCCCTTTATCAGCTATCCTGTTTCCTTGACCCCGACATACATTATGGATGGTCCTGTAGAAGCCCCTGTGATTATATCCAAGTTGGTCCCTTCTCAGGGGGACTTCTAAGAGTTGTCTCCAATGATGTTGAAATGAAAAACCAAGGATGTGCCAATGTGCACACAGAAGGTGCTCCCCGAATCTTAGCTACACTCTCCTGGTCCTAGTTGTGGCATTGTCTCTAATGATCCCTGGTGACAAATACTAATGGAAATCACTGATTTGATACATAAATGAAGCACATATATAGAAGCATATATAGAAGCTACAGAGATAGCTAATTCTCTAAATTCCTCTCATTAATTAATGACCACTACAGGCAGACCTTAATCTTACTTATTAGTATGGCACCGACATCTAGTTTTATTTTGTAACTTAACTGCCGTTCCAAATGATAATTCGTAATACGGAACCTTTGAAAGCAAGATGAGAGTAGCTGGAGGGTCTTTGAAATGTCAGCCATCAGATACCAAGTGAAGGAACAGATGCTGTTGTAAGGGATATGGAGAATGGAAAAGACGAAGGCTATATTAACCCTGCTCTGCTAGGGTACAATCAGAGCCTTTGTTCAGCTGGAACTTGCAGAAATTCAGCTCTGGCACCTCTCAGGTGGGCACCATTGCTATTATAAGAGATCAAGGGAGGCGTTCATGGTGAGTTCCGGCACCTCTTTTTCTAGAAAAATAGCACTGTGTACAATGGTGTTTTCCTACTGAGTCATATGCTCGCATTCCTTGTTTCCACGTGCAATTCAAATGAGCAAATGCCTCACATCTCATCAGCTTTCTTGTTTTTATAAGTCTATCAAATGCACAAATGGAATGCAATGTCTTAGCTTGCACAACAGCTCAGTAATTCCTGTGGTGTTCAGAGAATGTATGGGCCTCTGTAGAGGCCTGAGGGAACAACCAATCAGCTTCTGAGAACATCAGAGCCCCAAATGTGCTGTGCACATATAACTTGTGCCTGAGTGACTTCAGTACTGAACTTCAGTAGAGATGATATGTTCAGTTCCACATGCCTTTGCTTACAGAAGGCAACTTATCAAGAAGTTCATATGGGAGCTATATGGAAAGGGAGCTCCATGGATCCATAGGAGGCTCTGCTTCTGCAAGTGCTTCTTAGCTAAGAGCACAAATATTCTTGCCTTGGTGCTTGGCGCAAGATAACTTTAGTTTTTGTATTGAAGGATGGGATTCCCTTCCCTTTACAATCTCTTGGAAAGTGCTGAAATGCCATTGAGTACTGAATAATAGGATGACCTCCAGAGTGAATCCACATATCTGTTCACTGGCAGCTGGTTTAGCACATAAATAAAAAGCTAGCAGGTATTTATTGTACAGTACTGACAAAATGCATTCATGCCCAAAAATTCTTGTCTGAGCACTTAAGGTGGATTTGTCATTTCATGGTGGGATGTGTAAATGGTGAGGTCAGTTACCTTTCTATTGGTACAGGTCTACATAAATATTTTGAGCACAACAGAACCTCCAGCAGAAGGAAAAGTCACTTGTAGCAGAAAAACAGAAGCTTGCGGTTTGAAGAACAAGGGCATACAGAGAATGTTATTGAACTGTGTACATAAGTCCTACTTCCACAATGGGATTTTTGTTTCCTCTTTTATTGAGATGTGTGATTCCATCTGTAATGGGAGCTACAGACAATTTTCTAGCATAGGAAGGGTTAGTGCTGCAAACTTCATCTTCTTTCTGAATTCGAGTATTATCAATGGTTTAAACACCAGAATGGATAACTTTTCTAGAGAACTGCATGGAAATATGTGAGAAAATAGTGCAGCTAATTTGCATATCTTATTCACATGTTATTCATGAGTAAGACATGTCTCTCCTCCCATGCAGTTCACACAGTTCACAAAACATGTTCATGTATGATATGAACATTATATGTATCATATATAACTTGATACCCAACTGATATCCAACTTAAGAGGTCAGATCTCCTTAGCCTCACCAGTAGTTATGCATAACCCAACTTCAAAGCAATCCCAGGACCAGATGACATGTTAGGACTCCAATGCCTTTCACACTTACTTGAAATAAGTTCTAATGAACTCAGTCGGACATTATTCAGTGAATCAGAGTAGACCTGCATAGGATTGCACTGTAAGGCACTTAACAAGCTCCGGCACAATTTGCTCTTTTTTCTTTTAAGATGAGAATGGGAGATGAGCATAAGATGACAAACAGGCCAAAAGTGACACTTGTATTCAACAAATAGCTCCCCCAAATATATTGAAACTAGCCACTGAAGTCCCATAGGAAATGATGGGCATAACTTCAAGTAGAAATGGAGGGAGCTGGTCCACATATAGTGTCATTTTCTTTTAGATTCAATACTCTGTTCTTAAGTTCCCAGATTCCAATTCTTAAGGACTTAAGGAAAAACTACTTAAGTAATGATACAGTATCATTAGGGATCAGTTTCTCTTTTTTTCCAATCTTCAATTCAGTTCTTCACATTTCCACATCTGGTTGTGATTTTTTTTTTTAAGTTGTCATGAAAATTCATCAGCATTTTAACGGAATTTCTCCATACCCAGTTGTGTATGCAATTTCCCATAATACACATATAGTATTATGGAAAGCTATTTAATACAACACTTTTTATGTTATTTTGACTAATATATGCATTTATATGGACACTTTATGCATATTTTGTACATATCACTCAGCTAGAGAACCGCACTGCAAAGACAGGAGAAGTAGGGATATATGAAGATGGCTGTGTTTTGCTTCACATCTTGTTTCATAAAGTGTGAACTAGTTAGGTTTGCCTTTAAATGAAAGGCTTTAAATGAAAACTGAATCAAATTTATCCCCCATCCCTATTTATCATATGTGATTTCTGCCATCTACAAAAATGATTTTCTACAAACAAGTTCAAATGGAACAGCAAGAATGCAAAACTTTTTCTGTGTGAATTAGATGCCACTTCATCAGAGACATTTCATGAAGTGGACTCCAGTCCACAAAAGCTTACACTAAAATAAATTTGTCAGTCTTTAATACATTTTGCTGTTTATGGTAACATATATATTCCATATAACATTGATAGATACAAAACAGCAAATAGTGTGGGAGGTCTTCATCTGTTTTGAAGGCCATCTGCCATGATTACCTTTATTAAACCTTTATTACATGGTCTGAAACTGAATAACTGTGAATCAGGAAAGAAATAGTCCATCCACAATGCCTTTCCATGGGCCTGAAAGCTTATGACTGAAAGAAGGTGGCTGTTTCTCAGCAGCACACAGTTCATTCAACAGAGCTCCCAATCCTCACTTGCTCCTATCTATATTGGGGGGAAAAATTGCTCTTCAGAAAAAGGAGAAGGTGGAACTGAGGTCCAAGAAAGCTATTATCACTTTCCTTCCAAGAAAAATGTGAGTTTCTCTATACTGACCTACTATTTTCTTCCATTCTATCCGTACGGTTCAAAGATCTTGTTATTTTATTCTCCCTCCCCTCGTTGCTGTAGAAAGGTTTAGTGATTTTTTCTTTTACACTTTCATATAGATGCTGATATTATTTATCCAGCCATGTAAAGATAAAGGACTGCAGCCACTGACCTGATGTACAACCTCTGATAGCCATGATGTATCAGCTTGCAGCAAAAGGACATGACTAGCCCCCTGGGTCATCTTATTCTCCCTCCCTCTCTCTGCAGCACTCTCTTTTTAACCGACTAGAGCTCTTTTTTGAGCATTTCGATACCTATGTCACACCGTATATTTTATGTTAATTTTATTATTTTAAAGCTACAAAGCCAGGAAATTTATGAGGCCATGGGCATGCATTTGAATTAATTTGTGCACATAAGAATTTTCATGTATTCAACAGCTACTGGTACAGTACCTGTGCATCAACCCAGCTACAAAGCTCTAAGGAAACTAGTGTCGAGTGCACTCCCCATGTTCACTACAGATTAACTCTGAAGTATTCCACGTCTTAAAAAAAATTATATGGATCTTAGATCATTTCTTAGAGCGAACCCAAAGGCTTTGAAAATCCCCCTGCCCATTCCCATCGGTTCTTGACATTTCAGAAGCCCTCCCATCCAGTCCAATGCCTTCAAAATACACTTCCCTTGTTCCTTTCTTACCTTTCATGCAGCTGGAGAAGACCAGGATATTTCCCCCTTCTCTTTCTCCTTCTTGATGCTCTGGGTGACAGAGCTTCATGGCACAAACATACATGTGTGATGCAGTTTGTACAAGGTTTCTTGCAATTGAAGGGGATAGCTTTTGCAGAAATGAGGGGTGGTAAAAATAGGTGTGTATGAGTATGGGGCTGGGTGGGAGGCAGACAAGGCTTCTTCTCTGGCTCAGATTCTAGTTTGAGCCGGAGAATAATCTTGGGGCTTCGTTCAACTCCAGACTGGTGCTGCAATCCTGCTTCACGCCTTGTGCTGGGATCGGAAACAGCCAGTGGTGTTGCTGTGCTGCTGGAGCTCTAGGAAACTGTTGTGTTGCACAGTGTCCCATTCAAAAGGAAGAGACAAAAAGATTGATGTACTTCATGCTGCATAAGGCTGAGGTAGTTTTAGCTCTGGTGTGCAAGATGTTATGGAGGTCTGGAACTAGATTGGGATTTTGTCAGGAGGGGAGAAAGCACCAAAGACATTCTTATTTAGACAAGCCTACTCAGATGTTTAAAGGGGCGCGGGTAGCGCTGTGGGTTAAACCCCAGAGCCTAGGACATGCCGATCAGAAGGTTGGCGGTTCAAATCCCCGCGACGGGGTGAGCTCCCGTTGCTCGGTCCTGGCTCCTGCCCACATAGCAGTTCGAAAGCACATCAAAGTGCAAGTAGATAAATAGGTACTGCTCCGGCAGGAAGGTAAACAGCGTTTCTGTGTGCTGCTCTGGTTCACCAGAAGTGGCTTAGTTTCATGACCTGGAAGCTGTACGCCTGCTCCCTTGGCCAATAAAGCGAGATGAGCGCCGCAACCCCAGAGTCGGTCACGACTGGACCTAATGGTCAGGGGTCCCTTTACCTTTACCTTTACCTTTACTCAGATGTTTAGAAAGCTTGTAGGGGTTTTAATTTGCTTTAGTCTGTTTTACTGCAGTTTTAACCCACTGTGTATTTTACATTATGGTTGCAAATGTTTTAGTGATAATTTTATATTTTTATCTTTTTTTTGTAAACTGCTTTGAGGGTTTTTAAAAAAACAATCAAGCAATATGTAAATTTTATGAAATAGATAAACAAATAAACAATAAATAGCAAGCATGGGCAGTGATTCCAATCAGAGCCTCAGCACAGCAATGGGTGACAGACTTCCTCTGACCTGTCTCTGGCTACGGTACTGATCTAGGTCCCTAGCCCTGAAAGAATCAGCTATTCACGGTTGTTGTTTTTTTAAAAAAAGTCTCATGCCAGGGCTATCCATGCGACAAATGTCACATCACATTCTCAAACGTGTCCTTTTCTTTTTCTTTCTATTTTTTAAAAATTTTGATTCCAACATACAAATCAGCCAAGCAATAAAATACAAAAATAAAATAAAAATGAGTTACCTCATGTAATAACTAACAGAAGGTGATGTGTTTAACATACTTTCCTTCTGTTGTAAGATCTGGCAACTTGGAGATTTTCAGTATGCTTCATCATAATATTACAATTTGTTCTAAATCTCTGTTCTGTAATCTGGGGAAAGGCTTTGAAAAATGTTGCTGTATAGATCCCTGGTTTATGTATGAAATAAAACCATACTGCACTATATAAAAATCTAATATTTTAGCTTTATCTTCAGCTAGTTTAAGTTGGTAAGTCCATTTTTCCTGCCATGGTCACTTGCCACAGTTTGCTGTGCCAAGAATTCAATGTCAAACAGTCTGCAGTTTTCCACTTTTAAGTTATTACCCTGCCAGGAGCCATCAAATTAAATTCTATTAGTTCCTTAAATACCATTTCATCATGTTGTTCTTCCCAGATTGTTAAAATACCCAATGCTAGTGTGACATATATGTGTAATGTTTGCCATTTCCACCAATATCACATTCAAAAACTGTAGTACAACAGGATATGACCAACACAAATGTATATATGTATCTTGTTGGTTGAAATTTCTCAATTTTTTTTTATTTGTATGCCTGCTAGAGATGCCAGCATTTTGCACCATCAGTGTAACACTTTTAAGGAATTCTCCCTAAGGATCTTACATAGTTTTCTTTGATTCATCCATATTTTGTTCTATTGTTACCCTAATAGCAACCCGTATTTTTAATCCACTTGATAATCTTATATCTATTTCAATAAGATGTAAATAAATTTTGGGAATGATTTCTTTTGTATTGGTGATTGGTTCCTAAAGCACCCATTCAAATTTTGTCATGTTTCTAAGTGTCTTATTCTGGTTAACTTTGTCAATATATTCTTGAGGAAAATAAGGAAAACTGACTAATATTTTCTGACAGGAGAGAGAAGGGAACCTCCTATTCGTAATTCAAGGTTCATTGCACAAGGATAATTTTTATCTACATTTTTCTTCTCAGGAACTACCTCCAGTGTGATGAACTCTAGAGCTGATCCCAGGCTCTCAGCTTAGCCTCATAATAGCCATGGTATGCCTAGACATGCTAAATGAAGAAAAAGGTTCACGAGGATCTCCCATATACCCTTTAAGGTTTCAAGGTTACAGGCTGTATTTCAGTTGCTTGTGGGAGCAGCTGCTAACACTGTCATATCTTCAGGCAGTTCCTAAGAGATGACTTGCACACTTTATAGCACAAAAAGCAAGCAAATATGAAAGGAGGTTGGAATGATGCATATCCCCAAAACCGTGAGACTGGAACCCAAGAACTAAGAAAATAGCTTCAGGATCTGAGAACAGGTGTGCGAGGGAGATCATGGGGATAGAAGGCTTCTAATGGTTGATATGGTAAGATGACCCATGCATTTGTATAAAATGTAAGGCAATGGAGGAAGAATAGCGTTACTTGTTTGTGGTTAAATAGGTCAAGGGAACAACTTCAGTTCTCCTACATGAAATACCTTGGGAAATAGGGAGCCCATCTCTTCTTGATGTTCTGGCTAATGAAAATAGAAAGAGAGAGAGGTGGGGGAGCCATGCTTGGGGCAACATATTGAAGATGCAAAAATAAAATGGAAGGGTGATTCTTGAAGCACACAAGATGGCTAGACCTGCCCTGATGCCATACTTAGGCCACTTAGAGAAAATGTCTTGGTTTGTACACGTTTCTATTGGTTGTATGCAGTACTATTTTTCTAGAAAAAGAGGTGCTGGAACTCACCATGACTGCCTCTCTTGTTCTCTTATAATGGCAATGGCATCTGCCTGAGAGGTGTCAGAACTCAGTTCCAGTGAGTTTCAGCTGGAAAACAAAATCCCTGGTTGTATAGGACATTTGCCTATAGGAACCAGCCTGGAATGAGCCAGGTCAGAGAGCCGGAGAAGAAATCATTGTCCATGAAGCCGAAGTATTTCCATGAGTACTTGGCTAGAGGCTCCTCATCAGAGAGTGCTGCAAAACCAAAAAGTGGACAAGCCCTTAGGTGTCTGAGGAGGCTTGACCTGTCTTTGTCCTCTGCTACTGGGGTAACAGAACTGATCATCAGCCTAACCCAGAGGAGTAACTCATAATCTACAAAGGAGAGATGCAATTTGCTTTATATATGCTTTTATTAGCCACTTGCTGCTAAATGTGTTGTCCTTCTGTGCTTACATAAACCAGTAAAATTTGTGAACTCTTCACCTGGTGTGGCTTGCTGTTCTCTCTGTTCAGCTGGAATCTGAATGGAGCAATGACCACTGTAATTTGCCTAAGGGTGGGAATACATTAGTGGGCAGACAAGTGCTCCTGCTTTTCAGAGAGCCAGCAGAAATGGCCGTCCTGCAGATAAGCAGGAACAGGATTCCATGATGGAACAGAAAGACAGAACTGGAGAAAATACAGCAGCAGAGAGAATGTAATACACAATATAGAGAGCTGGACAGGAAGCAGAGCCTGAGCTCAAAGGGAGATTCACTGTTTATCACTACGAGGGGAGCTCTGAGCTTATATCTCCAGGTAGTCTCCAAAGATTTAACTAAGGACAGGGCCACACAAGGAGGTTAAGTTATATAGAGGCAGTGGAAGCGGAACAAGACAAGAGTAATGCAAGTCCTTGAGAAGGCATAGAAATGTGGCCTCCACAGAGTGTGTGCACGGTTGTTGATAAGAAGCCTGCAATTTCCCAGAAGGTCTCTTTTAGATTCCTAGTTATCAATCAAACTACACTATGGCTCGCTAGTCTGTGACAAGGTAGCAATTCTCTCAAGTATTGAAGCTCAGGACAGGAACCAAACCAAGAGGATAAGCACATCCATCCATTCAAAATGATTCAGGGCTATTCTATGCAAGAAACAAAGTGTGTGCCTGGATTCACTGCCAATGTGTGGAAATGAAAATTATATGAATTCTTATTTTCTCATGCTGATATGCACTTGCAGGCTGCATTGTGGAGTGATTTCCAAAGGACTATAATAGCAACAATGTAGATACCCCTTTTCACACTTATCTAGTGAACACCCCACTTTCTCCTCTCAGATGATGAAAGAAGGTACCATTCAAATCACTTCAAGGACTTTCCAATTTTTCAAAAGTTTTATTGTTAAGTTTGAAGACTAGACGAGGTCATACTGTTTTAACATCATTCTACATAATTTAAATATATACAAAAACATTGGAACTTTACACAGGTCGCCAAGGTTGCAAAAGTCATTGTGTCTGAGATACTTCTGTACTTACTGACACATCTGAAGCCAGCTTTGAATATTATATTTCATATGTTGTTGTATAGCACAGATACACTCATTAGTATCCTTAGTCTTCAAAACTCACACAAATTTGTATCTGTTCATTCTGAAAGAGAAAGTCAACCTAAAAATCAGAACCAGGGGTGGGTGGGTTTTTTTGTTTTGTTTATGTGAGAAGCCCTTAATAGAACATAGATTATCCTAAGCCTTGTGCATTATGTTTTACTTTCCAGGCTATAAAAGTAGTAAATTAGGGAGCTATAGAAATGGGAAATCTGCCTAGAAATGACTAACAACTCTGGGGTAAACACAGATGATTTTTTTTCACTCCTTCAGTTTTGCTGTTAGAATTAATACAAAAGTTAAGGACTGTTTCGTAATGTTTTCTCAAGAAGTTTAAAGGCTACACATCTCAAACTATTTAATTCAATAGAGATCACTCAAGCTTGAGGGTTGCAGCTTTAAATAAACCAACATGCTGATCCTAAATACATTGTAGTAAATCTCAAAGCGCCTACTTCTGGAAATGTTCCATTAGTTTCAACATAACTATTTCAGACTAAGAAAACTGAAAATTTCTCCTTAACTGGATGTTCACTCAAACCTCATCATGTATGCATTGCAAGTAGTCTCAGGCTTGCACATACACATCCAACTCATAGAATGTTTTCTATAGCCCTTTTAGACATCCAGTGAACATACAGAGGGGGAGAATCACTACCACTCAAGCTGTCCCAACTTCTACACATTTATCCAAAGGTCTGAGTACTTATACATATTTGATGAATGTATGCTCCCTTCACATGACTGAGCTCTGCAAAAAGCAGGGTCCCCTATTGCATGTAATGAGCCTGTGAATGTATCATTATATGCATTTGTGTTCAGACTTTGGGATGAACACCTAGACTCTAGGGCATAGAGATCAGGAGAAGACAGCAAGACAGCAAATGTGACCTTGTTCCCTTCCATGGATTACTGAATGTCTGAAAAGGCCTATGAGCCACATGCGTTCATATAAAATACTCATACAAAAGGGTGTACAGATCACATGAACAAAGCAAACTCAGGCTCATGTGCACATTCAAATGAGGGGAGAATGTGGGCCCATGACTTGCTTCTGAGTTCATGACTTGCGAAGAGCACACATGTTAGGGCAATTTGTGAACCTGCCCCATTTATTTTTCAATCAAAACATACAATTATGATCCACAAACCACTTGGCCTGGAGCACTTCCTCCTGAGCTTAAAACCTAGGCAATTTGTAGATCACAACGACATCCAACATATGTACAATTGTGTGGTGTTGTTCCATTTTTATTAATAAGATGTAATACCTAGACTCGGGGCAGACCAAAACATGTATGTACATCACACTGTGCTTTAGTACACAATTAACCAACAGCTGGTGACTCACAGCTGAATGTGTGAACTCCCTGCATTGAAAAGTGTTGTGGTCGAGGTGCGCAGGTAATCTGAAAATGCTGTCTGAGGTGCTTGATCAGTGATGGCTTTCACACATGCCAGTCACTGAGTGACCATGAATATGTACGTGTGAGCTCATTCTTACTACAGAACACACTATACTCATTGTGCACAATGACAAACAGAACAAAAAGTGTTCTATATGGGACACGTTTAGAGGTCAACTGTTACCTTTAATCCAAAAGACACAATCCACTGGGAAGTTCTTCCTTTGCAAGAGGGCAAAACTAGACCTGCATATATTTTTTGTTATGTAAACAGGAGCTGTGGGGAAGGCAGAGCAGCTTTAGGGCAATGAGGTGCATGTGAAGAGGGGATTTTAACTCTTTTTCTCCTGCCATGGTTTAGAAAAAAACCATCAGAGCTGCCATTTGCATTCCAAGTAAAGGTCCTATTGCATTCCAAGGGAAGGTCCTATTGATTTTCCTTGAAATACAAATAGCAGCTTTTGAGAGGTAATTCTCATTCAGGACTGTGGAAAAGAGAGGAAGATTTCAACATAGGCTTCAATCAAGCTTCCAGAAAAATGCAACCATTGTATCTGCTTGGTTAATGTGATGTCCAGCAGTGGTGGCTGGTGGGGTAAAGGGCAGGCCAACAGTAGGTGGACCAGGTGGTGCTACAGCCAATGACAAGCAGAGTCAACTAATTCTAGTTTTGTCCCCATCCTCTTCCCTCTTGAGTTATATGAAGACATACACAAATTGAAAAAACAGGAGTTCATGCCAGCATACAAAGACACAATATATGGAAAATGCTCTGCCACTCTCAAGAATACCCTTGCATCGGACATAATGAAAATATATTATTAATTCTAATGTTGTACTTATTTTGATGGTTCTGCAGTACTGCTTGCATGTACTGTGTGCCTGTAATAGTGGGTACATTGTGACAAATGCATTCATTGTACTTTGCTTGCCATATATTAGGTCTTTGTATGCTGGCCTGAACCCCTGTTTTTTCAATTTGTGTATGCTCCTCTACAGCGGGTTCCTTTTGTGCAAGTTATATGAAGGCAACACTGAGAGCAGGAGGAGGAATCTGACAGGCAATGGTACCCTCTGGGCTGGTAATAGGAAGGCAGGCAGGTGGGGGCTGGCTGAAGGCAAAGAGAGGCTGGTGGGGGAGTGTGCCATTTGCCCAAATGGAATAGCTTCTGTTATTTTGGCCACGTCATGAAATACAGGGTCAGATTGCTATGCAGGCCCCATTCATTCCAGTGAGAATTTCTCAGTAAATTGTGTCCATAGTTACTGAATAGATGTCAAAGGCATTTTTTTAGTTTAATAATGTTGTGACAGGTGCAAAATGTGACAAAAAGCCTCAAGGTGTATCTTGAAAAAGAAAGAAAGGAAAGCTTTCAGGCTCCTCTGAATAACATTGTAAAGGCCGCCAGAACCGAGCAGCAGAAGGAAAAAATGCAACCCTTTCAAATAGAAGACTGAGTGACCACATTTTCAATAGGATGCTCTTTTTCGAACTATAAACTATATTACATATAAGTTAATTGCAAATCCAAGAAATATTCATTTAAATGCATTTTCTTTTTTAAAAAAGGAAAAAAATACTAATAAACACAGAAACATTTTATCAGAACATTCTGACTAGCAGCTCAAAGTGCTCCATTGGTGACAGCTATAGTCACTGACATGGTGTTAGCAGTAGCTGGAGTTCAAGATGGAGCCCAAACGTTACAGACCTGACGTGTCTTATTTGCAGGAGCCACCTCTTATTCAGGGAAGCTGCATCCCCAAAGCATTTCTTTCCGTAAGATCTTCTGCAGAGGACCAATTGCTGACCATTACCCCGAGCCATCAAAGGTGGCCTGCATTCTTTGGGGCTTTCATGTGCAAAAGGGCAGTGTATGCAGTTTCCCTTGCTTGACAGTCATTCCGTAAGAAGTGCCATATAGATGCAGCACCAATCACCTGTTTAATCCCCCATCTTTCACACACACCCAATATGACACTGCCACTACTCTTTCTGGGTGGACCACAGGTAGACCATGGGATTGGTACCAGTGTTTACTGTGGTGGTGCCAGGCCTCATATGATTAGGCATGCTATTCATTGAACCAGCTAAGGACTGCAAGTGCAAAATTTGGCCCCATCAAATAGGCGTATAAAAAATGAGGCCCCATTGAAGTCTCGACCCACTAAAATGTCAAACAATCCACAGTTCTTTTCTCCAGCATAGGCCAATACAATTAAGAAAAACTACTCTGGAATAAGTAGGCTGTGAATTACAGGATCTTCATAAGAGCTTAAAAGTGCAGGACTTGGGCCATATGTAGTTAAATGCCATTTCAGTTACCATCCTTATTCTTTTAGCCGTTTGCACCTTAAAGCACAGTTATGATTGACTTTCTCTTTAAAATTATTCACTACAATTGAAGACCACTCCATAGATAACATTGTTAAGAAATGTTAACACAGTTACAGACAAGACAGTAACAGTCTAGTGGCTTTTGTAATGCAGCACAAATCCAACTAAAAAACAAAGAAACCCCATAAACTTAACAGTGTTGCACAGGACCTTAACATTTCTTACACATAACTTGCTTTACCTTGATCAGATTCTCAAACTAAGGATCTCAGAATATCCATGTCTAAGCCTTACAAAAAAAAAGTGTGAACAAATACACCTTAAGAATTAGGTGCTCTTTATCGACAGATCTCATTATTCTACTGGTTCGATGTTTTTGAGAGGCGCTTTCAAGATAGCATCCCCTGATTATTAAAAGGTTTTTGTTTTTAAGCAAAGCAGCTGTAATGACCATGTCCAAATGTCATGCTAAATCATTGTTTAGTGTGATGTGCACAAACAGGAATAAGCTGCAGTGAGCTTTGGGTTTTCACCCTCTCCCCTATCCTATCCTCTTTCCATG
The DNA here is from genome assembly GCF_964106915.1 of Podarcis gaigeae. NCBI lineage: Eukaryota > Metazoa > Chordata > Lepidosauria > Squamata > Lacertidae > Podarcis > Podarcis gaigeae. The sequence continues at coordinate 32,889,574 of NC_139687.1, read as the reverse complement.
TGGTCAGAAGGAGGAATTTTGAAGCTTTCACTTCTACTTGTGATTAACCACAGCTTGCTGTAACATCTAGACCTGAGGGTATGTCTTAAAACTAGCCATAGTTAATGTTAAAACAGGTTTGTTGCTCTAGATGACATGGCAAACCATGATTACGCAAAAGTGGATGTGAGAACTTCTAAACTCTTCCCCTCGGGATGAAGAGAGGAGAGAAGAGGGGAGGAACATGTGAGTTCACGTTGCACAGTATTATGTGTCAACGTGGCCATTATCTCCTGTTGCAGAGTAGGAGTTTATGTGAAGGTTGTGATGACCCTTAAAAAATATATCAGACTTTTAAATCTTTTTCTTTTCTTTTTAAACAAGCGTATCGATTCCTTACTGTAAAATTATAGGATGACTAAGTATTTATAAAGGTCATAGAGCTCATCTTTATATCTCCATTTTTTTCCTTTTAATGATAATGGAATTTCATAAAAAAATACTTAGCATGATGTGTTAATGAGACACAACCAAGAAAAAAAATCTACCACAGTATGTTATGAAATTAAAAATGAAAATGAGCACAACTTGAAGGTTTTAAGTAATAAGAAGACACTCAAGAATTATAAAAGAAATGGACAGAATACTAATATCTTATTAAAATAAAAGTGCTTTGCAATATTTGTTAGGACTACCATTTACCAGGAACTCCTTCTGCACAACGAAGGAGTTTTACACAAGATAAATTCCATCTATTAAATCCGGGCTGTGTTTTCATACACATTTGTCACAGCTTGGGTTGCATTGACCCAGATGGTGGTTGGGCAGAGTCAGAAATGGAGAGCCATTTACACAGTGCTCTCCAGCACCTTTGTGTACTAATTCCAATGGCAACAGCATCTCATATCTTGCTTGGCCAGGGATTGGCATGGGCTACTGTTTCTCTGGGAAAACTGCATACATGGCTTTCTAGCATTGACTGATGTGCGGCTGCATCCTAGGTCCATTCAAATGAAGCTGCAGCAATCTTGACAATTTCAAATGGAAGATCTTAGTCACAGAGGTCAATGCGCAAGAGAAGTGGATTTATGGCTAATTCAGGTTATCAACTGAAGAGGGTGTTATTAGGTAATAGGCTAATCACTAATGATGAGTAATAAGGTCACCTCTTGAGATATTTGCATCCTCTGAAGGGATCTGTTCTGATGTATAAGCAAGACCCATTAGTGATAGCTGACCTGTGATAAACAGTTCACACCACAGCTATGATGCAGCAGCTGCGGTTGCCACATGACCCCATGGAGTTACTTGGGAAAACACTTCAGAAACCTTTTTACCCCATTCAGTAATCCCAGCTCTTCCTTCAATAGTGATAGCAAGCTCTACCAGCACTGAGGCTGCAAATGATAAGAAAACTGAATGCCTGAAGTAGGAATACTGTGGTGTTTGACTGACTCCTGTATGTGGCTTATCTTTCTGAATGCATGCACACTGCTTGATCCACCAGGGCAGTATGTACTCCATTCTCTGTTATCAGGGCACTGCATGATCCACATTTTAAAAATAATTAAAATTCTACAATCCAACTTCTATACCCTTTCCAGTCACGGGGAGGTGATGGAACTATGGTGGGCACTGAAATCCCAACCTCTGGAGATTGCAGCAGCTGCTGGCAAGATACTTTTGATCATATTTTTTGCAGTCTTAAGAGCTATAAACTTTCTCATTTTGAAATGAAGGCTGCCATTCCCAGAAAGCTGAATTCATCACCCAATAATGAGTTCTTTGCTCTCCCTCCAATTTTTTTCCTGAAGGCTCATAGCATACACTCAGCCCTGCTTATCATCGCTGATGATTGGCACCTGCCCCGTATCTGAATCCAATCCCCCCACTTCCTTCCTCTCTCTGTTTTTGCAACACTGCCACTTGTGTATCCTACAAGGCTTGTCTTCTCCAGTCAGAGGGCCTGAAGAATCCTTGCAGAGCTGATGGTTAAAATAATGTTAAGATATAATATTATATGACCACTCAGCCTCAGGTTTCATCCTTCCACCCATATTTCTGAAGCTTGGGGACAGTGCTGTAGCTGAGTTGCTCCTCAGAACGAGGATACACAGTCCATATGTTTTGGCATGCACCTCTAGATCTCACAATGACCCTTGCCCATTGAGTCATAGGAAGCATCTCAGATAAGTCATCTCCTAGGCAGCTCCATGAGGCAACTACCATGCATGAAAATGCAGGATCAAATGAATGCCCGCTTTGTAGCATTCATGTGTGCCTCCCTCCTGGCTACAGTTACTTAAGCTTTGAATTTGGTCCATGATCTTTCATCTCAGCATCCCTTAGAAAGAAAATGCAAGCTGAATTCACTGACAAAATCATTAACTTCATAATATACTGATAGCAGATTTTGTTCCATAAAATTCAGGTTGGCTCATTGAAAAGAAACAGAAGCAGTTAATGTGATCAAACATAAAAGACAGTGATGATGCCCACAGTGTGCTAAATGGGAAGCAAAACATGTGGAAATGAAACCCTAGGGTGGGTGGACTCGGCTGTTTGTAAAGGAAATTACAAAAGGTAGTTTGTGACACCAGGAGGACTGCAGACCACAGAGATCACTTCCAAAAAAAGTGTCATTAATCTTGACAATGCTTGATAGGCACAAGGGAAACAATCAAATGCAGTCATCCCCGAGAAAAACTTATTGCTAAAGCTGCAGTATCACTTTTTGCAAGTGAGATGACCATGTGGGTTTGGAAACAATGAATCAGCCTGTTCCTTCTCAAGTCACAAGTGAACTCTGTCACGCCACTTTCATCTTCCTTGTAAAAAGGATGCTGCTTCTTACTTCTAACGATATTTCAGCCAGCATGAAATAACTCAGGAAAAAAAACCTTAAAAGGTAAATTCCACATCAAAACAGAGTAATAACTGGAACTAAGATTTAAAAGAACCCAAAGAAAACCCCCAACTCAGATTTGGACCATTTTAAGGGCAGGCTTAGACCTCCTTACAAAAGACAGTTAGCGGCCTACCAGAAAGTGAGCACTTGTTCATGAAAAACCCATTCAACTTCCTACAGGTTTTGCACAGTTTCTTCTATGGAGATATTTTTTTTAGGAATATCAAGAGTTGTGCGGAAAAGTGAAGATCCTCGTCAGTCCTCCTCTGTACAGCCCAAGAGCTCTGACCGTAAAGTGATCCTGCCGTACCATGACCAAGGGAGGATCCTTATGTGCCGTGCATAGATTGGGGGGTCAATGACGTTCTTTCTGTGGGTGTCGTTATCAAAGTTGCCCTGGAAAACCTGAAAAGTGACCAAGAAGAACCAGTGATAGCAAAATAGTACAAAAGAAACCAGGCAGAGTAGGGAGATGGAGGCAAGAGAGCACCGAGAAAAACAGCAAAGATAGACAGTTATGTGCTGCCATCAGAAAGTCAGGTTGCCTGACTCAGGAATGAATGAACTCACCAATGGCTACAATTCCTAAATCCAGTTCCTCGTGAGTAAGCCCTTTTGAACTTAGGACTCAACTACATTCATAAAGATAAAGCGCTTTATATGTGTTATAACTGTGGCACCAGATGTTGCTATGGAGTCCCGTCTTTTGCCAATGGGATTTCCCTGTAAGGAGTTTATAATGCATTTAACTGAATCGTTGGTTGTTGTTTTTTATGTGTCTAAATTAAGCCTTAGGGTGGCTTCCTTCTCTGTAAACAGGCTTTAGGATCAAACTACAATATGATCCATCATTACCCAATACAGGGTTTCTGAAATGTCAGAGCTCATGAACCCCTTGATGAGTTTATAAAGGTACTGACCCAAAACCAAATTATTAGAAATGTAAATGAAATAAAGTCAAGAATATTGACCTATAATCAGGATTTGTTAATCATCAATCACCATTACTAGGAATCATAACAGGTAAAAATCCAGTAAAACCAAAGGAAAATAACACCATACCACTCTGCACATGCCCATGCCCTTTATTTCTGAAGCTCATAGCTCCCAATTAAATTTTCTTCCATGATACCCTATTAACTTCTTTTTCCACTCTAAGACCTTTCTGACCTCTTTCAACGCCTAGGACAATCCCATCAACCCAGGGGATCAATACTGACCACTCTGGGAGACCCTGACCTAAAAATGATGCCATTAATTTCATTGATAGCAGTGGCTTTCCAACCATATTGGTCAAAACATTCACTAACAAGGTACAGGCTTTTTAAAGAAGTGCACCATTGTGTTTTGCTCTTATGAGCTATCAAGCACTGCTCCTGTTAAGGGTATTGTTGAAACTAACATCATCATTTAGTCTAGTAATACCAGGGTTGGGGAGGATGAGAAGAAGTGAGAGGTGAGGGAGAAAGCAAGACACACACCTAGAAAATACTTCAATTGTACAATGTGCACCTCCCTGCTGCAAAAAGCATTACTATTGATGACATTAAAATATCTGTTATTGATATGTTTGTGTACCATCTGGCAGGCCAGAAAATAAGGAGAAAATTCATTAAAGCACTTTTAAAATGCCAAGATTATTTGGAATGCAGGATTAAAAAAAAATCTCACACATGCAGCTTGGAGATACATCATTTTTCTTTAAAAAGTCATTAATGACTAAAATGCCACCTGTACCAAGCAAACTGTCAGCTACCAAGGTAACAGTTCCGAGTAAGCCTGCCTAAATGCAGAAGTTAAAATGATGTGCAAGGCATATTTGTTTTAGGATTCATTTCCTTGGGGTAAGTGTTTGTTTGGTGCTTGCCAGATGCATGTTTATTTTATAGTGCATGTAGAGCAGTGTTGTGGCACCATAAGGCCATTTTGGCCAAGCCACACCCAGCCTGCCCTACACTTGGTGTCTTATATGATGTCAGGTGTGGGGAAGATCAAGGCAAGGCTTGGACAAAAGAAGCTTTGCAGGCATTACTGGCCACCTGATTGGCGGTGCCCGCAAAGCCACTTTCCAGCATTTTCCAAGAGCCAACCAACAGGTGATTGTTGGCGCTTGGGTAGCAACTGGGCTCAGGGATTCCCCAGTGTCAACAACGCCTTCCCCCCAGTTTGTGTCACGTACTGCTGGCAAGCAGTATTCTCTTAAGACTGAAATTGCAATGTGTTTGTCATCAGGAAAATGAAAGTGACTGTTATAACACATCTATAGTAGGCTACAACGCTGTGCTCCAGGCTGCCATGCCCTTGCCTTGCAAAGCAGCACATTATAAGCTTTTACATAGCACCTTGTTACTTGATTGCTTGATCTGGAAACAGCATGTAATTTCTTTATTTTACAGGGAAACAAATTAAGAGAACAAGGAGAGAGAGCTGGCTGCGAATCACCCCATAGGGCAACCATACCATCAGCCTGTTCAAAGTGGCAGGTACAAAGGCTGCTTCTCATTCGACTTGAGTAAGAAAAAAATAATAGCAATAGGGAAATCTAAAGTATTGCATTTAATATAACAAAACACGGCTCTAACTGTATGGGGCACAAGAATGTAGGAAGACCTCAGCTGGATCAAGCCAAAGGCTTATTCAGTCCAATATCCTGTTCTCACTGCAGCCAGCCAGATGGACCTGAGGAAAGCAGTGCTTGTCCCACTTTTGGGATCTCTACCATGTTGAGCTGTACAATTGGTGGAGCACCTCAGTGGTTCTAGTGTGTACATTTATGTTTTAATTCTATTTTTGTCTCTGTCATTTAAAGCTAAGGAGTATGCAGCAGCTAGGAAGAAGTGGGAGGGAGGGAAACAAAAAACTGTTTTTTTTTTTTAAAAAACAATATTTTCTTTATAGACAGATTCTCCTCAATTGACAAGGAAATCCTGGGGAACTCAGTCTTTTTAATCCTCTTGCCATAAGATTTTTTAAAAAAACTGTTTTTGAACAATAGCTGTGGGATGCAATTAAGCTGTCTTCTTTGCAGTATTTACCAGGAATTCCAACAGAGCAAAGACCATTTTTTTCCTAGACAACATATGTGAAAAATCCTGCAAACACAACATTATTAATATCCTCAAGGTAAATAACTTCTCCTTAGCAACTGGCTAGTGCAAGCCTGAGCCATTGTTTTCCCCATCTTAAAGGTGGCATGGTAGACTAGAGAAAAAACAGTTTTTTCATCAGCCTACTTTGATGTAAAGCAATATTTGTAATTATTCTTTATATAGTAGTAAGGAATGGATAGATCAATCTATTTTTGGTCTGTGTCAGTTTCACATGTGTTCATCCAGCCCATCATGTTTCCACATTAAAGTATGATTTCACCCTGAAAAAACATCTATATGAATTAATATTTAAATATGCATACTTTTATACCAATGCACACATTTCTAAATTGTTCTTATCCCCAAATATGGATTCTGGTACATTTCTTGAACTGAGAACTGTTATCACAAAATCCATGAAAGTATCTGAAGCATTATTCCATTCCAATATTGTCTTATTAGTCCAGGAAGTGCAAATTAGATTGCTTCACTTAAAAGAGTAGCAACACACTCGGTGAGGCAGATTTGCAGAACTGCTCTCCTGAGCTGGTATTTCTACTGCTTATGGATATACAGGTATTGTTATGCATGCTTTCTCCTAATGTGTACATTTGTTGGTTGAAAAGCTACTCTGCTAAATTCAGAGAAGTGTTTATTTCGAAAGATAGCTATGCTTCTGTTTGCATAATGTTTTGGGAAGGGAGAATTAGGTGGGTTCCCACTGGATTGCAAACCAAACCAAATTTCTCATCCATTCCCTTCTTTCTACATGCAAAGAATGCAGAAAAGTGGAGCTACTCTTGTTTCCTGCAATTTGCAGGTTACTGTAGAACAGGGTATTCTCACAAAGCACATCTGTTCCATGCATGCAACATCCCAAGTGCATGTGGGAAAGGATTTTGCAGATCATGGCATGCATTTCTAATTTTACATGGCAATTCCTTTCATATGACCCACAGTTATTCCTTTCCCCATAACAGACTCCACCAAGTATGGTATTCATTACTATGGCACTGAAAGTACAGTGATCTACTGACCTCTAGTTGAGGAAAACATGATTACCATTTAGTCCAGAGAGATTCCCCCCCCCCCAAATGTATTTTTCTCAACATGCTCCAATTTCAGTGATTTCCAGCTCAGTCCAAACACAGAGATGGTGTTCGTGCATATCTTTCAAACCATTTAAAATGAACCCAAAGAGAGAGAGAAAGAAAGAAAGAGAATGTAGGGTATAGTTTTGCAGCTCTCCTGGGATGCATCCCTAGAGAAACTTGGTGTCGATTTAAACTCAGATAACTGGCAGTTAAAGTGGCAAGTGCCAGAAAGAAACAGCAGGAGCAACTGTTCTTTTTCATATCCTCTCCATTTGAAAGTGCTATGAGACCTGAGCCAAAACAGTCTTTTTACTTCTGTTGCTGCTTTCATTAATGTTAAAAAGAAAACACTGATAAGAGTGTGTGTGTGTGTGTGTGTGTGTGTGTGCGCGCCTGCCCTTCCATCTGCCCTGACTGCCCTTGGATGAAAAGCAAAGAAATACATTTGATTTTCATGCCATTTGCTTAGTGCCTAATCAAACATGCAAATTTTGTCATGAATATCAAAAATATTGGTTCAACTACATAAGTGTCAGACATACACACACTGCTAGAAAGCTGCTTTTTCACACTTCAAAGCAATCCCAAAAACCTTTAACTACATACTAAGCATACAGTGGCTGTGTGTCCTATTGTCCAGAGGGCAGTCCTCTATTTGGAGAGGCCAACATTTGCAAGGGCTATCCAAGCCTGGTTTAAAGATGAAGTACTATCAGGAGAGAAAGAAGCAAACGTGGCCCCACCTTTAGGTAGAGTGAGGTGGAATGAAAAATACATGATATTAAAAGGCCTTAGAGAACAAAAGGGGTCATAGCCTGGTGCTGAAAGGACAACAACATGGGCACCAGGTGAGCTTACATAGGAAGAGCATTCCAGAGCCACTACCAAAAAGGCCCCCTCTCTCTTGTCATAGCCAACCTCCAAGTTTCAGATTAAGAAAGCACTTGGAAAAGGGTCTCTGTAGATGGCCTTGCTGTACACAGGTAGATAAATATAAGAGGAGGGGCTCCATCAAGTACAGAGGACCCACACTGTGTAGGGCTTTATAAGTCTGAACCAGCATTTTGAATTGGGCAGTGAAGGCAAAAAAGAACTGATATAATCTGTACATAATGCCTACTCTTACTTAAAATGCTATATTTATTGAATTTGTTTCTCATCATTTTCTCCAAGGAGCTCGTGGTTTGCATGGTTCACTCCTCATTATTTCATCCCCACAACAACTCTGTGAGGTAGGTTAGGATGAGAAGCAGCGATTGGCCCAAGGTCACCTAACGAGATTCATCACCAAGTGGGGATATTTTTCACCAGCTGAAGTTTCTGGATAATATTTGAAAGCAGCACCATGTGCAACACATCACCAGCAATCCTGTAGAGGCCTGCATTTAGGAAACTGGCAATGTCCCCTCTTCTTCACAATGAAGCCTGCAAGGGGAAAGATGGCTGGGGAAAAGGAAGAGGTAGCTCTCTGCAGCTTCTTTCTGTGAGGTTTTGGACCTAAACCACTTGAGTTGGGTCTTGGGATTTTGGTCCCCACCTCTTGTAAGAGAGGAGAGGCTATGCAAGGCAGAAATACCAGTGTATCTTGCAAATGTGGTGAGAATGGAGAGATGCCCAAGAGAACAATGTGGCTAAGATGTGGGAAAGTTGTACACTCCCAGGGCTGGAGCTTGCTCTAAAGTGAGCTTGCTATGTAGGGCTGCGAAGTTATGGTAGAACTTGTGGCCAAATTACTTCATACATACTCTGTCCACAAAGCGGCTTACACAACATCAGGTGGGGCTGAACCTTGAAACTAGTTTGATGCCAGTTCTTGAACCTTGTGATACTAGAGTATTGGGGTGGAGTATTGTTTTTGTTTTGTTTGTAAGTCACCCTGTGATCCTCAGACGAAAAGCAGTATAGAAATTTAATAAATAACAGAGTGGTAGCAAACAAGAGAGTAGGAAGAAGGTTAGTTGTGGATTCATGGATGAAGGGAAGGGAGGTGCTCTTCCTCAGGACAGATAAACATCCAAACCAGAAAAATGGGGGTCAGAATGCTTGCTTTGTTTCTAAGATGCGCATTACACATCACTGATGTGTGTCTTCCAAGTCAAAGAATTAACTATGGATCAGGAAGAACCTAAAGATGTGCTCAAAGCTGTAAGAAGGATATATATTTTTGGATTCTAGAGTTTCTTATAAAGTTGCCTCCCAGCTGTCGGGCATCAGATTCCCTCTTCAAATGAATGTTTGTGCTTAGAATAACAATGAAGATGTATCTATCGAACTGTGAATGCAGAATGTTTTAAAGTAGACATTTTCATTGTTCCCCAAGGTCTACCAATACTGCAATCAGCCATTCAGTTGAGGAAGAGGGGGAAATGAGCAGCAGTCCCTAGGAAAACCCTGTAAACTACAATTAATGATACAGTTGAGTGAGATTAACAGTGGAAATAAGTCAATTTATTTTCTGAGTCAATTTGGCATTTGGAAAATAAGCCCTTGCCTCCCTCCCAGACTCCCTGATCCCACAAAGCACCATCTTTACCAGACACTCCATTGCCATACTCCAAATATCTTATCTCTTGTGTGGGAGCTGTGGTGGTGCGCAGGGAGAGTGATGAAGTCTGACTCTGCCCTCCTTATCTGGTGTCCCAGCACACTTTGCAACGTGCCAAACATGCATTTCAGCCCTTGAGATATGTAGATATGTAGGTCTGTTCCAGGGGTGGAGTTCCCATGACCCTTCAGTTGTTGCTGGTCTACAGTTCCCATCATTCCCATGCCAGCGTGTGCTGATGGGAGCTGGATTTTAATGGAATGCCAACCATCTGACTGGGTTGCCCCGGCCACTCTGGGTGGCTACCAACAAAACATTAATCTTAATGATACCCCCACTACTTACACTGCAATGTTAACCTTTCTTCTAGCCCATGGCTAGAATCCATGCTGAAATGCCTGCTCAGGTGTGATGCTCAGCTGGCCACCTTGGACTAGCCTAACGTAGTTCACAGGATGCTAAGTAAAGAAAAAATTTTGAGGAGCATCTTGGAGAAAAGATGGGACACACATGAAATTAATTCATGGTAGGGAGTCATGCTATGGTCAATATGAGACTTGTGTTTGTATAGCTGGCCAGACTGTCTGAAATCCTGTAGGAATTCTCAGAAGATAATGGTAGATGAAAACTGTATTTGATTGCTGCTCACCATCATTGCAGGGGGTCGACTATTTGAAGGTCAACTCTACTACACAGCTTGCTCCAGCTGAGTGCTATCTGGGAAGAATGGCTAACTGGCAGTGCTGCTATAATACAAGACAGTGTCCATCGCTCAAGAAGGAAGAGAACTGCTTCCTCTTTAGAAAAACAGTTGCACACCAGGCTATTTTGAATAGAATTCAAAAGTCTTCAGAGATGTTCATGAATACCAGTTTTCCGCCTATGAATTTTCATTGCTTATAACATATAAAAATAATATGGATTATAACAGAACTATTTTGTGATTGACTCATTTTGATATAGTTAAAAAGTTAACCTAATTACTCATACCCAACTTTGAGAAAAAATGTGTCTTTATTGAGACAGATGCATGCTGTCAATTTCTACATCCACATTTTGCCCTAGATTTTACAGATCCACTCTGAAATTTTGGGTAGGACCAATTTTTTCTGTGCTCCAGTGACTGTTATTTTAGATTATGCATTTTTGTGTTTTTATACCGTAAACTGCCCTGTGATCCTCACATGAAGGGTGGTATGGAAATTTAATATAAATAAATAAATAGATTCTGGGAAAAGCTTTTTCCAGAAAGTTATTGCTTTCTGCTTGGTAGTGTCACTTAAATATCCTAGCATGATTCCAGTGGAATTGCGGGTCATGACATTTCTTATTAGATCTCAACCACATGTGCAAACAGACGGCATTTTTATGATGGCATTTGCACTAGTAATTCCCCTCTGACTGATAAACTTCCTTCAATCTACTCAGTACTGAACACCAATGAAGCAATATACAGTAGTGGTTATCAAGCTTATGTGACTTAGAAATGTGTACTCTCATCAGGCGATATATTTCTAACCCTGTGTTGGGATTTCTATTATATGTTTAGCTCAGATCTCCCACAGTTTTGAGAGCTAAGTGCATTTCCTTGCTGTTTGAAGTATAAACAGGCTAGGCAGGAACTATACAGTATGTCCTGAAGGCAGAGTATTGTATTGATTATTTTGCATATAATAAAAATGTAAGTGTGCCTTCACACAATAGTTCATGTGGCTACCAACAGAGGCTGCTGCAAACTACAGTATGATGACACAATCCTTTTCACTTGCTGCTGGGCCATCACAGCTGTGTTGGGAGGGTGATGAAGAGACAGAGACAGGCAGGGGGGTGGCCCAGGTGAATGAGTGTGTGGGCAGCAGCCCAGGGAAGTTGTGTAGGTGGGCAGGTGGCCCAAGTGTGGTGTGTGTGTGGTACCTACAGTGGCGTAGCGTGGGTTGTCAGCACCCGGGGCAAGGCAAGTAATTTGACCCCCTACCCGTGGATTTGTGCCCCCTAACCCGTGGATTTGCACCCCCTAACCCCCAGATGTTGCGCCCGGTGCGGCCGCCCCCCCCTGCACCCCCACGCTACGCCACTGGGTACCTACAACAGTTTCTCAAGTTTGCAAATGTGCCAAGGGGGCCCAGGAAGCCAGGTGACTCCTGCATATTTTATGAACCATTTAACAATGGATAAAAGTGAATTTTAAAATCAGAAAATGAAACGTTTTCCATTAAGTGCATTTGATGATATACATATAAAAATATATTCTCCATTTAACAGCTTTAAATTTGACACATTTCTGTAACTAAAACTGAAGTATCTATAAATGTTGGTGCATAACGACATCGATTCTTTCTGTTCACCTTGACTTTTAGCCATAGACCCTTTGGCATGAACATCCTATAAAGCAGACAGCAGACATTAACCTGCAGGCTACTAACTCTGTGATTACCAGGGATGTAGCAGCTTTCTATAAAAAAATGCTTTCCAAATATCAATTGCCTCATTACCTCACCTTATCCTTTTTTTGCTTTTCATCCTGATATATGGTCCAGTGCTCTCCATTGTTGCTGTAGGCAAGTTTATAGGAGCCCACAAATTGTACATGACCAAAATCTTTGGCTCCTTGAGTAATTATGCCCGTCACCTTTGTAGGAACAAGAAGATCAATCTAAAAAACAAAAAAACAAAAAAGTAAATACAAAATGGTAACGTTACAATGTTTTGCATTCTCAAATTCATTTTCAAAAAAGGTTTAGAGTTTCTTTCTTGGCCAGGTCACAGAAGATCTAATACAAATGGGCAAAATAATACTGAAAGTAATGTGTGAAATTCATTGGCACGTTTGATATAGTAAATGAATGCAGTTTTTATTAGAATTATTATCAATCACATTGGTTTGCACAAAACCTCCAACATTTAGTCACAGAATAAGGCACACTGAAATAAATAGCTTGGAATGAATTTGCCACCCCACCCCATGATAAATCATTTTCCTAATCCTGGATGAGAACCTCCATGAACTTCAGATTGCTTTTCTGACTTATTTCCATAATGTCATTTTCAGCATTTTTGCCGTGCTTTCTGGTGCATAAATGTTTTACAATATTTATGTAATTCATTCCAACAAGATGAATTATTATGCCCATCTGATTGCAGGGATTTGATTGCAAGGATTTAGTAAAGCAAAGCCACCCACAGACAGTGTTTCCCATTGTGGACTATAAATGTTTCTGAAGCAAATGTTCCTTGTGTGCACATAGCTGGCAAGACACACACTGGCAGTCTTGTGAACAGCTAGCAGGGACTAAAGGCACATTCCTATAAACAATATTCTCATGTAACTGAAATTATCTCAATGATACTTGCATGGCCATAGTGACTGCTGAATTCATTGACCCATGGCTAGTCAGCTAGTCAGAAGGAGGCTTCCCTGCAGCACAGTCACCTTGACCATGCAGAGGAGGATGGAGATGGAAGGGAAGAACTACCACGTGCATGCATGCGCTCTCCTCCTTGTTTTTTAAATTTAACCTGCATATATGTATTTGCAGGAAAGGGAATCTGTTTGAAGAATGGCTGAAGCTTTAAAAGCTCCCCTTACAGTACATTTATATAGTGCACATCCATGCCCAAATACTACAGGACATTTCCATATATTTTCTCCACTACACTAAGGATGAGGTACTTTCTGTCACTTTGGTGCCAATTCATCAACACACACACACACACACACACACACACACTGCTGTTTTTTTTATTTATCAAAGCTCACTATCCTGAAATTTTGCAGGGAACCTACCTACCTACCTACCTAGGGGCACCTCTACAATCTTTGTAATGCTCATAAAATTGGGCTACAAAACAATGGGAGGAGAGAAACAAGTCCTTAAAAAAAACAACCCAGCTCCATAAATATTAAGGGATCCACTTACACAAAAATATCTTCCCCTACATTTGGCACTCTTCATTCGCTCAGGGGGGAAAGTTGTACTTATGTATTTCATCCAATTCTGCCAAGTAATAAAAAGTTGTCACCTGTACTTTTTTAAACTTTGAAATTTAAAGCTGCCCAGTACAGGCCCCACCACACCTATTTGTCTACAATCTGGCAGGCCTCATCCTCTGGCAAAGCATAAAGAAATTATAGCCATTTCTTGATTTCCCAATTGTAGTTAATGGGGAGAAAAGCGTTGCCTCAGATTTCCTGAAGCTGAGTATCTGAACTAAGGTGAGCAGAAGTGATGCACCTGGTGGGCATAGCAGCAATGCCAGCTTCCCAAAAGTGGTGCCACTGACATGGCGCAGTTGCCTTTGCAAGAGCAACTGACTGGTTCTGCTGGTGTGCCCGCAGAGCTCCATCCTCTTCCCTGCCTCCGTCCGGGCAAGTGGTAGTAGCACTGCTGTCAGAAAGCTAGAAATGCAGGTGAGCCACTTCTGAAAGTGGGAAAGGAAGCCCCAAACTAAAGTGACTCACTAATCCAAGTGCTAAAGCAGAGCTCGGAAGCAGTTTTATTTTGGTATTGCCAGTCTTATCAAGGAACTGGGGGTGGGGAGAGATGATTTCCTTCTTAGCATTCACTATGGCTTTAATGGGTTGCAGTTGACTTTCCTTTATCCATATGTCTCTAATCAGCAAATTAGCATTTTTATTAGCTGCTAAAATAATGATAAAATAATCATGGTGTTATTTCTGGGTGCTTGATTCCTTGGTAAATAATGCTAATAAAAATGGATTCTATGTTTAAGCTACTTTGCAATTATTTTAAGGTTTATAATTTTTTTTGCTTAGTTTGTTTTAGAGTTGCATCTGGAACATGCACTGAAATTTTTACCTAGACTTTTTCCCCCATCAGTAGCAATATGAAAATAATGATGTTAGCTTAGGATGAACTTGGAGAATGAGGCTACAATCCTAACCATGTCAACCCAGATAAAGTGTTGCTAAGTTCAACAGGGATCATTAGGAAAGGAACTAAAAATAAAAACTGCTATCATAACACTGTTAACACAAATCTATGGTGCAACCACATTTGGAATATTGTATGCTGTGTACAGTATTGTGGAGTTTGCAAAGAGTCAGAAAAGTTGCTGGAAATTGCAGGTGGGCAGAGTGATGATGCACATATGTCTAGCTTGCAGGCTTCATACAGGCATCTGGCTGACTGCTGTGAGAACAGGATGCTGAACTAGATGGGCTATTGGCCTGATTCACAGGCTCTTCATACATTCTTATAGATATTAAGCAGAGCTTCCTCCTAGGTAACTATGCCTAAGATTGCAGTTGTCAGGAACATGATGCAATCGAGTGCAGGGGGAGAGTCAGACTCGGAAATTGAGCTAAGTGAGAGAGAGGCTGGCTCTGCAGAAGAAAGCGAGCTAGCAGAGACAAGAAAGGGTAGCTCGATGCCCCTTCACAAAGAGTACACAAATAGCCCTCAAGAAGCAGGAGAGTTAGGAGGCAGTCAGAGAGTTGCTAGGCAACCAGCAGAGGAGCAGAGGACAGACAGTGTATCTAGTGGAAGTGGGGAGGGGGCAGGGCAGCCTCTCAGTCCCTGTGCTCGCAGACTAGACAAGGTCAGAGTGCAACGGAAGGGCAAGAGGGGAAGGGTGGGAATCTGGCATCCTCCCTGTTGTGAGCGGGGTGGAGTTTCAGACTGACCAACTCCCTTCAATGCAAGTAGGTGAGAAGCCGGGCTCTGGATGTGTTTTTGTAAATAAACATAACATGAAACTGCCAGAGAGTCATTAATTCTTATCGGGGCTTGCTTGCCTGCCTGAGATCATTACAGCAGTCATGCCATAGGACTGATAAGGGATATGAACCCAGGTCTCCCTAATCAAAATCCAGTACGCAAGCTGCTTTACCACACTTTACCAGCTCACTATCCTATGATTGTCAGTTGATCCTCATAAATTGGGTATTATCCTATGTACTGCTGTTCAATGTTTATTATTTTTACTATATAGATAAACATTAGACACTCCTTGATGGTGTGGCTATGGGGCTCATAATGCTTTGCCTCTGCACTTCAAAATGTACACCACTGAGCACTTGCACAAACATTGCCCAAAGCACACAGGAAAAGGCATCTGCATTTTATAACAACAAGGAGATGAAAGCCACATAGGAAGGTGGACAGATAACACAGTTCCTGAACTGCTAAAGTGCTCACAAATAACTGTTCAGGTGCTCACAAGGTTAAATCTGCCCTTTGAGATATTTATACTAGGGTTAGGCTGGGAAGAGCCTGTTATTATATACAGAGGTGTTAGACACGCACACCCTTCATGCATGCACACAACAATAGCTTGTACAGAGGCAGCTTCATTCAGCCAATCTTATACAGAATGACTTCTACGGTCTGTCAGCTAAGATTATTATGCACTGCTTAACCTACTTCCATAGCTATGTTTCTGTTGCTCTAAAGCAAGAGTGACAAAATCACATTAGAACCACAAACAAGCTTACAAGAAGCACTTGCCGAAATGGAAGAATTAGTTTGTTTCCCTTAAGAAACATAATGGCCAACTGAGTTACGGAAAGTAGGCTGGCTGGGAAAAGGCAATTAAAGGTGGGTTGTTCATTTGCTGTGCCCACTGTGCATGCTGTTGTTTAACGCCCGATCAGTACATAATGATACCATGCCCATCCATTATTTGATTTGATTTGATCGTGGATGAGGGTGCCAGTCTGGGGTGTATTATTGAGATCTGGGTGGGTGAGTTGGGAGGAGTTCATCTGACACAGTTATGTCAGCCTGGATTATCAGCACTGCATCAGCACAGGCTGCATGGATCGGAGAGATGAGAGAGTTGCTGTGGTCCATAGAGCTTTCATCTCCATCACCAGGCTGGAATACACCAATGCACTCTATGTGGAGTTGTCTTAGGCAATCTTGGCCTCTACAGGCCTCCCATCCTTGGGCAGGTCGATCTGAAGTCCTCCAGATATTGCTGGAGCACAACTCCGATCATCCCTACCCATTTGCCATGACAATGGTTTTGTGAGTCAATGACCCGCAACCCGCTTAGAGATAAATAAGACACAAGGACACATGTATTTTAGGTTAATAGGCTAAATAAGGCCACAACTTTATTGGTTACAACATGTGACTGGTATTGGCTTAGGCATTGGATCAAATCTCTACATGACTCCACCCCGCTCAGTGGGGAGTGATTTGAGGGTTAACAAGCAGTGGGAGGAGATTGATGTAAATACAACTGGAAGCTTCCCCTGACATGACTGGGGGTTGTGCCATGGCCCTAGCCACCAGCAGGGCATCGGACAGGATCCATGACCGCCGGATCCCTTTAACAGAATACCCAACAAAGAGAGGGAGAGGGGTAGGTGATGGCCACCACCTGCCCTCCGACACACAACACATATTCCAATGCCTAACCGCCAATATCCGATTTGCTACAAGGCAGGCAAAAAACCAAGAGGCTGGTGCCAATTTGCCAAATGGATAAAAATTACTACCAGGCCCCCTGGGCAAGCAAGGCAACTGACCAAAGTCCATAGCAAGGTCAAAAGCATAGATATGACCTAAAGGGACGGTGGGCGGGTGATCCGTTGAATTCAGGAAGCAGAATGGGGCACGGCACTGCTGTGGCCGCTTAACTGCAGCTAAACCCCACCCCCATTCCAGTAGCGTAGCGTGGGTTGTCAGCACCCGGGGCAAGGCAAGTAATTTGACCCCCTAACCCGTGGATTTGCGCCCCCTAACCCCCAGATATTGCGCCCGGTGCGGCCGGCCCCCCCTGCACCCCCACGCTACGCCACTGCCCCAATCCAGCCCTATTGGCTGGCTAAAGGGCGCAGCACGGCAGTTGGGATAACTGATGCAGGGGGCCGAATATACCTCCCTGCTGAAGTGGGAACTGGCTCCCGCTCACAGCCCCTCCCCTCTGGTAGGAGGAGAGGTCTTGCCACCAACCATTGGCTCATGGGAACACAGAGATTCTCCATCAATATGATTTTGCTGTACCCTCTAGAAGAAGTTTTACAGGAATGTTTGGTGTATAATCAACTGCCACTAACCCATGGGTAAAATAAATGGGAAGGAAAAGAAATCAAAATCAAAGCAAGTTTAAAACAACTCCAACTGCTTCTATCACAATTCACTTCAGGGAAAGTGGATTAAAACAACAACAACATAAAGTCCCCCAGGGACAAAATTATATATATCATGGCTATAAAATTATAGGGAGTGTGGGAATGAAAACAACTAAGCCAGAGCACTCATATAATTTAATTTCGCTCTACTGTAAACAACCACATAGACTATGATTCATCTTGGTACTCACTGCTGCTTACCTGGTCTACATCCAGCATTTAACAAAGTGTCTGCCCTAAGCTATTAGTACTTTTCTGATACTCTTTTTGATCTCTTGGGCTACAGGGAAATATAAATCAAAGCCTTGCAATACTGCTTAAGGATTAAAATATCAACCTGCCTTTGTATTAGAGATGTACACTCCTCTAATACATCGCTACTCAAAGTTGAATCAAATCTAAAATACAACAACGAAAGAACAAATGAGGACTATATAGGCATTTCCCACAGCTACATGTTGTCTCGAGGCCACAGAGAAGATAGTGGGGTCAAGCTCTTCGTTGTGCAGGCTGCCTGCAAGCTGAGTTTTCTTCTTTCCAGACTAAGCTTCCTCATTGGGGTCCTCACAAGTAACAGACTGTATAGCTCCCACTTTCCTGTGTTTTCCAAGGCCTTAAAATCTACTTGAAGGTGACTCATTGCTGCTTGGTATAGGGGCATATATTCTGCCCCAGATATTCCTTTCTTCCTAATTTTTGGTAAATGTCCTCTTCATAATAATAATAAATAATTAAAAATTGTCCAGTAGCACCTTAGAGACCAACTAAGTTTGTTCTGGGTATAAGCTTTTGTGTGCAGGCACACTTCTTCAGATACACTGAAACAGAAGTCACCAGACCCTTATATATGGGGGGGGGGGGTAGGTGGGTTTTTTCTCAGAAGGGTAGTAGGAGATGGGTGATTGACTCATACCCTTCTGTCCAAAGCCATAGCAATGGCCAAATCATCCTGGGCATCAACAGAACTAGGCTGAACTTAGGCAGGGGCAAGCTATTTTTGACATGGCAGATCCATGTCTATTTTGACATGGCAGATCCATGGCAGATCCATGTCAGTGTTGATGTAATAATCAACATCCAAAAAAACTAAAGTGCTGCACCAGCAAGCAAAAAACAACCCCTCTGCAGCTCCACAAATCCTACTTAACAGTGTAACATTGGAAAATGTTGATCACTTTTTATACCAGGGCAGTTATCTTTCCACGACACTGATGCCGAAATACAACATCATAGAGTGTAGCCTTCTTTTGATTGAAGTGCAGAGTGTTTGAGGACTGGGAAATTCACAGGGAAATAAAAATGCTTGTTTACAAAGCTATTGTACTACCAACCTTCTTGTATGCTTGTGAAACATGTACCATTTATAAACACCACCTCTAACTCCTTGAAAGATTCCAGCAATGGTGTCTCCGAAATTTTTTACATATCACTTGGGAAGACAGGCAAACTAATGTCAGTGTACTGGAAGAAGCAAAGATCACCAGTGTTGAAGCAATGGTTCTTCAACATCAACTTCGTTGGACTGGTCATGTTGTTTGGATGCCTGATTATAGTTTTCCAAAGCAACTACACTATTTCGAACTTAAAAATGAAAAGCATAATGCTGGTGGTCAACAAAAGAGGTTTAAAGACTCTCTCAAGGCAAATCTTAAAAAATGTAGTATAAACACCAACAATTGGGAATCATTGGTCTGCGAACGCTCCAATTGGAGAACAACCTTTACCAAAGGTGTCATGAACTTTGAAGACACTCGATTTCAGGACGCAAGGGAGAATCGAGCTAAAAGGAAGGCACATTTGGCAAACTCCTGCCTGGAAACCTATGTCCCCACTGTGGAAGGACGTGTGGATCCAGAATTGGCCTCCACAGTCACCTACGGACAGACCATTAAGACCGTATTCATGGAAGACAATCTTACTCAGCTACGAGTGATTGCCAAACAACAACAAGAAGAAGACCCTATGCTCACCTGCTGGTCTCGGGTGTGGTGGAGGATGTTATCCCATTGCCAGTGTTGGTGTAATAATCAACTGCCAATCAAGTTGGGTTCCTTACATGGAGCTGGCGGTGGGAAGGTGCCATCTTGTCCTTTCAGTTCAGGCAGAATAATGCATTGGGATGCCCCTGCCGGCATATCAAGGAACTCTCATACTTGCTATTAGTGACTCAGTCCTGTCACCATACGTTATGCATTGAGCACCAGCTTTCAAAACTAAATTGCTCTAGAAATAGCTAATTATAGCAATCAAACAATTGAGGTTGCTTTGAAAATGAATATAAGCATGAATGCAACATAGCAACCTTACTGAAATGACAATATAAACCCATGTTCAGGGACTCAAAATTTCTGTTGATGACTAGTGCAGTATTATTCTTAATATAACTTGCACCACCTTCACTTACACCACCCAGAAAGTTAGAACCCCACTTTACAAATTATTTATTGAACAAAGGCCTAAACCTCTAAAAAGTTAAGCTTATTTAAATACTGTGTTTGACGTACAGGGATCCTTGAGGACTAAAGCAAAAGACTCTTGACATTTTGGAAAGAAAACTTAGCGAGTTTCGTTATGTTTCTTCCTTAATATAACACTATGCAGTCTATTTCATGAGTTGCAGACACATCAGTAAGTGCTATCAAAGTTAAATTAAAGCAAGGAATGCAAAGTAAAATGTTGTCTCTCTTGAAAGTTGACACTTACACTCCTACTAACATCATCAACTCAGGCAATATTTCCATAAATTATGTTCATTTTATGCACTTTAAATGTATTTACAGAAGCAGATGTCCCAGTTACATATTATGAATTCATTGCTGTGCCATTGGATCAAAATAAAAACATCTCCCACACACCTTTCCTAAGAAAGGTGTGTCGAATCATATCACATCAGCCCAAGGGGAAGCTGACGCACTTTTACCCCACAACCTGTCTGCCTAACAGTTTTTTATTTCTTTCTGAGGGTCTGTAACACAGTTCACCCATTTGCTAGCCCTCTTCATGAACCCCTTTTGGAACCTCCACCCCCAGCTTTACCTTGATCTCTTTGAAAAGATTGCAGCTGACATAATATAAAAAAACAGGCAGATTTATGTTCTTACTTGGTGAAAAAGAATGCACTAGGATTTTGTGAAGAATTCATCATCATGCTACAACAAAAGTTCTATCAGCACAAGCTTTTCTGCTTGCCTGAAGAAACGACCTTCCTTCCCCTCCTCTTTTATGCTGTTCTGGAGTTCTCCAGACTCCCCCAGAGCAAATTTGGGGAAAGCATAGGAGGCATGAAGGGAGGGTAAGTGCCATTGCACAACAAGAGTCCATGCTCTCACTAATGGAATTGCTTACTTGAATTCAGCCAAGAAACTTGTATACTGTCCTTGAGATATGTCACTTTAAAAGAAAATCTTTTAAATCTCCCATCTCTTAATAATAGCGGTTTGTAGCACTTGTCTAGTTATTCACAGTGTTCAAAGCAAAGGTTAACAATAATCCCTTTGATTGCCCTGTGAAGTAGATCAGTATTATTGCACATGTGACAAATCATAGTGCACATGGGCGACTGATCATAAGAGACAGTGCTATGCTTAAGATGACACTTGAACTGGAGACCTCTTGATTCATAGTGCTATTTCTAAGCCACTACTCTAAGATGAGATCTTAAATGTTGCCTTGTCTCAAATTGTTTGAATTTAGTCCCCAAGAAAAGCATACATTTTAAATGCCTGCAATGTATATTTGTCATATAGGTAAAGGTAAAGGGACCCCTGACCGTTATGTAAAGTCGTGGCTGACTCTGGGGTTGCGGCACTCATCTTGCTTTATTGGCCGAGGGAGCTGGCGTACAGCTTCTGGGTCATGTGGCCAGCATGACTAAGCCGCTTCTGGCGAACCAGAGCAGCACATGGAAACGCCATTTACCTTTCCGCCGGAGCGGCACCTATTTATCTACTTGCACTTTGACATGCTTTCGAACTGCTAGGTTGGCAGGAGCAGGAACTGAGCAATGAGAGCTCACCCCGTCATGGGGGTTCAAACCACCGACCTTCTGATTGGCAAGTCCTAGGGTCTGTGGTTTAACCCACAGCGCCACCCACGTCCCCTAGAGCACATATACTAGCAGGTAAATCCCTGCTTCCTCTGCTCATCAACCCCCCATCTCCCAGTGTTTCCTTCTCCAGGTCCATATCTCCCCTCTGCCTGCCTCATTTTCCTCTCAGAAACAAAATATCCCCTCTCCCTGTGCTCCATTCACATAGAAAGAAAGGGTGGGTCCAGTTTTAAAATAAAAAGGGCATATGGCTAAGGAGCGAAGAACATCTGTCAGAGGCAGATTTCGGGGAGCACTATGGGTTGGCTGCATGGGCATGGGGCTTCAGGGGTGCCACCAGGGATGGCACAACTCTTAATAAAAATGGAGTGAGAGAGCTCCCCCCCCCCATTTTGGCATCACACAGGACACCACTGAAATTTGAGACCCTGAGGTCTGCCACTGCACCTGTCACCTTAAACCTATCTCCCTAAAGCTCCTCCTTTCAGGCATCTGCCTTTCAGCTGGGCTCCAGAATCAGATGTCTTCTTGGCTATTGGACATTGATTGGTTTGGAGTGAGTGACTGTAGGAAGGCAAGCCATAGGCCAGAGGTGGGGGAGTCCATTTGCCTTCACCCGTGTAGCCTCATTTAGCCTTTAAGATAATATCTATTGTGTCCTCTTCTACATTACCAGGGAAGTTCCATGTTCAAATAAATGGAAGAGGAGCCAGAACCAGCAACAGTAGCTATAGCTAGTGATAGGTTTCCACCTCTCTAAGGCTGCTGCCTTAAATACAGCTTTCCATAATCATTTTAGCAACACTGCGGAATGGTTTTCCTATGCATTTTCCTATAAAAATGGTCACCTGCAACTATCCGCATGCTGTGGAACTTTAAGTTACCAAGGACAAAGGGGGGCGGGGCTAGAAGGTTGCCTTGTGAATTGGCTCTTACTTTGAAATATGTTGCATTGAACTCAGAGGCTCTTATTTTCAGCCAAATGTGTTTAGGATTGGGATGCCAGACTTCTGGCTGATCTGTACTCTATAAATTCTGAATGAACCTTATGTTGCTGGCACATTGAAGATTGCTTTGCTAATTGCAGTGATAAATAGTTATTAGCAAGGAATGACTCATAGTCATGGCACGCTGTTTCTAGACAAATATGGCCCATGTATTGTAGATAGGCCGCGTCAGTAGCCTTTAACATGGAAATACGATTCCAATAATGGAGAAGAGGCAATAACTTTCCTTTTTTCTATGGCCATAGTTAAATCTTTGACTGTGCTATTATGTTGCTACAATATCTTTATATGGTTATAGCGGTTAAGTTCAATTGAAAAGCATTTCTATCAGCGACATAAAACCATTAGCAGAATAGAAAGAGAGAGACGGAGCTGGAGGAAGACAGTGAATGTGGTCACTGCAGACCCACATCATCTCAAAAAACACGACTAGTTTATTCTGCATGCAACATTAACGTCTCACTTCAAATGTAAAAAGAAAGAAAGAAAAGATTCTACAACCTGAAAAAAGAGACAAGGCATGTACTTTTGTAAAGCAAGAAAATCTTTAATAAAAATAATATATATTACTAGTGATAGCTAGTAAAAGTAATATATACTAGTGAAAGTAATATATATATTACTAGTGATAGCCAATGTGGTGCCTTCCAGACATTGTGGGCTACAGCTCCAATCAACCTCAGCCACTCAGGCCATTGGTCAGAGGGGAAGGGAGTTGTCTAAAACATCTGGAGAGAACAACACTGACCACTCCTGCCCTAGAATACTCTGGTCCAGAGATATTCCAATCAACATTTTGAATTGCTAACAAGCACAGGAAGAGGGACACCACCCACTCACTACAACTGTGGTGCAGATATGCTTTGGCAATGCCCCAAGTTCTGGAACATGAATTAATTTATTTTTCTACATTAGCTGATAGTGGATCATGGTTACTTGGCAAGGCTAGACCATCGACACAAGACTACGCTCATCCTAGAAATAAACTTAGAAAAAAATAGCTACTAGGCACACAAATACATGATATCCTTGTAAATATCATGCATATGGCATTATTTCTATGTTTATGCTCACAATCGCTATCCAACTCTACACTCTCAGTTTCATGTTTCCTGCTACCGAAATAGATGCTCTGTTTCAGTGATTTTGTTCAGGCACTTAACTGAATCAATCACTCTTCTCAAAAACGGCATGTGCTAGTTGATGTATCTTCATGACTAATTTATCAAATGCTTTCCTGCCTCATCGCTTTTATCTTTTAGACTGCAGTGGGTAGATTGGGATCTCCTGGTAGATTTGTGGATCACTTACAGTAGATCAGCAAGAGTTTCTGGCTGTAATGGTTTAACAATAGCAACATCAATGTTATCTCCCTAAATTAGGCTGCTAAAATGACGAAAGTCTGTGAGCTCTCTTCTGGCAATGAAAATAAATCCCTAGGCTTGGAATGTTTTCAGAGGCACCTTATTGTTTAATACTATTTCTTTCCCATCTTGGTCTAAGACTATTTGTCTAGGAACAAGACTTTTGCTTTGGAAGAGAAGGAGCCAGGACAATCATGCAAAAGCGTGAAGATGAAAGCATCTTTGCAGGGAATGCTGCCATAGCTCAGCAGTAGAGTGCATGCTTAGTTTGCAAAAGGTTCCAAGTTCAATGCCTGCCATCTCCAGTAAAAAAAGATCAGGCAGTAGGGAAAGATTTCTGCATGTGACCTTGGAGCATTGCTGTAGGTGGGCAAACAGTCTGGCCTCATGTAAGATAACTTCCTCAACCTTAGCAAAAGCAGATGGATATACTACCATGCTTGCTTGGAAACGTACGTGGCATTCTGAACTTGATTCTATGTTCTGTGAGTTGTTCCTTGATTAGGGACTATAGGGAAGCTATGGGTGGTAATAGGAGAACCATTTCCTGACTCTGTTCCTGCCATAGGACAGACTAGTATTCATTTGGCAGAGCTAACTTAGCAAATTAACATGCTGGTGAAATTAATATCAGCTACCGTGAGTTACTTAGGATTTTTGTTCCAGATAATGGAATATCACAGCAAGGTTTTCTGAAAGGGGCTGCACAGTTAAGACCTTAGGACTTCACCAAGAAAAGAGAGTGTTTTAAGAGTGAAGCAAAGCATCAGCCTAACCTCACTTCATTGCAAGGCACAAGTACAAATGCTATTCCAAAAGTGGAAGGGGTGAAGAGAATGATGAAGGGGAGATGGTGAGCCAAAGAGGAAGAAGAGAGGAAAAGAGAACTGATGAACTTTCTTTAATGTGATCTGGTGAATAAAGAAGGGAAACCTTTGGGCGTTAACTAAAAAGGAAGAAATATGCATTTCCATGCTGTGGTAGGGCTCCACTGGGCAGATGGTGAAGGGGCTGGGGTTGTTACAGGCACTGCATTTGGGGATGTTGCTATGAGAACTCAACAGAACAAGCTGCGTTCTCATTAATAAGCTCTGACACCATCACCCAGGTGAATGACTGGCAGTTGTTGCAAAAAGCAGCAACAGTGCCATGCCATGGGTGGCAGGGGCAACTGGCCCTAGTGATTCTGATGGGTTGGCAAGATCAGTGATGGGCCTTTTGAGTTTCCAGGCTCTCTGAAGGTACCTGACTATGCTGAGCCCTGCACTGGGCCTGATCTGGTAGGCAAGGAAGCTGAAAGGGATGCAAAGAGGTGGGGAAATAAGCTAGAGAAAAAGACTCAGATCTATGCGGTCTAGTCCAAAATCTTGGTTGTTGCTCAATACCTGGAAATATTCAGGAGGAATCAATGGACAACTTAGCTTAGTGGTGTCATGCTGGGATCTGAGAGGACAGTTCTGCCCTTGTCTTCTCCTTGTCTTTTAGTGGCACCCTACAAAGGGCAGTGCTTCAAGTTCCACCTGACTCTGACAACAGCAAGAAATAGTCTGGTTTGTCGCTGAATCTCACTACTATTTTTTTGCCAATGTGCTTCAGTTTACCACATTACTACAAAGCAGTCATGGAACTGGCATTATGCGGAATTCTATTGATCATATCTAGTCAACAGAACCCACATGCCAACTCCTGCTATATTCAGAATAATTTAGGTTATTTTGCTTGATTCCAAACATGCCAACGATTACCTTTTATTCCTTAAAGCAGATACATATAGCACCAGGTTTCCACAGGACCCAGTTCATGTTATTTACATAATATGAAAGTCTTCAAGTACTTATTGTTTATCTTGGATACTAAGCATCCTGTTAAAAACATTTAAATGAGTTTAATGGGGATAGTTAATGGCAGTTTGTGAGCTGTAAAATCCCAGCAGACAGCTACAACCAAGTTTGTCAGGCTATGTGACACTAAGTTTTAAGCTATAAAATAATTAATATTCAAATAACAGGAATGCAAGGCAGCCATTTAAACCCGTTCCACATTCTGATTAATTTAATACACTGCTGTGCTCAAAACAACAAATTTTACAAGCAGTGTTTGGGCAATGCTTTTATTGGCCTGTCTTATGATGTTTTCTTTCTTGAGTCTGTTGCACAATATGGAGCCAGTCACGTAAAAATACATAACACCAAATTACCCAACAAATACTCACCTCAAGGCTGAGTTTCTTTTTCTTTTCTTTTTTTAAAGAAATCAAATTGCTTTGATGGTGAAAATGCTATGCTGGGACTCTTTCTGTAAAATTGGATTACAGATTGAATTTGAATAATTAATTTTAATGTTTTGGGTAGTGTTCTGCTGTATTAAAATTTAATTTGCTTATATACTTTAATGCAGGGCAAAGAATATAGTTTGCAGAATAAAGAGTTTAAAGGAAAATTGTAGAGAAAGGTTCTTAATTTGTAGAAACCACCTCTATTTCCTGCCCCCCACCTTCTAAATAAGTCTAGCTCATTCACACTATGGCCCATTTGGCATATCTTTATTATTTATTTCATTAACTACATGTGTATACCAGGCAACAACTAATGTCTTCAGGGTGGTGAACACAAAATTGTAACAATCACAATTGTCAGAGCTGCCTCTAGGTCCCAGCTCACAGAGGACCAACGCTAGGCTGTAGTAATGTACAAAAGTCTTTATTAAAGTCCAATTTCCATTTCAAAGCCACAGCGTGCAGCACTACGTCTTGAACTCTAGATCGGCGAAGTCCCGTCTGAGTCTCCTCCCCCCTGACACCAGTTTAAGATCCTAGCCCTGCTCCACCTCTTGCGCTGCTCTCTCCTCCTCTGGGTCCTTCTACCCGCTGGGGCATTGCCCTTTCTGGACTCTTTCGACGCTGAGTCGCTTAGCTCTTCCCCCTGCCTCCGGCGGGCTTTAGGACCCGGTTCCCAATCCTCATTCTCTGCTGTCCCGCGCTCCTGTACATTTGAACTTGCCTCTCGTGCCAACCCAGTGACCTTTCTCCTAACCGTCACACTACTCGTGTCACTGCTTCCCCCTTCTGGGACGCTGGCCGGATCTGACCTCCCCCCCGTTGTCTGACTCTCCGATGGAGGCGTGGTCAGCTCTGTCTCGTCTTCTCTTCCTGGTGGGGAATGCACTGGCCCCGATGCTTGGGACTCTTCCCCCCCACTCCGCTCTGGTGGGGAAGCTGGTCCTGATTTCCAACTACTGCTCTGGGAGTCCCTGCTGCTGCCTTGCTCCTGGGGCGTTCCCCTTGGGAACCCCCTACCCCTGGCCACCGGCGCTCCCTTCTGTGAATCTTCCGATTCGCTGGAGAGGCTCATGGAATCCCTCGGACCACTGTCATCTCCTACGCTCCCCTCGGATTCCTCCCCCTCGCTCTCCATCTCCTCTCTCCCCTGTGCCTCTGCTCCTGAACCCCTGACAACAATGAAAAGAAGAAGAAGATATAAAACCACAAGCAGCAAACCACATAAAACAGCATTTGAAAAAGCACTGAAATTTCTTCAGAGTTTAAAACACCTGAGAAAATAAAAAGGCATTTCACCTGGTGGTCTACAGGATCATCATGTGGGTACCAAGCGAGCCTCTCTGGAGAGGGCATCCCATAACAACACAGAAAATTATATCAATTAACCACCTGCCACAGCTCATTTAGCAGGGGCACCCAGAGATGAACTTAAGTTCCTCTGAAATCAATAGGGTCCAGAATATTGTTTGAGACTCACAGTGCAAGGCCTACTCAGAATTAAACCTTGCTGAGCTCAGTAGGACTTACTCCCAGTGTGCAGGATTTCAGTGGGGAAGATTGGAAGACACCCTTGTCACAATATGGGAAAGTGGGGTGCAGTATTAGGACTGTTAAAGCCTTGTTGCCAACTTCAAGAAATGCCATTACCAAAAGCCCTAAGCTGTAACTACCAGCACACCTTCAGCCTAAAGAATTGTAAATTTTTGATCTTGCCTAGAGAGCTATAAGTGCTAGTGTGCTCTGATGATGATCATGGGTGAAGAATCTCAAGCCTAGAGGCCAAATGTGAGCCTCTATGTCCTACTAGAAAGTTCTCAGAGTATACTGATAGGAAATTGCCCACTTTTCCTTAGCATTTCAGGGTGTACATGCATGTGACACTGTTCAGAAAAAAATAATCAATTCATGCACATTGTGGGCAGAGTCAGAAAGTAAGGTTTAAATTTCTTCCTCCATGTATAGATTTCTTTACACTTTCCCCAATAGGGCCTGGAATAATAACATAATGTTGTAGAGGCTGCTGGTGGTGTGAGAGGTTATCTCTGATGAAGTTATCTTCTGTGATCACTCGGGTTCACAACCTGAGATTAGATCCTTAATTTAGCACTATGCCTGGAATTTCAGGTTGCTATAGTGGACAGGATGGCTACCTGGTGAGATAGCTGTGGTCCTATTTGCCCATACGAGGACTGTTTGACTGCCAGTCACAGACTGGGTGACTGTCCCTTTGAGACTAGATTACTATTACCTAGTACAGTGGTACCTCGGGTGAAGTACTTAATTCGTTCCGGAGGTCTGTTCTTAACCTGAAACTCTTCTTAACCTGAAGCACCACTTTAGCTAATGGGGCCTCCTGCTGCTGCCACGCCGCCGGAGCACGATTTCTGTTCTCATCCTGAAGCAAAGTTCTTAACCTGAAGCACTATTTCTCGGTTAGTGGAGTCTGTAACCTGAAGCGTATGTAACCTGAAGCGTATGTAACCCGAGGTACCACTGTAGTAGAAACTTCAGATGGTGCGAATTACGGCAGCCTATTTTCTAACGAATTATCAGACTAGTGCTCCATATCAGACTAGTGCTGCAGCGTCTTTACTGCCAGCAGAGAACACACTGTTAGCTTCCACTTAAAGAGTCCTAAAGAGATTATATACAACATACTCCATGCCTAAGGTTGCTGAGGCTAGATGCTGCAGAACACACATAGCTTGGGTAGCCTCTTACTCTTTTCCCTGGTAATGTCTAGTATAATCATCACATTGCAATTATTGACAGGCTACAAATAGCAGCCGGAGTAGAAAACTCACACTATAATGGCAGTATGCCTTCTGGTTTGTATTACTTGGAATTACAGGGACGATCATAAGAGGAAGCGCAGGGCGACTACTTTTGGTGGCAGCCTTATGTATGCTTAGTGGCCTGTAGACTCTTCTTTAATACTACCATCTATGCAGCATGTTCAAACAGCAAAAGCACACATGGATTGTATTTCCAGCAGAAACTTGCCAATATCAGCATGAACATCTGAACCATGGAACCATTGTAAAGCCTTTATTTGAGTCCTGTTTTTTTCTTTGGGTGGGACAGGGTTGAGTTAGCCTGGCAGAAAGCGAAATGATTTAATGCCTTTTGTCTGATTTTATTCTATTCTATTTCATTCTGATCTAATGGAGATGAGTTTTCATTTTTTTAAAAAAGAAAATAAATCCTCTTATTTCTGCTCCTTCAAAGTGGATCGAGCTGAACATTTAAAGCAATCAATCAGTTTTCTGTGCTGAGTTTGCGAAAATGATGACGCCCCATGTTATCCTGGAGAAATAATTGGATAACTGCTGGATTTCGTATTTTCAAAAATGAGGAATAGGTCATTGTGTGCTTCTTCAGCCACCATCTCTCGGTTTAACCTCAAACTTGCAAAGAACCTAGGAGGGCATAATCCAGTTAGGCTTTCTACTTTTTCCTACACCAATGTATTATTTATGGCAGGATAGGGAATATATGGCCCTTCAGATGCTGTTGGACTCCAGTTCCTATCAGTTACAGACAGCTTGGCCAATGGTCAGGGATAATGGGAGTTGAAGTTCAACAACAGCTGGAGCCCTAGAAGTTTCCCATCCCTGGTTTAAATGATGGCCTGTTAGTTCACAAAAACATTACCCTCTGATCTCCCCCCACTCCCACATTTTAATATCCAGCCTGATGAATAGTTTTGGAAAACTCCAAAGTTTATTCACTATTCCACAACACTATTCCAAGAATCTTCACCTCCTCACAGACAACATTCTGTGTACAGTAAGTAACCAGATAGCCTTATGCTGGGTCTCAATTTCACTATTTTACTACAGGTTCTGCACAACACAACACCAATATTGAGCTGAATCTGATAACTCAGTCATTCACATTGCAAACTGTGGGCATCTGGGGTCTGTATGAGGAACAAACTTAAAGAAATAAATATATGGGATGCACTCAACTACTTTTTACTCTTATCTTATTCATATGAAATACATCAAAAGAATAGTCTTAAAGGTTCTGGCCGGTTTTTTAATTCTATACATGTAGTTGTTGGGAAAGATGATTAAAAAGGGGGATATTCTTTGTTTTCATTGTTTTGTGACAGATGCCTTTGGAAAACAACATGCCATCAGTAAAAACGACAAGCAGCTGTTTTAAAACTGCTCAGGGATTTCAAAAGAGGGGACCATCAGGAAGAGTCAGAATATAAGTAGAAAGCAGGCTTGGTTGTCTTAAGCAAAAATGATTTAGGTGCCCCCTGCTTCATTCTATCAATGCACAAACAAAGGCACACAATATGTGCTTCTTTACAAGGCAATCTGCTTTTTTAAACTGCACATAACATATTGCGTACATGTAAACAAATGAAGCTATTTTGATATATGAAAAATGAAAAGGGGGAATGATAATCCATTGGGAAGAGGAAAGGACGATACAGGGTCTAGTGGCTGCATTACATTTGAACTCTCAAAGTAATGTGGATGAAGTGCATTTTTATTTTCTGCCAAAACTCCCTCTCTGTCTTGTTTCAGTTTTGGCTGTTACCATCTACCAGAATCTCTGTTCTACCTTGAAGAGTCATGCAATGTACCGCAGGGTAGCCACAGTAGTAAAGACTATAATGGTGGCCTAGGTACTGGTAGTCTCATGTATTTTCATGAAGGTGGGGTACATAAGTAATTGGTGTGGAAAATGAATGGTAACAGACAGGTGTTTGTCTAATGAAGGTTAGTGTATCGGAGATAGTATTTTGATATCTATCTATGGCACAGGAGCCAAAGAAATTACCATATATGGGCCCAAGTACTGAACAACAGATTCTCATGGCAAAACAACGAGCAGACCCTCCAAGTGTCCCTATTTTCCAGGGACAGTCCCAGATTTACAGAAGCTGTCCGGGCTTCTGATTTGATCCTGGAATGTCCTGCTTTTCCTTAGTACATTCCTATTTTCATTGGAGAAGTATTGGAGGATATGGAATTATCTGACCCCCACAAGCCATCTGAAGGCAACCCTGTTATATTATGTTTTTATATATGTTGGAAGTCACCCAGAGTGGCTGGGACAACCTAGTCAGATTGGCTGGGGATTATTATTATTATTGAATAGGATGTCCCTATTTTCATCAGAGAAAAGTTGGAGGGTATGAAAGTGTGCCTCTCAATATGCTCCTCACCTTTAAAAACAGTTTACCACAATGACATGTGGAATCTGGATCCCTAACTAAGGACAATGTACAGTACAATCCTCTATATGTCTACTCAAAAATTAGTTCTATTGAATTAATTAGGGCTTTCTCATCTCCGATAAGCTGGTATAGGATTGCAAGCTGAATGACTTAATTTTACTGAATAGAAGAAGCTACCAAAACCAAATACAAAAAAAAGTTATAAATGATCAGTCTATAATAAATGATGGCCGAGGTTTAGAGGGGAAAACAATGTTTATTTATTATGCCCATATCCTGCAGACTGTATGGAAATAACAATACAGTAAAATACCATATTGACTTTTGTACTTTAATATGCAAATATGTGGCCCTCTTGTCCCCATCCCCAGCCCACCACTGTATCAGATTATAGCATCAACATAATTTATGTTATTTCCCCTATTG
Source organism: Podarcis gaigeae (assembly GCF_964106915.1). Classification (NCBI taxonomy): domain Eukaryota; kingdom Metazoa; phylum Chordata; class Lepidosauria; order Squamata; family Lacertidae; genus Podarcis; species Podarcis gaigeae. Next base: position 32,857,535 of record NC_139687.1, on the reverse strand, counting down.
GCTTCTGGGGAAGGCTCTGATGCAGTAGTCCTATAATTAAGATTAATTGGACGGGGATTTGTCACCACTAACCTCTTCCCAATAAGTGTCCACCTTGATTTTATTGGTAATGCAAGAAGAAAAAGACAAATGTATTCTATTTATAATTTGCCAGCTTGGCACAGAATTAGTCTATGTGTACTTTATCTAATCCATGCCTAGGAACCATACTAGAAAAAAGTAAGATGAAATCTAGAGGTTTAGGCAGAGTTCTTAAATGAGCCAGAGTCTCATAATACAGCTTTGTTGTGCTGGTTAAAGATTTATAGTAGAATGGTGATATGAATAAATGCATGAGCCCTTGCACATACTTTCAGAACTCATTCCCAATAAATGAAACTCGTGCTTCTTTTGCACTTCTTTATGCTTAGTTGTATAGTGGAACTGCAAAGCTGACTTGCCCTGACAATGAGGTAACTTGAGTTGCCATACTACATTTTAAAAATAAATCCTGGATTTGTCAAATACTGTATTACATTAAATTCCAGTAGCCTTACATGAGTCAGTTTTGTTCAGAGACCAATATGTTATTACTGATTTGGGCTTATTTGCTTGACCTTACCTAAACCTGTTGATGCAATTTCCATTTCATATATGTAGCTTCTAATGCAATTCCATCAAACCATCTGATTTCCACCCCGCAAGCCTCATGATCTTATATTAAAGAACCTTGCTCTTTTCTTGTAATGTATGGATACTTTGTTCATACAACAGGCTTTTCAGGAGGGTCAGGTGGCCCTTCTGAACAATGGGTGGGCTGCTGGGGAAAATGTTGTTCAAAACTGGCCTTGGACCTTAAGGTCAGCTAACTTACAGAAGTCAGTAGGAGGAAAGTTTCCCATCTACAGCCTTTAGTGCCAAGGATCAGACAAAGGCTGTCCACCCCTCAGCAGTCTTTGATTGTTCAAGGACTTGGTTGGAAGACAGCAACGCTAAAAGTGCCAAGCATACCTTTTCCAGGGCTTTCAGCATAATTGAACACTATAAAACTATATATATATTTGGTTGGTAATCTACAAAATGTAGTCATTTATGCTCAGAGGGATTTGTGGATGACTGCTGGAAACCTGAAACTGGCATTCTTCTTTTTCCTAAAATTTGCAGTTATGCAAGTCAAAGTTTATGCTGAATACAGCTGTACTGTGAAACATTAAAATAACACAGTACAATTGCCTGCTTTTTAAAAAAGGAGGTTTTTTTAGATGAGGGGGTAGTGCCTAAGGAATACCTTTTATAGCTTTTATATCAACTTAATGGAATGCAGAAATGTGTGCAATAAAAATTTATAGTAGATCAAACATTTACAGTGAGCACAAACTATATACACATGAAATTGAGTACTAGTGAAATTGAACAGCAAAGCAGTTTACTATTCTAGGTTGCAAGCCTGCTCATTCTCCTCCCAGAAACCTCTCCTCCTCTAAAGCAGACAATTCAGATGGATACTGGGACAGACAGGAACAGAGAAGAGGAATGTCTTTAAGAGTCTCCAGTGCATGTTTTGACGTATTCTGGAAGTGTGTGATGCAATCTGTTTTGGGTTACTTGGGAGTATCTATAGATATTGTTTCAGGTGTGCGTGTTTGCCTGAGAGAGAACCTGTTCTGAGTAACTACGAACTGTTCACATCTCATTTTTATGTTTTCCCCCAGGACATCAAAATATGTACATGAACATGGTTTGGGATAGCTGAGATCACACATTAGTATACTCTCGCACATCTAGAGTAACACTAAAAACAAGACCATGTAGAATTATGTGATATATTAAGAATACTTGCATATCATAAGACATGGGTTCAAGGGCACAGGTGGCACTACCAAGCAGCCTCAAGTGATAATTCTTCTCTTTCCAGAAGTAAACTAACAAATACTGCAGATTCTGAAATACTGTGATGCTGGTCCAATTCTCTGCCTTTACTTCATACCCTCCATGCGTCCTGATTTTCCAGAAACCGTCCCAGAATTTTGAAAGCCATCCTGGGTCAGAACCCAGGGTTACCAGTTGTCCCCAGATTTGCAAATCTGTTCCTGGACAAATTCTGTCCCCGGAATGTCCCCAGATTTGCAAATCTGTCCCCGGGAAATGTGGCAGTGGCAGGCTCAGCAGCCCAGAGCTAGCCTGGTAGTGCAGTTGGCTCTGGCTGGCTTCAGGAGCTGCTCATGGTCGTAGCAACCACCATTTTTCCTCTCCAGAAGTCCCCATATGATGTGTCTTGGCTGGCTCTGGGCTGCTGACTGCCGCTGCCGCCACCACTGCTGAAGGGGAACCAGGGATGTCCGGCAGTACACATCTCTTGCCCCCTTCCCCCTTTGTTTAGACTGATTGGGGAGGCTCAGGAGTCGTGGGAAGATGGCCGTTGTCCAGTTTTTTAAAAACTCTGCACATTTATGTTTCACAGGGTGCGAAAAAGGGCTTTGCACTTTTATACAACATGTGGGTGGTGCTGTGGTCTAAACCACAGAGCCTAGGGTTTGCCAATCAGAAGGTCGGCGGTTTGAATCCCCTGACGAGGTGAGCTCCCGTTGCTCAGTCCCAGCTCCTGCCAACATAGCAGTTCGAAAGCACGTCAAAGTGCAAGTAGATAAATAGGTTCCACTCCGGCGGGAAGGTAAATGGCATTTTTGTGCACTGCTCTGGTTCGCCAGAAGCGGCTTAGTCCTGCTGGCTACATGACCCGGAAGCTGTACGCCGGCTCCCTCGGCCAATAAAGCAAGATGAGCACTGCAACCCCAGAGTGGTCCACGGCTGGACTTAACAGTCAGGGGTCCCTTTAGCCTTTATCTTTACAACTTGCATGTGTGCTTGGGTCCAGGGTCTTTTGCCTCATCATCCCCACTACTGACTCCCTGTTGCGACTCATCTTCCAAAAATAATTAAAAAAAAGGGTCCCTGGATTCACTGAAAAAAATATCTGGTAATCATATTCTGATGTCATCACAGAATCCCCCTATTTCCTCTGCCAGTGCTGTCACAAGACCACCCTGGGCAGGAAGAAAGGTGGAGCAGAGCACAAGAAGTCTTGATTATTATTTTTTAATGCTATTTGTGTCTGTATATAATCTTGCCCCTTTCTAAAAATTATTTATTGTTGTATGTTTGTAAATCTACCAGAGAATAAGATAAAATAAAACTAGGATAAAGGGGTTTTCTCAGAATGGTGGTGGGCCTATGCACTGTGTCCCACTGGGGTAGTGGTGGCGGCGGCACTCACCCTTCTTCTGAAGGAAAATGCTCTGCAACGAGGGGAGGGGGACAAAAATGGGGAGTCAGGGAGGGTCAGTTGTGGGGAGGGGAGTGAGAAATGAACCCATTTTCATCTGAGGTGTGTTGGAGGCTCTGCTACCCTCAATGTTTGGAAAAGGAAAGAGAAAGTTCAAATGTTGAAGATTATGGATAGATCAAATATGCCAAGTGATATCCAGGTTTAAGAATCTCAGGAAACAAAACAGTTTCATTCCAGACTGAGGAAAGGAAAGTGCTGTGAAGTCCTACTTCCTACTTCCTTTGCTTCTATCTAGCAAACGTACACCTTAGTCCTTCATTAGGACAAAGAGTTGTGTGGTCTAGAAGCAAATTCTTTGCTGCCCTTTTTTGTGGGATCATAGTGTCAATGCAAGCCTATAGGACAAGGTGATTAACCTTTCCCATGTTACTATCATGTTTTCTTGATAAGTTTCGAAGCAACCTCTCTCTGGAGCCAATCCACCCACCCCCCTCTCCCACATATTTTTCCTTCAGTGGCCATAATGACCAAGACTAGTGGTGCACAGGTCATTTGGTCAGACAAAGCAATATTTCAGCTCTTCTCTTTGCTATTTCCAGTGATAACATCTGTGATCAGTTTAAAAGACTGGAATGAAAAACAGTGGCTGCCATCATTTTCTTTTACAGATAGGTAGCCGTGTTGGTCTGCCATAGTCAAAACAAAAAAAATTCCTTCCAGTAGCACCTTAAAGACCAACTAAGTCAGTTCTTGGTATGAGCTTTCGTGTGCATGCACACTTCTTCTTCTTTGTCTATGTAAATTCATTTTTTATTATATTCCACACCACTCAAAACCAGTCCCCTAGCTATTCATAATGTAACATAGCTGATATTCTGGCTATAAACTATAAACTAATATCTGAAGTCTGTCTATAAGATAAAGTACACACTTCAATGATTACTTGGCAAAAGAGAAGCAGAATCCATTGACATTCAAAGATATATTTAAATACTGTCAAATGGGACTGACATGTACCTGTACTGCAGAAGCAGAGAGGTTTGACAAGTGGGACAATTTATAATTTATATCTTGTGCTAAGCATTCTGGGAGGATAGTGAACTTTAAGTGGGGAACTAATAATGTTTGCTGCTTAAATATAATGCCTTCTCTACCCTTTTTGGTCAGACCTATAAGGTATCAAAATTTTGTAAAGGATCACATTTAAAGAAAACATGCACATATCCAAATTAATATGCCTTGAGGTTCTCAACTTTCTATTCTTATTTCTTCCTAAATATAATCAATTATAGTTGATTATAAAGAATGCTGCTGGCCAATTTCATTTCATGTCTCTAAGGCTTGCAGGTGAATTTTGTGACACCCCATTAAAATAAATGGCACTTTGCTATGCCTTTCCTTCAGCCGTAGGTGAAACATCTTCAATTATTTGCTTCAGGCATCTTGGAAAGATTTATCTTCTGGAGGAGACTTTTGCCGATCTGTAAGTGTCTTAACTGATTTTGGGGGGGGGCAGGAATTGCCCACAAATTATTATGATTGTGAATATGTTATTTTAAAAAACAACACAATATTGATAATAATAAACTGCACTCAAATGGGGGGGGGGGTTAAGCCCTGCCCCACATAATCGATCACAAAACACGGCACATGGACACCATTTGAATGGCAATTGAATGGGGGGTGGGTTGGCCCTCTCAAATATTTTAGGGGGGGTGAAGGGACCTTGGCCCCTAGGAGTTGTCTCCTATGTGACTCACTATTGCCTGGATTAATTGACAGTGGCTTTCTAAGGTTTTAGACAGGAGTCTCTCCCAATCTAACCTAGAGGTTCCTGGGACCTTCTACATGTAAAGTGTAGGCTCTCCAATATGAATACCTGTCAGGAGTCCATGTTCCCGTCTTCCTACAGAAGATACTGAACCTTTGCCCCTTACGTCTCTTGTTTTGCTTCCTGTCCAGCAGCCCTCCCTTTCGCCAACTCTACGGACTTATTGGATCAGCTCCAACCTCTTCCTGTTCTGAAAGCCTGTCTCTGTGCCTGTTTGTACCTGTTTGAGCATCCTGAGAGCGTCCAGCCCATTTTCAGTTGTTCCCTTGACAACAAGCCGTTGAAGGTCAGAGGGAGTTGGCATAGGCAGCTGTAGCCCCTGCCCAGCCTGTGTCAAATCTAAACCTTTCTGTTTCTGCCCATATTCTGCAACTGGCTGTAAAGTTCCACTTGGAACTGGCTCATTCCTGACAATACCATAAAAAGGACTTCAGCACCTGAAACTTATATAAGTCTCCTTGAGAAGAATTTTATAGCAACATAAGGATAATCCAGCAACCAGCTGGCATGACCAAAATGACATTTCCGCTTAAGCAGCATTGCCCCTCTGCTACAGCAAAGCAACAGTGAATCTATGAGTTGAGTCCTTGACTACTTCAATTTTGGGACCTGGTGGGAAAGTCTCAATAAAGACTGGAGAAATTCTAACGACTGCATAAGCAGGACAAATGCTCACTTAACAGGCAATCTGGAGGAGCCCCTAAAGTTTAAGCTTTTTTTCAGGTTTAGCTAAGAATGGAATCACAAATTAATACGCCAGATTATTGTTTATCAGTTCCCTATCACAAAAACTAGGCACCTTAATTATTTCTGAATGTCATACATTTTGCAGTGGAGATTTATTATTATTATTAATAGCAACATACCATCTTTTTATAGCTATTTATCATGCCATTAAATGAAAATGGAACCTAAGGAGGCAAAACCAAACAAACATACACACCCTCAAATGTCCCTACCACTTACCTCTGTTTATTTCATGGACTCTTGATTGTAAAATAAACTTCTGGGAAACTTTTTCTGCCCTGCCTTGTTAATAATGTCCTTATAGGTGGCTGGCCAGAATAAATTCAATTACTTTCCAGAGGTTTATAGCCTAAATGCTGCATTTTTAAAAAGTTTCTAAAAATTGAAATAAAATAAACTGAAATGGAATGCCTAAATTCTATTGTAGCCATAAACATTTTCATAAAATGAATGGTGAATGGAAGCTTTGCAAAGTTAAAAGCAATTTTCAAAAGGGCAATGCCACAGTGTACACTTTAACAACACTATTAATATGAATAATGGATTCAGCCTGAAATCATATGCAGGGCAAAGTGGGTGAGGCGATGACCTCCAGAAACTGGGTCAAGTGCATTGCTCAGGTAATGCCCTTGGATGCTGTGGAGTCCATATTATCACTAATCAGCATAATTAATGGGAATTAATACCACGTAAAGAAGGCAAAGTTTAATGTTTTTTCCAGCATGACAAGTAGAGACAAAGACAAAGTCAGAGAGTAGGCTGTATGCCAGGGGACAAAATGACTATTTCAATTGGTACTTTATGTTTTCAATTTTTAAAAAGCTTTTACAGATTGAATCATCTGCTTTGGTCATGTGAGTTTCTCCATTACCCTTCTGAAATTTGCAAGGCAAGTTACTGCAATCAGGAAATAAAAGCACATTTTTTACCAATGTTTGAGAGGAAGAGATATATCAAATTGAGTCACAAGTACTTTCAAGAACTGATGTATAGCATGTCTGGATTAGACTCTCAAGTATATCTTTGTATTTTTAAGCACTCACTAAGATTGTGAAGCCTATGGTTGGTTGATGAGGTACTTTTGGGAAATCAATAAATTAGGAATTCATGTGAGGCCTTTATGTATTTTCCTCACCCCACCCCACTTATGTTTAGGCAGTCAGCAATGACAGTGAGTGTCTTTACAGCTGGGGCACCCTGCCTTTGGAATGCTCCTATGTATCTATGAATACTTTCCTGAGGCAGCACACTTGGTGCCTTATTTTTAACAAATGTGTGGAAATATTTGTACTTGTCCACCTTCTTCTTTTTAGACAATGCTAGTCTGATACTGCCTTTGGTTGAGCTCAAAAAGTTTACCTGCAATTTTATTCACCAATATACTGTCTTTTAATTTTATATTATGGAGATTATTTTAATGTTATTTTCATTTCAAATTGCCTTGAAAACTTGTTCAGTTATAACCTGGGATTCTGAGGGGACATACAGACATGAAAAGGATTATGCTATCAATCCGCTTCTTTATCTTTATCTTCATTTTCATCTTTATCTTTATCTTTATCCCATATTGATGGCCTTTCAGCTGATTCCCTGGTGGCCCGCTGGACCGTGGAGTTAACCAGGACTACTGACCGTTTGGCTACGAAGCACCCTCTCCGATTGCATGGAGCCTGGACAGCCCCATGGTTTTCCATGGATCTGAGGTAGATGAAACAATTGCTGAGATGGCTAGAGCGCTGGTGGCGGATAACTCATTCTGAAGCTGACCAGATACAGGTTAGAGCTCAATGTCGAGCCTACCAAGTGGCGACAGCGACGGCGAAGAAGACTTTCTTCACCGCCTCTATTACATCTGCAGAAAACAGCAGCAGGAGACTCTTTCAGGTGGTTTGCAATTCAGCAGAACCACCTGCTCCACTGGGGCCCAGTATGTGCCACATGATCTCCTGCAATGATTTTGAAAAGTTTTTTTGCAGATAAAGTCACTCAGATTTGGGAAGAGGTAGACTCCACCATGGGAACAGGGCCAGGGTGGGAGAGTGCTAGTCCTGTCTAGCCAAGTTGCATGGGATCAATTCCAATCTGTTACCTCTGCGGATGTGGACAGGCTGCTTGGACGAGTGAAACCAACCACCTGTCTCCTTGATCCTTGCCCATCCTGGCTTATAAAAGCTAGCCGGGAAGGGCTGGGCAATGGGCTTCGTGGGGTGGTGAATGCTTCTCTCTGTGAGGGAGCCTTCCCAGACCCACTGAAAGAGGTGGTTATCAAATTGCTTCTAAAAAAACCATCTTTAGATGCGGCCAATATGGCCAACTATTGCCCAGTCTCAAATATTCCATTCCTGGGCAAAGTGATTGAGCGAGTGGTTGCTGAACAACTCCAGGCATGCCTGGAAGAAGCAGACCATTTGGATCCCTTTCAGTTGGGATTCAGGTCTCATCATAGGACTGAAACTGCCTTGGTTGCAGTGATCAATGATCTCCGGCGGGCTAGGGACAAAGGTGAGAGCTGTTTCCTAGTTCTGCTGGATCTCTCAACGGCTTTTGACACCATCGACCATAACATCCTTCTGGACCATCTAGAGGGGCTGGGAGCTGGGGCACTGTTATACAGTGGTTCCGCTCCTTCCTCCTGGGTCATGTTCAGAAAGTGGTGGTGGGCAATCAGTGTTCAGACCCCTGGGCTCTCACTTGTGGGGTACCTTAGGGTTCTGTCCTCTCCCCCATGCTTTAATTTTATAATGAATGGTTTTAGAGGGTTGTTTGTGCTGTACCTTTGTACTGTTTTATTGTTGTTAGCCGCCCTGAGCCCGGCTTCAGCTGGGGAGGGCGGGATATGAATAAAATTTGTTGTTGTTGTTGTTGTTGTTGTTGTTGTTATTTCAACATCTACATGCAGCCACTGGGAGAGATTATCAGGGGGTTTGGGCTGGGTGTTCATCAGTATATGGATGATACCCAGCTCTACCTCTCGTTCAAATCAGAACCAGTGAAGGCAGTGAAGGTCCTGTGTGAGTGTTTAGAGGTGGTTGGAGGATGGATGGCAGCTAACAGATTGAGGTTGAATCCTGACAAGACAGAAGTACTGTTTTGGGGGGACAGGAGGCGGGCAGGTGTGGAGGACTCCCTGTTCCTGAATGGGGTAACTGTGCCCCTGAAGGACCAGATGCGCAGCCTGGGAGTAATTTTGGATTCACAGCTGTCTACGGAGACACAGGTCAATTCTGTGCCCAGGGCAGCTGTTTACCAGCTCCATCTGATATGCAGGCTGAGACCCTATGTGCCCGTGAACTGTCTCACCAGAGTGGTGCATGCTCTAGTTATCTCTCGCTTGGATTATTGCAAAGTGCTCTATGTGGGGCTACCTTTGAAGGTGACCTTGAAACTACAACTATTCCAGAATGTGGCAGCTAGAATGGTGACTGGGAGCAGCTGCCGAGACCACATAACACCGGTGTTGAAAGACCTACATTGGCTCCCAGTACGTTTCTGAGCACAATTCAAAGTGTTGGTGCTGACCTTTAAAGCCCTAAACGGCCTCGGCCCAGTATACCTGAAGGAGCATCTCCACCCCCATCATTCTGCCCAGACACTGAGGTCCAGTGCTGAGGACCTTCTGGTGGTTCCCTCACTGTGAGAAGCCATGTTACATGGACCCAGGCAGAGCGCCTTCTTGATAGTGGCACCCGCCCTGTGGAACGCTCTCTGACCAGATGTCAAAGAGAAAAACAACTAGCAGACTTTTAGAAGACACCTGAACGCCACCCTGTTTAGAGAAGTTTTTAATGTTTAACAGACTATTGTCTTTTAATATTTTGTTGGAAGCTGCCCAGAGTGGCTGGGGAAACCCAGCCAGATGGGCAGGTATTATTATTATTATTATTATTATTATTATTATTATTATTATTATTATTATTATCCCATAAAATTGAGATGTCTGGGAATAATCTTGGATGCATATTTCCAGCATATGCACACAGGGGGCTCCAGAGGGCAGGGGAAGAAACTGGAAGTACAGTTGTGCAAGTAGCTTTTTGTTACAGAAGTGCACAGGCATCAGTGGGTGTCATCCATAAATGCTGAGATGGAATGTATTCAGAAATGCAAAGCACAGGTACAATGCAACTAGTATCATATTAATGGCAAAAGTATAATTCCTTCAGTCCTTTCATATGGTCCATTTCACACTTCCTTGTGACAGACGTATTTGCCTTCTGTAGTGTTTGTCGTAGGCACACATTTGCTGTAGCTGTTACCTCCACCTTCTGACATTAAAATTACATTGCCAAATAATTTTTTGCCCTCATTATCTTTGGCGCTCTCTCTCTCTCTCTCTCTCTCTCTCTCTCTCTCTCTCTCTCTCTCTGTGTGTGTGTCAAATGGGAATAATTTCTCTTCAGAAACCATAACTTGCCTTACAGGGTTTTTGTATAGTTTGAAGGGGGGGGGGGGGGACAGGCATTACTCTTCTCAGACTGGCAGAAAATCTGCCAGCAGCCACCTGGATGCAGAATGAATCAATTTGTATACTCAATCAGGTACAACAGGAGAAAGCATTTGGAACATAACATAAATTGTTAGAGAAAATAATAAGGGCTGTCATTGCCTCGCCTCCTCACTTCCCTAATTCCCTGCCCATCTGCATACAACCACAGATTCATTGTCGCCAGCAGTGGAATAATGTACCTCAAAGTAATACCACATTGTCCCCGAATGAATTTGGTTTTTTGAGATCAGCAGGAGACAGAAAAGTGGCCTGTCTGCATGCATTTCCTACTTTCTCATTTGCCATCTAATTTCTCTCTCTCTCTCTCTCTCTCTCTCTCTCTCTCTCTCTCTCTCGTGTGTGTGTGTGTGTGTGTGTGTGTGTGTGAGAGAGAGAGAGAGAGAGAGAGAGAGAGAGAGAGTCTGTGTCAGGCAAAGGGAGGAGCTGTATCCCTTGGTTCCTACCTCCTACCTTAGTCTGGAAATAGATGTTGCTCTTCCTCCCCCCCCCCCCTAAGAAAGGATTTTGAATTGGCACGAATCCTTCCCCCAGACTCTGAAGAAGTTTACAAGGGTTCTTTATAGAATGCAATAAAAACAAACAGATCCTTAAATTTTAACAAGAGATCCTAGGGGCAAGGAACTTTTTTTTAAGTCCTCTTGGAAATTCACCGGCATTTTTGTATGAATTTCTCTTAATATATACATATTTGTATGCAGTTTTGCCTAACATACACATTTCTGCAAAGCACTTTCCCTTTAAAGAATCCATCTATAATGATGATGATGATGATAATTTATTTCTACCCTGCCCATCTGACTGGGTATCCCCAGCTATTCTGGGCAGCTTTCAACAGAACATTAAAAACAGAATAAAACTTCAAACATTAAAAAGTTCCCTAAACAGGGCTGCCTTCAGATGTCTTCTAAAAGTCAGGTAGTTGTTTATTTCCTTGATATCTGATGGGAGAGCGTTCCACAGGGCAGGCACCACTACTGAGAAGGCCCTCTGCCTGCTTCCCTGTAGCCTCACTTGTCGCAGGGAGGGAACTGCCAGAAGGCCCTCGGTGCTGGACCTCAGTGTCTGGGCAGAACGATGCGGGTGGAGACGCTCCTTCGGGTATACAGGACCGAGCCGTTTAGGGCTTTAAAGGTCAGCACCAACACTTTGAAATGTGGTTGGAAACTCAGTGGGAGAAATAACATCTCTGTATGTTATTTCACTAAGATATGAAACTATACACACACCATACACTAACGTATGCATTTTTGTGTACGTTACTTGCTTGTAGAACTGCAAGTACAGAATTTCGTATGATGGTTGTGTTTTGGTTCAGAAATTAGGTAATTAAAAGTGAACTGAATCAAATTTCCTTCCCATCTCTACCTCTAAAAAGCTTTTCTGGTGTGTGTGCTGGGGGGGGGGGCACCTTCTTATGTTAGCCTAGATCAGGGGCCGGCAACATTTTTTGAGGCTGGTCCAGTCCACTTCCCGAGAGACCTCTCGGTGGGCTGGAGCGTGCGCACCCATGTCTGAATTCAAGCTATTTCCTGTGCTCTTCCGGGTCAGAAGCACGGAATCCCCACGCCGATCCTCTCCTGTCTCTGTACCACAAGTGAAAGGCTCAGTTCTGGGAACATAATGCAGCCCACCAGACCTCTATCTGGCTTCCTCTCCCCAGGCCACACCTCTCACAGCCTGCTTTACACCCTGAGTGTTATTACCCAGCTGAAATATCTACTGGAACTCTGATAATGCACCCTGCTTGTCTAGAAAGCAGTATGCAAGTGTGTGTAGAAACTAGCCTATAGTAAAAATATAAACTTTACATCCCTTATTTCACACATTTTTTTTTCTGGCTTTACTCACCACTGCAATGTGGCCCTCTGAAGCTTTCTTGGAAAGGAATGTGCCCCTCAGCTGAAAAGGAATCCTTGACCTGCTCTATCAAATGCCTTCCCAAATAGCAGACGTTTTATAAAGCAGAGTGAGATGTCCGCAATGTGGGCACCTCCTGGTGACTTGAGGGGTGGCTTGGTGACCCTGACTTCTTCCAAGTCATAGTGCCTTATTGCTTTCCTCACTGGCTTGCTTATATAGTTGAGCTGGCAGCATGTTCCATGTAGTAAATCCATATTCCTCTTTGCTATGGCTTGGGATATCACAGTGCATTAATGACTTGACTGAATATACCCATCTTCAATTCATGAGATAATAAATAGACATGGAAGTTCTACAAGTTCTGTCTGTCCCCTTCCCCCTCCATGTGTGAGTTCAAAGCAAATATGTTTATCGCTCTGTTGAATTGCTTAGCAACAGCAGGTAAAGAAATTGAAGAAGGAAAAGCTAATAAGTTATAATTTATATGTGAAAAGATTGCAGGAGGCTAGTAGCACACTTCTGGCACAGTTAAGGGTTCATGCTGAGAATTCCATTCTCCCCTGGCAGCGGTTTCAAAACAATGCAATCTACAATGTTTCTAATATGTAAATTGAGCAGTGACTGGTCAAATAGTCTTCTTGCTTGGTGATTTGTTGCTCTTTTGCATATTAGCCTTCCGAGGAACTTTTGTAAATCACCCCAACGCTGAAAACAAGCAATGTGTACAGCTTCTTAATGAATTTATAGTGCAGAATCAATCTTACTAGAGCCAAATACGTTAAAAGGAAGGCAAATTTTGGAGTAGTAGTCTAATGCATTTTTTGCAGCCGCCCCTCCCCCTCAAAAAACCCCCCAAACAAAAAAAACCTCCTTCACCAAAACCCGAAACACCAGGAGATGTGAGAAATGATGCTTTTTTCAGAAGTCATTAATCAAATTCAAACATTTATTTGCTTTGACAAATAATCAATTGCAATTCTATGGCTCTGGAGAATTTACAACTGAATGATTTAATATGGTTCAGTGAATCTGATTTTGTAAATTTGATCCAAAAATATTCAATTAAAATCAGCCACTTTTCTTCCATTGCTGTAGCACAGACATGACACAGCCAACCAATCACATATAAAACCTTTCCAGCTGGGATTTAAGATTGTCTGTTCAAAGATTCAGTTCACTTGAAAGATTCTTCTAACAGCATGAACTATAATGAAGTTAGGCATAAGTACCTGGATTTAAAAAGATTTGTTCCCAGTAGTACCTCAGCTTGGGTTGCGTATATGTGGATGTTCAAAGAATTATTGTGTAGAATCCGTATCAGCAATTTATGTCATTTAAACCCTCTGAGACAAATTTGAAACTTGGAGTTTAATGTTCAAATGCGTAAAAGCACTGGTCATGTCTTTATGACAGAAGTTCACATGGTCTTGTATCTAAAGGGATTCTGTGATTTTGATAAAAGGAATTCAATTATTCCCTATAGATTTTTGGGCTCAGGCTTCTTGATATTCCATCCATTAAACTGTATTTCAGCATTTTCTGGATTGATCCTATCACTCTGTGGGGAGAGTCAACAGACACATCATAACATGGGTTTCTAGGTGTCCCGTCTGTTGTATTTCCACTTGCCTATTTGCATCTATTGAACCACAATCAATCAAATAAAAAATATGATGAATTAAAGGACCACACACTCAGATATGCCTTTGCAGTATTATTCACTCAGTACAGCCAACTCATTCATACATGATAGCATATGTCCTTCCATAAAAATATTATTTAGAAAAATGGATCCCAATAATTACTACAAATTATTTACCTGCAGCCACTGCGACTGGTCACTATGCCCCGATGTCCAGGCATTCACTTTGCCTTGTTTGTCCAGACGAGCTTTTCTAGGTTCCCATGTAAACATATCCATATTGAGTGTTCTGAAGACACTGGAAGCAGTAATCTGATAATCCTGTATATGTCCCGATTTCATCCCCAGAGGTTCAGAGCAACCTACAGAATTTAAGTTATTTGAGGATATCTATTTAGGCAGCCTATAAATCCAGATGTTGCTTCTCTTATACATATTTATTCAAAGTGTACAAATCTTACTGTCAGCAATTTGGAAACCTTAACAATCATTTAAAACTGTAGTTCAACAATGCATGAGTAAATACTACTTAAGAGCATTTGAAGGAACATTTAAAAACTTTATATTTATTTTTTTAAATACACCTTATAAAATGGTAAAGTGGTTGTATGTTTAGCTTTCTGCTTTAGGCAGAATTTGGTGGCATTCCAAGGCATCCCTGGAAATGACTGGATATGAAGAATTAACTTCAGATTGTATAAATAGCAAACAGCTTGTCTAAACCACTTAGCCAAGGCAATTCTGTATTGTCAGCCAGTAGTCATAGTTCGTACTGCAGTGCTATATTAAATTTTCCATTAATTTGTTAGTTGATGAACAGTATTAGTATCCATCAGCAAATGATTTAACTGATTTACAGCCTCCCCATTCTAATGTCAAAATCTGGAAAATAAAGCAAGTTATATTTATCTACTATGGGTATTCATTTGTCACCATGATACTCTTTTGCCATGCTACCTACCCATTAAGGAAAAGTTGTTTTACAGTGTACTATATTTATACCACTCTGCATTCTTTCATAAATCCCATGTCTCTATTTTTCTCAAAGCATCTAAACTTTTGTTCAGGTATATTTAGTTAGAAATGGCATTTTTCAGCAGGATTGTGCAGATTATAGATATTATACAAAAGAAAGAAAGTCACAGAGAGTCATCTGTTAAAGCAGTCTTGCCATCTCACTATCATGTCTTCCTCTGCAAGCAGATGTTCTTTGAAGGTTTTTGCATCTTGATCTGACCTTGACCTGACCACTAGTTGGAGACCTCTAGCGGAATGATAGCACAGTGTGATCATCACTATAGAATTGACTTCATTTGATGCCTTTATAAAACACTCTAACTGAACCCAATGATTTGTTGCTCCAGTTTTTATCTCGATGCCTTTTTTAAAAAACGTGAAATTCAGAGTCTTGCATTATGCATCAGCCAAACATGGTTGTGCGCACTGTCCTGGTTCTTACTGCACAGCCGTAATTAGTTGGGGCCAGAAGTGGTGGGATTTTATGGTGAAATTATTTTCATTCTTGTATGCTCTGTTTTATATGTGTTTTATGTAACCTAAGTAACTTGTGATATCTGACAACTGACAAATGCAAATGATAAAATATGAACAAACAAATATACGTATGCAATTCTAAACAGGAAGCTGTTTTAATACATACTAGATTATTTCTCAGCATCTTAAAAAGCAGAGACATCACCTTGCCAACAAAGGTCTGTATAATTAAAGCTATGGTTTTCCCAGTAGTGATGTATGGAAGTGAGAGCTGGACCATAAAGAAGTCTGATTGCCGAAGAATTGATGCATTTGAATTATGGTGCTGGAGGAGAATCTTGAGAGTCCCATGGACTGCAAGAAGATCAAACCTATCCATTCTTAAGGAAATCAGCCCTGAGTGCTCACTGGAAGGACAGATCCTGAAGCTGAGGCTCCAATACTTTGGCCACCTCATGAGAAGAGAAGATTCCCTGGAAATGACCCTGATGTTGGGAAAGATGGAGGGCACAAGGAGAAGGGGACGACAGAGGACGAGATGGTTGGACAGTGTTCTCAAAGCTACCAGCTACCAGTTTGACCAAACTGTGGGAGGCAGTGGAAGACATGAGTGCCTGGCGTGCTCTGGTCCATGGGGTCATGAAGAGTCGGACACGACTAAACGACTAAACAACAACAACAACAACAGATTATGTGTTTATGTATTGTTTCATAGTTTTTGCTATGGTGATAATAAAATTAACTGCAACTGTTACTTATTTCAAATATTTATATTCTGCCCATCACCTGAAGATCCAAGAGCTGAAACACATACTGATTAACAGGACTAAGTATAAACTTTACACTTTTGTAGTTTATGCTCTGGAGATTTCGAGCAAGCAGAACTGAATCAAAATTCTTTTCATGCATCAGATTAGTTGATAGAACCTTGCACAGGAAATGTGCATACCAGTCAAGGAAGCTGGCAGCAGTCCCTAATAGGTCAGAATGGTTAAGCTGATACTCTCAAATCCCTATCCATTCTATTTAATTTATTGGTTAATTGAAAGATTTTTAAACTGGGTAGACAACTTTGATAAGCCAGGGATGGGAAATCTGCAGTCCTACAGAGTTGGACTGTAGCTGCTCTCAGTTCCAGCCAGCATGGGAAATTGTCAAGGATGATGGGAATTGTATTCCAGCATCATCTGAAGGTTGATAGGTAGACCATCGATTACTTGTTGATCTAAGCAAGTATAAGGCCTGTTCCTGTGGATTATCAGCCACCATTTCTTGCAATCCCTGTTTGAATGCTAAGCAACACTCAGTTCTTTGGTTCCTTATCAATGATCCTTGGGCTTGTCAAAACTTTGACTGACTTGTCAAAATTTTGATTTGATCTATTGCTGGGAAATCGGGTCCTTACTTAAAAAAGGCACGTATTGCGGTTAGACACCCTGTGTTGTGGGTGGGTACAACTGGTAAGCCACAACATCCGATTGGTAGATCCAATCTGGCCAATGTGACGCAGTTCAAATGGTTTGAGAGACCTATTTATGCCCAGTGCTTCCTATTTCAGCGCGTGCATTCGGAACACCTGCCCATCTCTCCCTACTTTTAGGGCTTGTTGTGCTTGACCTTGCTATGCCGTCGTGTGTCGTCTGTTGTTGGGACAGGGGCACGCAGTGGCGTAGCGTGGGGGTGTAGGGGGGGCCGGGCACAACATCTGGGGGTTAGGGGGCGCAAATTACTTGCCTTGCCCTGGGTGCTGACAGCCCACGCTACGCCACTGGGGGCACAGCAGGAATTTTCCCCACTTGGCTGATTGGCTGTTGGCATTTGAGTTTTGCCTGCCGCATAGCAAATCATCACAACTTGTAAGGTTGTGGATAGGTTCTGGTTCAGGTGATAGGGATGGGCGAACACTCTCGCCATCCCTATGTGTAGGGTATTCCATTAAAGGAATCCAGGGACTCATTGGTTTGGTCAACCACTGTGAGGGGGTTGTGCCCGTGCCTGAGTCTAGGGGGACATTTGGGTGGCAGAGTTAGCCCGTTCCCAGCTTTCTGCTTATCCAGGTGTTCACCCTTGGCTGACCTATGCTGGAACCCTGGGTCAGCACTACCTGCATGGCAGGGAGCTAGCCAAACCAGAGCCTATGCGACCAGTCACTTTCAGTAATCAATAAAGTTGTGGCCTAAATTCTGCCAAAAACCAAACCAAAAATTTGAGTAAAGTGTGGATTTATTTAGGGGGGAGGTTTCTGGGTCTGAACATGCAAATGAGTCACTGCTTGGATGGCTGTGTACACATCACCACTTACTCTGGCTCTAGTGCCCTCCCACCTCTGGCTTTTGAAACAGTGTGCATATGATGTTACCCACAATGCTGAGCTATCTTGTAGTTTATTGAGACATACTACTGTTTGATTGCTCTACCCTCAAACTAAGCTTTAATCTTCAAAGCCACATTCATTTTGAAATTGAGCTGAGGTGTGTACATTTGAGACAGCCATTGGTGACACTTCATGAATGTGTGGTGCTGGGACGTGGAAACAAAGCAGGTAATGTGCATCGGATGAAGACACCCCCATCCCCTCTGTGGTGTGTGTAACAGCATGCAAACACAACCTGCAACACAGCAGGGGGAAAAGGCCTACCTGCGTTTTAAGCCACTATTGTGTCTATAGCCTAATATGTCCCCGTTTTATGGCATCTCTCTTCCCCCACCCTACACTTGCTTTCCCCACAGGATGTGAGTGGTGAAGCAACATCTTTTTGTATTTCTGAAGTCTGTTATTTGTAGGTTTTCTAAGGACTGCTATTGATTTTCAAGGGCATTTCTCCTTGGGAACTGCATTTCATTTTTAGCATTTCTCCAGATTAAAAAAAAAAAGCTGAGGCATTCTGAGACAGACTGAGACTAAAATGGTAGCAGTGATATACACAGATAGTAATATGTGAATTTAAAATGCTGAAACTCCTACACCACCTACAATTTAAGTGACTGTGAAGCCAAGCTGAAATGGTAAAGGAAACTTAATTGAACTTTCTTTTTTTTAAGCCCTCCCTTGCCTAAGTCCAGGTAAACCACTGTAAAGATCCCCCAATCAGCAATTTATCATCCCTTTATACAATCAATTCAAGAGCCCAACAATAAATAACTTTAAACATAAAGGTTTATGCTATTTTTAAAAAGATGGTAGTCCATTAATGACAAGAACCGCTTGAAGCCAGCTATCCTACTTCCAAAATCAAAGTGTGTGGATATTTATGCATTCAAGGACTGCAGCTCCATACTTGGGGGTTTATATTGCAATGGTATGGGATATAAGGAAATATCATTTAATTGCTTCAACTGTCCCACACCAGTAAATGGTATCTTATTCTGTCATACAAATGGCATTTTATTGAACCTGATGCCAGCTACGATGTTGCTGGCCTTCAGCTTCAATGAGCTCCAGACTGCATGGCAACGGACAGGGATGAGGGGACTGCAATAGTCTGACAGAAGCCTTGATTTAAGTGCTAGCCTGGTTCTTCTCAGTAATTCTGCTCTCTGGTGGCTGTTTTTTGTATGTCTCTTCATTTAATGTTACATTTATATCCCATCTTCCTTCTAGTGAGCTCAAGGTGGCATACACCCCCCCCAACTCTTTTAATGTTATATTGTCACGGTCTGGTTCACGGGCGATCGAAGTCCCGGAAGGGGACGTCAGGACCGGGGGCAAGATGGCAGAGTGGGAGCAGGAACTGAAGTCCAGAAGCCAGGAGTCAGGAAGCCAAGAGTCTGAGGGTCAGGAAGCAAGGAGGCATGAAGTCAGGGGTCTGAGGATCAAGAAGGAGGGAGTCAAGAAGCTGAGGTTCAAGGATCAGAAAGCAAGAAGCCAACCACAGCAAGGCAGGGAGCGTGTTGCTGTGGCAAAGAGCCGAAGGGAAATGCTGACCTTATATCCCTTCCTAGCTCTTGCCACCAGGTGCTGTGAGTTACCAATCGGCCTCACCTGTGAGGCCACACCTTGACTATTCAGAACAAACTTAGGAAGGCCCCAGTCCTGCAAAGTCCTATTGGTCACAGGGCCGGGCTCCTGACATATATTCACAACAACCAGTGCTTTTTTCTGGGGGGACACAGGGATACGCATACGCCTGAACATTTTGTGAATCTAAGTTTGGCCTCATTGAGGGGCAGTATTTCAATACGAATAGGAAACTGAGAGTGCCCCTAAACATTTTTTTAAAAGAAAAAAAGCACTGACAACAACCATGTGAAAAAGTTTAGACCAGGGGTTGTTAACCTGGTCCCTACCGCCAGGGACCAGGTCCCTACTGCCAGTGGGCATTTCAGGATTCTAAGTGGGAGGTAGGGGTTTCTACGGCACAAGCTGAATCCTCCTTCCATTGAGCACTGGTGGGCGGTAAGGAAATTTTACCATTAAGAAAGATGCATTAGTGGGCGGTAGGTATAAAAAAGTTGACTACCCCTGGTTTAGACCCAAGGTCACTCAGGAAGCTTCATAATCTGCATGGCCAATGTGAATCCTGTAATATGGTTTTTGGTGTAACTGATGTTTACCTTTTTTTATTGTTGTTAATAGTGTTACATAAATGGTAATTGTTTTATTTGGGATTGTTTTACTGATGATTTGTTAAGTACTCTATACAATTTATGCTGCATTTGTGATGTTCCATTCTGTTATTTTTATCTTTTGTTTGTAAGCCGCTTTGGGATTTATTTGAATAAAAAACAGCATAGAAATAGAATCAATCAATAATAATAATAATAATAATAATAATAATAATAATAATAATAACCAAGAGGGAATTTGATTCCTGGTCTCCCAGGTCCATCACTCTAACCCCTACAACACATTGGTGAGTCCACATTTCAAGACGTTTGCTCCACACTGAATGATGACTGTGTCATTACCCCCGCAACCCACCTTAGCTTGAGCTATTTAGTCTGACTCAAGCATTGTGGGTTAAACCAGAGAGCCTAGGACTTGCCGATTAGAAGGTCAGCGGTTCAAATCCCTGCGACGGGGTGAGCTCCCGTTGTTCGGTCCCTGCTCCTGCCAACCTAGCAGTTCGAAAGCACATCAAAGTGCAAGTAGATAAATAGGTACCGCTCCGGTGGGAAGGTAAATGGCGTTTCTGTGCACTGCTCTGGTTCGCCAGAAGCGACTTAGTCATGCTGGCCACATGACCCGGAAGCTGTACGTCGGCTCCCTTGGCCAATAAAGCAAGATGAGCTCCGCAACCCCAGAGTCGGTCACAACTGGACCTAATGGTTAGGGGTCCCTTTACCTTTACCAAGCACCTTTCAGGATGTACCACTCACAGATTATACTATCACATGCATGGGGCCACACCAACTAACCTTGCCTCTGACAACAATCCCTCTGGCTTGCCTGACCCTTGGCGACTGCATATACAGCTTGAATGCCTGCAACAGGGAAGTCTTTGTGATGGCAAGGGCAGAACTACTTGACTTGTCCCTACCAGCTGACAAATTATTACAATTTTTTGAGAAGTGCTTCTGAAAACGTCTTTAGCATGGAAACTTATTGTGTTTCTATTTAAATAAGCTTCCAGATGGTTTTCCAGACAGATTTTTAATTTTCCTGCACATTCAGATGCGTTTGATGCAAGTCCTTTACTAGAAATATTTACAGCATTTTTATGATACCAAGTCTGCTGTGGTATTCCTTCCAAGAAGGGTCCACTAGACCTGTTCCCCTGAAATGGATCAGACAGCTTGTTCATACTTGTTCTGCAAGGCGTCGCCAATTCTTTGAGTAGCTTATCTTGGTAGTTGATTTGGAAATGTCAGTGCTGAACTGCTATAGTTTTCAGAATATTATTTTTCTTAAATAGTTATGAAGTTTCATGATTTATGATTTTACTTATTTTTTTACTTTAAATTGTTTGAAGACCATGTAGTAGAAAACAGCCCATGAATTTAAAATATAAGTAAAGAAGTAAATCGAATATAGTTAACCAAATGTAAGCTAATTGCATGGAGCAGGTTCCTGTCAAAGTAAAGAACTCTCGAGGAATACTTGATATATTATGCTTGTGTGTGTACACCTTAAACCTCTTACATGCATGTTTGTAAAAGTATGTCTTAAATTGAGTTATATAGTGATAAGGGGAAATATATATACTAGGAAACCAGAAATGGCCATAGCTCCTTGCTATATATATTCACAATCAAAATTACAAGTTAACTGCCATGTAGTATTTGTTCCATGGAAATCAATAGCATGTAAAAGTTTTTAAAATTCCCATTGATCTTATTTTCCTTAGCTGTGTTGAGCACCTTTGCAGGATATAAATTTAGACAGGAAATAACTTTAGTAAGTAAATAAAGAGGCCCTATTATGAACTGAGACACTCTATTGCCTTTCATCCCAAACAAAGTTTGATCACCAGAAACTAAAGAACATTCATTTATCCTTAAGCATAATTGTACTTATGTTCCAGCAATTGTTCTAGAGAGCCTGAGCACCATGACAGTTCAGAGGTATAATGGCCTTAAAACAAGATGAGGCCCCTGAAATGGATTCACTTAGAAGCTTTCACAGTTCTTTGAGCAAAGCAATTCCTAGTCATTCTGGCAAGGACTTATTCTAAATTGTGCTCCTATGGATGGGAGACGCCTCAAGAAGAAAATCTAATACACCAAAGCACCTGGACACAATTTTCTATTTACTTTCGAATCTATCTGTATTGGAAGAGGGCCACAGTGAGATTAATGCATTAACTTTTCATTTTGGAACTTGGTTTTGTTGTCACTCAAGGACCAGGAATTATGTAACATGGGCTGCTTTGATATATTACTAGTGCCCTGGCTGGCTGTTTGTACAGTAAGAAGGCAATCATATAAAAATAATCTCCAAACAAATTTACTGTAGCAGTTGCCCTATGAAAATAATGCTGGTACTTTGACAAAAAGGAAAAAAAAATGGAGAATTTTATGTGTTTCATTGAATCTGCAAGGGAATGAAGCTTTTGTGCAAAAAGGAGCTGGGTCAGGCTTTACATTTTTGTGCTGTGACCCTTCCACACAAAAAACTTTGAAAGGGTTGATATTGGCTCCACTAGTTCATTTACTTCTGCTACAAGGCACAATGAAGGATTCTGTTCGAAAGCAACAAAACAAAATCAAATCAAATCTCATCAAATGCAACCAGGCTCAGCAGCAGACCTAATTTCACCTGGAAAGTTCTGGAAATGCAGTTAGAAAACTCTTGCAAGCCTCAAGTTTCTTATAGCCTACAGTCTCAATAAGCTGCATAAAGTAGAAGTTACTGACTCGTGACCCAACAGAGAATTCTGTGACTGCAAATGCCGACATGGCAGGTGTGGTTTTCAAAGTGCTGCAGTATCAGAAGATGCACCTGATAAACCTCTCTATGCTACCCAGTTATTAAAAGTAGTAAAACACAAACAATTCAAAACCAGGTGTGTGTCTTTCAAAATGGTAATCAAATATAAATTTAGAGGGGAGGGGATGTAGATAAGGGGAGGCTACCATTTCAGGTGTATGCAAACATCTCAAACACCAGCTAATTCTAGTAAATAAACAAACAGATTTGGCATTTGAAGTATGTACATAGTTGTAGATAAATTCATAATGTTTTTAGGTATTGCTTAAAGTGACCTTTCTTGTTATTATAAGTATTGCAGCAACATACCTGATAATTCACAGCCAAGAAGTTCCATTCGCAAAGTGCAATGCCTTCTACAAACCTGAGGATATAATCGTATGTACTGAGATTTTATTGGTGGGGTGAAAGAATTTGCGTAAGGCGTATTATTATCCACGTTCCCACGGAACACCTATGACAAAACACAACAGATTGTAAAATGCATTTGAATGGCAATATGGGTCAATAAAGTTCATGATTACATACAATTATTTAGTGTCAACAGAAGGTCTGCTGTCCTCATTTGATGGATGTGGCAGGAGTAAAACAAAATGCAACTGAAGATGGGTGAATACAGGTAACCTACCATTAAGAGGTAACTTTGAAGTCATGTGGAAGTGGGGAATATCCTGCCAAGTAGTGGTGAGAATTGTACCATTCCCTTGTTTCCCTGGATTTCTAATTGGTGGGACATTATGGATGGAGTTTCATGAATATTTAGATACAGTAGTACCTCAGGTTAAGAATTTAATTCATTCTAGAGGTTAGTTCTTAACCTGAAACTGTTCTAAACCTGAGGTACCACTTTAGCTAATGGGGCCTCCTGCTGCCGCCGCACCACCAGAGCACAATTTCTGTTCTCATCCTGAAGCAAAGTTCTTAACCCGAGGTACTATTTCTGGGTTAGCGGAGTCTGTAACCTGAAGCGTCTGTAACCCGAGGTACCACTGTATCCACCTTGGTAAGTTCCACTCAGTAAATAGTTGTGTGCACACATCCATTGGTAAATAGTGGAACTGGAGTAGGGATAATGTGTGGCATGGAAATAATAGCTCTTTGAGCAGCAGTAATTTAGTTTTGGATAAGGTCCTTGAACAGGACTGGGTATCATTATAGTATATTAAGGATCTGAAACCTTTACAGGCACAGAGGTTAACATACCTCTGTGGTTCAAACTACACATGACATGAGACATTTGAGAATGGATATCCCAATAAACTTTTTAAATTTTAAAAAGTGGGGGAGAAATATGGATGTGGGCCATGGTGCAAGGGGAGTACAACCCTTTCCTCCTGCACTACAGCCCTGATCCAAATTGTTCCTCCATCCCCACAACTGCTTTTAAAATATAGAGGGAGAAACATATTGGCAATATCTGGAGCACTCTGGGGGACTGGAGCAGTGGAATCTGGATTAGGTATCCTTGCTGCAGGGATGAAGGACTTGCTCCCTCTCCTCTCCCCCCTTGCGATAGCCCCAATCCAAATCACTCCCCCAAATGTTTCTACGAGAAGAGAAATTGTGTTGAGACTTAATTTGTGTGTCTGCCCTTCTATACATCTCTTCTTAAGAGTTACGTGGAATGGGCTACTTTGCATTTAGGGTTTTGAATTTTTTAAAATTCTGTCTGCAATAGTTTTTGTAGTATGGTATGCCGTGCTGCTGAAAGAATATTGTCCTCTCGAGGGTTAACCAATTGCCAACATAACAAAACTAAATGGAGAGCAGACAAGTAATTACTGGTCGGCTAATTAAAATGAAAACCATTTAAATATAAGAAACAGAATTCTTATAGCCTTGTAATGCTATATTTATAAAACAATCAAAGTAGAGGAAAGTCTTACTCAATGCAAAATGTCAATTTATTCCAGTATTTCCCAGAATAAAATCTATCAAGGAAAAAAGGTCTCAATAAACCCACTTTCTGCTATAAGGCAGTAAAATCCTTTCACTAAATTGCTATTTAAAATGCTTTTATACTGATGACAATGACTTACCATATCTTCAGTTGTGCCTTTCACTTTGTATGTTGCCCATAATTTCCCATCATTACTATATGCAATTTTGTATGATTTTATATATTCTGGGCTTCCGATTCTCTTGGCACCTTGAGTTATAACACCAGTGATTCTCATCTTCCTCTGCAGGTTTATCTGAAATTATAATAATGCGTTATCAGTGACCACCAATGGTGGGATGATTGGTATTATGATGCTTCATTTAGATTTTGGTAAAATGTCTGCTTTGGCTGCATTTCTCTAATATACTGAATTTCCATCTGTCTGAGGCTTCATTTGGGCTAGAGATTAGCCCTAAAAGATAGAACAATGTATTCATTTCAGAGGAGATTAGAGACTAAAGCAGGGATGGGGAAAACTGTGGCACTGCAGATGTTGCTGAAATTCAACTCCCATCAGCCCTAGCCAGCATGGCCAAGGGCCAGAGATGACGGGAAGACTAGTTCAGCAACATCTGCAGAGCCACCTGTACTAAAAAATAACAATCTTTCTTACAATGTTTTTCAGTTGCAAGTAAATAAATGCACGTATAGGAAATAATATAGAATAAAATCTCTTTCACAAGTTGATTTCCAGTCTGGCAATCAGGTTCATGTTGTGCTCACTGGTATTACTCCTGGAATTTGCTGTTTAATTTCATTTCAAGAAAAAACCTCAAAACAAACAAACATAGCATGCACAAATGCATTATGTCCCCTACAAGGTGCAGGACGGCTAAAGAAACACAGCTCTCTGTGCAAATCATCATACACCAAGGATCCCAAAAGTGGTCAATACTGATTCCCTGGGTTCGATGAAACAGTGCAGGGGGTGGGGGGGTGGAATAAAGACCTAAGGGTTGAAAAGGGCCTGAGTTGGGAAAGAAGTTTATGGTGTACAGTATAGTGTAAAAAAATAATAATCAGAAACTATGACCCTCAAAAATGTAGCTCCAGCGTGTATTCTTATTCTTATTTATTATTTATTAAACTTCTGTACCGCCCTTGACCAAAGGATCACATGATGGTTTACAGTATAAAAACACAAAATTACACAGCATGATAGGAACCAAAACAATACTTCCCACAATACCTCCCCTGTACAGATTGTACCTCACTTGTCAATGAGGAATTTCTGTATTTAAGAGATATTTAACTTTTAACTAATTTATTAATTAATGGTTAATACATTGAGATTATAGATAGATATTTCTTGACTACGAGCCTAAGGATTTGGATGGCATCGATTACAACTTCATAAGCATCAAGCAGCCACTCAAGTGCTTAGGAAACCCTGCTTTGGTGCTGCATCGTGGCGTTCTCCCATTCAGGGTTCTCCTTAGTCAGCCATGCTTTCCTCCCTGATCACTGCCAAGCTTCAGGGGCCCTGAACAAGATGCCTTTTAGGGCAGGCAGCATGATACCCTGACTGTGGTGTAGTGGTTAAGAGTGGTAGACTCATAATCTGGGGAACCGGGTTCGCGTCTCCGCTCCTCCACATGCAGCTGCTGGGTGACCTTGGGCCAGTCACACTTCTGTGAAGTCTCTCAGCATCACTCACCTCACAGAGTGTTTGTTGTGGGGGAGGAAGGGAAAGGGGATTGTTAGCCGTTTTGAGACTCCTTAGGGTTGCGTGGCTATTCCCTCCCCCCCACAGGTAGAATGAATAAAGACACCAGACACATGTATTTAGGTTAATGGGCGAAAATGGCCACAACTTTATTGATTACAGGTAAGAGAGGTATTGGCTTTAGGCATTGGCCCCTAACCGACTATCCGGTCTAACCGGGAAGGGTTAAACACCAACAGGGGGAGCTACCCGAGATGCATATCCCTAGGCGCTCCCCGAGGGGTTACCGCTCGGGGGCGCGCTTTAGGCCCTAGCCTCCGTAGGTTTCGGACGAGGCGTCGCCCCTCGGAGTCCTTTAACGAACTACCCTTCAAGCAATGGGGGAGGTGATGGCGCTCCTCCCCCCCGATCTAATTTGCATAACAATACCCCGACCAATGCCTACCGCCAAAACCGAGGAAGTTGTGACGAATTGCTACGAGGTAGGCGAAAAAACCAAGTGGCTCCACAACCAGCCAATTAGCCAAATGGAAAAATTCCTACCCGGCCCCTTGCGGCGACCAGCCGAAGCCCATAGCAAGGTCGATGGCAAACCTAAAGGGTGGGTGGGTGGGAAACCGCGTAAGCTGCAGGGAAGAAAAGGGGCGAGCCAAGGGCTGCCCCGACCTTAAGTGGCCTCTGGAAGGCCCGCCCATGCCGCCAGCCGATTGGCTGGCGCACGGGATGCGAGAGGGAATCCCAGCTTCCCGCGAGGCTGACGCCAGCCCCGCGGGAGTGTGGGAGGGGATGAGAGCCCGCAACCCCACCTCCTCCTGACGCTCGGTAGTGGCATTGTGATAAAGTGGGATATCAAATCCAAACTCTTCTTCTTATTCTCTGCTGGCAGTTTCTCCCTTCACCCCCCCTGCTGTTGTCCTGGACACTCTGTTTCCTCCATTAGAGGAAAGAAACATTAGAAATGGCCCCTTTCTCTCCCCATACACATTTAAATATTTACAATTCGGGTCAGGCCGTCTGATGAATTGTTCAGAGAGGTGCCGATCAAACCTACAATCTTCGTTGTCTGAGAGTGCCAATGAGCTGCCCACCTAAGTCCTCATCTACTGCCACTGTCTCTGGCAATTTTGGGGGCCTCATGGTTTGGGGCCCTGAATTTATATCCCAGCCCTAATGGCACAAAATTGGATGCATCATCATCATCAGAATACATTCCATTGGGAGGACAACTGTGCCTTACAAAGGTAGTATATCCCTCACTTAATAAATAAAACAAATATTCCATTCTATGACCTGTGAGCATGCTCAATACTCATTGGGCCGTCCTGCCAAAAAATAAATAAATGTATGCATGTTTGCAAATCTTTGGTTTTCTCCAACCCTGTTGATCTCTCTCTTTTGGGTGTGGATGTTGCCACTTTAACTGCAAAATGACCTATAGTAAGATCATAACTTTGGAAATATAGTTATTTTCATGTTATTCACTGAGGAAAATACACTATCTATTAGTAATCCAGCTTCTGTTGATGTGTATAAGGTTCCATGTTACTCACAAACAGTGTTTTTTTCTGGGGGTACGCAGGGGTATGCATACCCCTAAACATTTTGTGAATCTAAGTTTGGCCGCATTGAGGGGCAGTATTTCAATATGAGTAGACGAATGAGAGTACCCCTAAATATTTTTTTTAAAAGAAAAAAATCACTGGTCACAAAAGAAACAAAGCCGTGTTTTCCAGCTATGTGGAGAGCAAAATTGGTTACTTGTCTACTTAAATACACATTTTTCTCTATGTAAATATGCTTGGGTCTCACTGCCTCACTGGCTGGGTGGTATATGACAAAATAATAATGGTTCTTCATAAGTTCTATGCAATCAAAATTAGAAATTTCTTCTAGATTTTTTTTATAATTCTGCAAAACAAAGTTGGTTAGGAATCAGGACTCCCTCTTATTTCCCTCTAATGAATAAATCTGTTCTGCACTACATTTTGGAGCAACCAAACAAGTAAAAATGTAAATAGACTCACAGGGTTTAAAAAACCCACATGGTTAAAAGTTTGTGTTTAGCTATTTCAGTGAAATGCCTTATTTTTCTCTGCAAGTGAAAAGAATGCAAATGGCGTATGTTTCATATTCACCAATACACAAAAATTGTTTGATTTATGACCCATAAGAAATAGTACGTTAGATGATTGGTTATCCAAACAAAGCATAATTATTCCTAAATTCCCTGCCAGCTCCTTTGACTTCTGGGAATAAATTAACCTAAATTTACAACTTTATGAAGGAATGGAAAGGAGAAAATTCTGGTCATGCCTTTTTCAATATTGATTTTTAAAGAAGTAATACATTTTCAACTATGTTTATCGTTTGCTGCTTATTGTTTATATAGCTTATTTTCATCCTTGTAGTGTAATTGTTTTTAACATCCCTGCCACAAATAATTTGCATGGTAACAGTTAACAGAACCATGCAACTGTTTCAGAAACCCTGTTGTAGCAATGGGTTTTGAACAACATTCCTAGCAAAGTACTGTTGTATTAGAGCGCCTCTTCTTCTTTATTTATTGCCAAAAACAATAAAAGATAAGTGCCTGAATTCGATGGAAAATTTGGAGGAGGCATTTAATTTAATCCTCACTTCCCATCTCTCTCAATTTTAGCCAAAGCAAACACCCACCCTTAAACAAGTAAATGTGTAATTCTATACATGACTACTCAGAAGCAAGCTCTGATGAGTTCAAATGGACTTACTTCACCTAGAACAGTCCGATCCTGTTGAAATGAATATGGCTTACAGTAGGGAACAATTTGCCCTTCCCTATTACCTTTGAACTTATTTCTGTAAAATCTTCTGTACAATTAACTATAGCTACACTTGTTGATTCTCTCCCTTCCCCACCACTGCCCAGCCAATTTAAGACATGAAGTCCCAAGGAAAGCAAGCTTACAATGCAACTTTAGACAGATCTGCTCAGAGGTTAAATGCCACTTATTCCAATGAATCTTTCTCCCTGGGCAAGTGTGTATAGGATTTATGTAGTAATGGAGCTGGATTTTAAGCATTTCAGGGATTACAAAATCCAGCACTTCAATAGCTGACTTTGGGTGGGGGGTGGGGTGGGGAAAACAAGCTTGATTAAGTTTGCCATCCTATATCTACCTGTCTAGGAGTATGCCTCTTTGCAATCAGTGGGATTTACTTCTGATGACTGCACTGTAAGATAGTATATGAAGTGCATTTAAGAAATTCTTTTGACTAATGTGAGCCTGGGAAAGTACTCAGGATATGCACATAGAGTTTGAAAAGGGGGGAAATAGGCTGATGAAACATAACAATCCAACAACTGAGAATCCCAGTGGCTGCATATAGCACTGTTGTGTACCCACCAAGTCTTCTGAGGCCCTACTTCAAACTACACCTCTAAACCTCACTAGAAGTCTGTGCAGTCATACCTTGGGTTGAAGTAGCTTCTGGATAAGTATTTTTGGGTTGCGCACTGCGGCGACCCAGAAGTAACAGAGCGCGCTACTTCTGGGTTTTGCCGCTCGTACATGTGCAGACGGTCAAAATGACATCATGCGCATGCGCGGAAGTGGCGAATCACAACCTGTGCACACGCAGGCGCAAGTTGCGTTCGCTTCTAGATGAGAACGGGGCTCTGGAATGGATCCCGTTCACATCCAGAGGTACGACTGTACATCAAAGTGAATGAACCTTTGGAGCAAGCAAGCAAGCAAGCAAGCATTGGTGTGTCATAAGAAGCTGTAGTCAGCAAATCTGGACAACACATGCAGAAGTACTTATAGGAACACATACAGAGTCAGACCTTTGTTCCATCTAGCTCAGTATTATCTGCACTGACAGACAGTGGCTTCTAGGGTTTTTGTCTAGGGCTTTCCCCAGCCCTAATTGGAGATGTTAGGGATTGAATCTGGACCTTCTACAAGCAAAGCAGATTCTCTACCAGAGAGATACAGTCTTTCCCTTTATATTTGCTTTGGGTGGGTGTTATTTTTGTGAATCACGTTGAAATCTGAATGACTCGCAGTGAGACAGTATAGCACTGCTATTGCAAAAATCTATTAGGCAGGGTAAGGTAAAGGTAAAGGTACCCCTGCCTGTTCGGGCCAGTCTTGCCAGACTCTAGGGTTGTGCGCTCATCTCACTCTATAGGCCGGGAGCCAGCGCTGCCCGCAGACACTTCCGGGTCACGTGGCCAGCGTGACAAGCTGCATCTGGCGAGCCAGAGCAGCACACGGAACGCCGTTTACCTTCCCGCTGGTAAGCGGTGCCTATTTATCTACTTGCACCCGGATAGTAGGACAATAATTCCCTGAAGATTAGAACAACAGATTTGAACAAAGAACCCCCAAGAATGAATATTAGGCTGGTGAAATTTTGGTCTTTGGCACATGCACACAGAAGCAAAGTGTTTATAAGGAAGGTGGATATTCTGCAACCGTCATTATTTGGATGAAGAAGCTGTGCCACTTCGACAGCACTATGGGATGCGACTTAGTGCCGCATGTGAAAACAATGCCATTACGTAACAAACTGTGTTCTACCACCCTTTATCTGTTGCTTTCCAGGCTTTAACAGCACTATCTGAGGAGTCAAATGGCTTAAGCAGAAGGTCCCTGACCTCTGCAAAAGCAATAATTGATTAATTAAATCCTTACTTTCCCATATACTTTCACAAATGTAAAGATTAACATACTAAGGCTGAAACAAATATTTGCAAATGTTTGAAATGTGGTAAATCTTCCAATTTAACCTGGTTATTTCAAGCACGGGAATACTGTAACAGTACTATTTAAACTTTCCCCCCCAAAAATAATAATAAAAAAGAGTGGTTATCTTCTTATACACAGATGCCGAGTTTAGCCTCTAAGGTAGAGCTGGCTGTCAGTCAGACTATTACAACAACAACAACAATCTTTATTACGGTCCAGAGACCAACAAAACATTACAAATCAATACAGAGTTCATACAGCCTAAGGTAAAGGTAAAGGTACCCCTGCCCGTACGGGCCAGTCTTGACAGACTCTGGGGTTGTGCGCCCATCTCACTTAAGAGGCCAGGGGCCAGCGCTGTCCGGAGACACTTCCGGGTCACGTGGCCAGCGTGACATCGCTGCTCTGGCGAGCCAGAGCCGCACACGGAAACGCCGTTTACCTTCCCGCTAGTAAGCGGTCCCTATTTATCTACTTGCACCCGGGGGTGCTTTCGAACTGCTAGGTTGGCAGGCGCTGGGACCGAGCAACGGGAGCGCACCCCGCCGCGGGGATTCGAACCGCCGACCTTTCGATCGGCAAGCCCTAGGCGCTGAGGCTTTTACCCACAGCGCCACCCGCGTCCCTTCATACAGCCTACCTCCAGGTTAATCAAGCACTTTGTTTGGAATATAGGGCTCATTTGTTCTTGCAACCACCGATAAAAACTTTGCCACTGCCAAAGTTCTAGCTTTTGTCCGGTCTTCCAGTAGGAACCTGACATAGTGAGCCTCTGACTTTCCCGGGAAAGGCACCAGCAAGGGTAGTATCAGTTCAGCCCTGGCCTGCTCATACTTCGCACAATGTAACAAAATATGATTTATGGAATCAATGTCTTGAGCACACGAGCAAAGTCTGTCCTGGTAGGGAACACCTCTCAACCTACCATCTAGCACTGCAGAGGGGAAGACATTCAGTCTGGCCTTGGTGAAAAGCCTTCGATAGTTAGGTACTGTCAGGTTTTTGATGTAAGATGTTAACTCAAAGACATACCCATATTGAACTCCTGCTGCCAGTGGACTACAGACTGCGTGTGACCGAGATTGCAAGTCACTGTGTGCATTGTCCTATAATCTTTGCTTTAAGACCTTTTGGGCGCCTTCATAGCCCTGGTAATACAGTTGGGGGGGAGACAGACCAATAGAGGTGGCTTTTTTTGCCATGGTTTTCTGCCATTTGCTGACAAATTCCTCATTTGTCAAATGTTGGTACAGACCCTTCCCTAGATTAAACACTGAAATCCTGAGCCAATGTCTTAGGGCAGCCCACCACGCTCTAGCTGAAATTGGGCATTCACCAGCTTCCAACAGAAGTACGGAGTTGGGGACGCAGTTAGGTACCTGCAACAGAGATCGTATAAATTTTGCCTGAAAGCCATCTAGCTTTGGCAGGTCCCCATTATGCCAGACATTTGCTGCATACAGGAGTTGGGAAACGGGCTTTGCGTTGAAAACCCTTAAGGCTGCTGGAACATATTTGCCGCCCTTTGTGAAGAAGAATCTATGTATGGCTAGCTTTGTAATCTCCGCCTTTTGATGGGAGGTTTGCCAATGGTGCTTCCAAGATCTTGTATGATGGAATGTGAGCCCTAGGTAACTGAAGTATTTTACCTGTTCGAGGTTATGGCCATCCAGCACCCATTTAGACTGGGAGAATCTTCTTTCAAAGACTAAGATTTTAGATTTTTCATAATTAATGGATAAACCATTTCCAGAACAGTAATCAGAAAATTTCCTCAACAGATAATTCAAGCCCGGCCTGGAGCGCGAGATGATGGCTGCGTCATCAGCATACAACAACAAAGGGGTCCTTCTCATTCCTATTTTTGGAATGTGTCCATCTGGGTCCATTAAGTTCTCTTCTAGGTCATTTAAGAATAGACAAAACAATGTGGGGGCCAAAATACAACCCTGTCTCACCCCCCTAGTCATCTCGATGCTGTTCGATAGCTGTCCCTGTCGACCGCATCGGACCTGCAGTTTGGTTCCATTGTACAGGGCTTTTATAAGAAAGAGAAGTCGTTTGTCCTGCAGGATTAGACTCAATTTGGACCATAGCTGGAATCTGGGGATGGAGTCAAATGCTGATTTCAGGTCCATAAAGGCCACGAAGAGTTTACCCTGTAGGTGTCTGGTATACTTCTCAGCTAGGAAGGACAGCATTAGACAGTGGTCCTTTGTTGAATGATTCTTACGGAAAGCTGCCTGGGCTTCAGATAGTATATTATGTTCATTTAGAAAAGTTGTCAATTTGCTACTGAGGAAATGGGCATACAGTTTCCCAATTATTGAGAGCAGGCTAATAGGCCTATAATTGGAAGGTACATTTGGGTGGCCTCTCTTAAAGATTGGAACTACTATAGCATGTTTCCAGCTATATGGTACCTTACCAGAGTTATTTACTACCGTAAAGAGTGCTGCCAGAAGCGGAGCCCATCAGTGCTGGTTTGATGTAATCAACTCAGCTGGGATAAAGTCTTTCCCCGGAGCCTTTCCACTCTTCAGATTCCCTATTAATGTATGGACTTCCTCCACACTAACTGGCCTCCAATTAGGGAGCAGTGACAATTGTGCCCTGTTATCCTCCTGTAAACTGGAAGGGAGGTTTGGATTTTCCATAAATATATTTCTGAAGTGGTTCTCCCAAACCTGAGCTGGAATGACACAGCTGGGGGCTGAGAAACTATTTTTCATTGAGTCGGAGACCAGTTGCCAAAAGAGTTTAGTTTCATTGTTTAGTGAGGCATTCAATAGTAGGGACCAGGAATTTTGTTCGGACTGCCTTTTTTTTGAGGCCAAAAGGGCTTTGTACTCTTTTTTGATTTTGAAATAAGATTGAGGTAAGTAGCTTAATCCAGCGTTTCTGTAGGCCAAATAGGCGTTCCTTAAGGCTTCCTTCTTTGTGTGGCACTCTTGGTCAAACCAACTGCGCCCTTTAGCAGTGCGTGGCTTGCCGGCTGAGTTTATGTTAACCGAGACCACATCCTGCAAGGACTCAATGAGATTTTCATAAGCTGTCAGGGAGGAGTCTATTGATAAATTGTTTATTATAATTGATCTTAACTTAATTGCAGTTTGTGAATTCAATCTATTCTCAACTGCAATTGCTATCTCAGGTGTCCATTTTTTCCTACGCAATGCTGGATCATTTGCTTTGTCTATATCCTCATGTTCTATGTGAGAGTGCTGAGTTGAATTTTGGCCAGTAGTGGAGATGATAAGAGGTAAGTGGTCACTTTCAGTCCTATTATCAATTGTGAATTTTTTAATTGATTCGAAGGCCTGTCTGTTAGTGAGACAGTAGTCTACTGTGCTGGCCCCATTTGAATTTATGAATGTGTACTCGCCTTCTCTGTCCCTGGGGAATGCCCCATTAGCAATGATCAGATCGAGACTTATTTGTAAAAAAGCCAGGCAGAATCCAGCATAGTTGATTTGGCAATCTTTCGAATGTCTACGTGGGGGTGGGTTTAGGAAGAGGGCGCTATTTTCCTTTAGATCTCTTAATATTGGGAATTTTATTTCCAGGCTATCATCATTTGAGCCTATTCTGGCATTCATATCTCCCATTAGGTAAAATGGCGAGCCAGGGTACCTAATTTGTAGGGAATAAAGGAAACTATGGATTTTACGCCACGTGCTCTCTATCTGTGTTTGCACTGTATATGGTGGAATATACACTGAAACAAGAATAATACTCTTGGATTCCATATGCAAGGTGATCCCCAGTGCCAGCTGCTCGAAAACTGAGCACTCAATAACTTGTGACGCCAATTGAGTGGAAACCAGAGTTACTAGGCCCCCCCTCGGTCGTCCCCTTCCAAGCGGTTTAGAGGCCTTGATTTCATAGACGTCGTAACCGTCAAGAGCTATGTTATCAGTTGCCCAAGTTTCCTGTAGCATTATTATGTCAAAACCCGTTATATATTCACGAAATGGCTCGTCCCCAAGTTTGTTAGCCCAACCCGCTATGTTCCATGAGATAATGTTAAAGCTGCTCGTTCCATAACTGGCTTGGCTTCATTGTGGTGGGGAAATTGTTATCAGCTCTCCCACTGGTTCGATAATGATGCAACCGATCTTAGGATATGCACGGTGTTGTTGTTCTCGGGGTTGATTTGCAGCATTTTCCCGATTTCCCGGCATTGACGGTGTTATTTGGATTGCTGGTGTCATCGGGGGGTCTTCGTCAAAGATAATTAAATCTGTCTCTGGCTTTCTATGTGTCCCATTTCCCTTGGGAGAGTCGTCACTTAGCATTGGCTGATCAGATTCCAGTTGGGATAGAGAGAGGGTGGTGAAATTCTGGATCTGCCAAAGGCGTAATAGAGAGTCCTATCTTTGAATTACCTAGATGGGGCTGGCGTTCTTTGTGTGTTTGACCTTTTTGGTCTGATGTTTTCCTCTCCAAGTGAGTGTTGCAGCTGGGTTCACCGCACATATTCATCTTTGACGGCCCTTCCGAATGAATCATGGCCCTGTGGCGAAGGCCCTTCGGCAGAGAGGGTGCTGATTGCTTGGGGTTGGTCCAGCTATATGACAAGTTTGGCAGTAGTTGTTTTCGTTCTGTGTCTTTAAAAACATGCCTCAAAACAATATTATAGTCCTGTAAAATGGCCCTATATTTCAGAAGCATTTTAGGGGTAGCTGAGTCAGAAAATGTCAGTGTGAGCCTAGTGTGCTGGGGGTCCGTGCAAAGCAGGTTTATCGCGATCAGAGTGTTGCAATGGATATTTAGTAAAAGCTTAAAGTTTCTCTTCACACTGTCGATTGATTTCCAGTAAGGCAGCATACCATTAAAAGGATATATATCCAGAGCTACTTGAGTACTTTGTAGGATCAGGTCCCTACTTTCGCTTTTGTTGTTTTTAGTATTTGTAGTCTCTTGGTTATCAAGTCCAGGCCGGTTGCACCCCTGTACATGATGGTCTAGAGGGAGGGCAACGCTATGGTCGGTCTCTTTAGTACTGAGTTGGCTATTTTTGGCTGTCAGGAGCACCAACTCCGTCAGGAGAGACGTTACCTTTTCTAATTTGATGTTAACTTCCTCCACTGTTCTTGCAGTCAGCAGACAGTGGTCCGCGAGTATTTCTGCATAGAGCGGTGCCCCCTCAGATGGTAGTTCATGGGATAATTCATGAGCGCTCATCTCAGCATTCTCCCCTGGGTGATCTCCGCCCATTAAAGCATCCCCACCTACCTGGGAATGTGTTCTGTTTGGTGTGGTAGGTTCTGAGTTCTGTGCTTTTACAAAATCGTCCATTTTGCTCTGCTTGCTCTTCTGTGGGCTCCCTTCTGGAGATGAGGCCGGTCGTTTCTTTTTCCTAGACATTTTCCAGGGATAGAGCCACTGTAAATCAGAGCAGCTTCTGCTGTAAATCAGGAAGCTCGGCGTCTACCCACGATGGGGCGTCTAATCTCCACTCCTGCTGAGCTGGAGCTAATTAGGGCCTTCTCCGGAGCTTTCCAGACTTTCTGTAACTCAGGCCCTTGACCTAAGCTTTGTAAATTAATAGCTGCCAACTAACAAAAATAAAGTACTGAGGCTGATAAAAGCTAATAAAAACTGATAAACTGATAAAAAAGCTAGTAGAAACTGATAAAAATAATAAAAACAGCATCAACTGATGCAGAGTTCAAGTCGACGCTGCTACTAACGACGACGCCATCTTATAGCAATTCTATAACTATTAATATCTGACTTGTAATTTTGGCCCTGGGATTTGGGAATCACAGGAGACTTGTTAGCTTGCTGAATAATTTATTCCAACAACCAGCAAATATGTAAAATATAGGAGTTAAACATTCAGATGGAATCCTAAACATGGAATCCATTCTCTCCAGGTATTATTCACAGTCTGATTTTTTACCTGTTATGGACAGTGCAAATGGAGAAAAGTGTATATCACCTTTTCTTCCATTTTAAGAATTACATTCTCTCTGGAAAGTAGATTGCTATGGCTCTTTGTCCATTATATTTTTGTTTCACTTATCGTGGTCATATTTTTTTCCCCTTTTTACTAATGCTCCCCACAAATGTATAAACACAGGAACTGCAGACTTTAGGCATTTGTCTTCTGTGTTCAATGAACATGCAAGTGGTGAGAGCTTAACTTCTCCATCACCCTCCTTGCGTTGGTTGGAAGATATGCTGAAGACAGACAACAGAGTAAATAAATACAGTACATCATACAGAAGTCAGAGGAGAACCTTCACCAATATTTAAGAAAGAGTAGCTGTGCGTCCTTTGAAGATGGCATTAGACAGAGCAGGCACACATACACAGGTCCATATGGTCTTTCCCACTATGGTTAGAGGTATTATATTCCTGTCTAAATTATACTAATTTTACTGTGCCAACTTGATGTTGGCAAGGTAATGAGAGGAAGCCACAATGTTGCGAAAGCATCAAACATGCCAACTGGACCCAAGTGCAGCTGCACATAGATCAGCACCAAACAATACGGAGACTCCATTTAAATTTCCCATGATGCTCTGAAATGATTCTACTTCAGAGCATTGTAAGAAATTAACATGGAGCTATAAGCTTCCTGGCACGGGAGCTTCAAGTCAGGCCCCAGCCCTGTTGGGGCCCCAAGCAGCTGCCTGAGGATGCTACATTCTGATGCCAGGGCTGATGCTCTACTGCAGGCATAGGCAACCTTGGCCCTCCAGAAGTTTTGGGACTACAACTCCCATGATCCCTAGCTAACAGGACCAGTGGTCAGGGATGATGGGAATTGCAGTCCCAAAACATCTGGAGAGCCGAGGTTGCCCCTGCCTGCTCTACTGCTTCTGTTGGTACTAGGCAGAGCAGTGTTATCCTTTGCTGAATCTCAAAAATGCTGCTCTTTTCAATCATAGGCTGCTGCGTATACAGTAAATGTGGAGATATGCAGATGTACTGTTGTGGGCATGTTTGCCAGCTTTGATGAGACAGCTACAGACATTCCTGGATTGGGATAATTTGATCACACTTGTCTATCCTCATGGTTGGAATACTGCAATGTGCTCTATGTAGGCCTACCCTTGGGGATGGTCCAGAGGCTGCAACTGGTGCAGAAGACAGAAGCTAGGTTGCTTGTAGGGTCACATGACCACCAGCATATAAACACCCTGCTTGTGGGATTTGCACTGACTGCCAGACTGTTATTGGGCCAAGTTCAAGGTCAACATATAAGGCCCTCTGCAGTTCAGGAACAGGTTATTTGAGAAACTGACTATATTATCCCTGATATACCCAGTAGATCTCTGTGGTTTGAGTTTGTCCTGCAAGTTCCAAAGATCTCAGAAGCTCAGTCTGCAGTATCTTGGAGCAGGGCTGCCATACTCTGTGGAATAGAACTACTCTCAGGATAAAGCAGGCACCTACTATCTACAATTTTCAGAAAGAATTGAAGACATTTTTGTTCTGTCTGGATTTCCCAGCTGGATGAACTGATCAGTGTCGTGAGTGCCTATTTTGTATGGCTTTAGTTTTCTTCATCCAGTGTGTTTTGTATGTGTTTTCAACTTTTTTTTTGCTATGTTTATTGTACATCACATTGAGATGCCTGTTTAGCAGTAATAATAAACTAGTGGCTAGAACTGGATCAGTGCCTATATGTTTTATTCTGCTTCAGAATGAAAATATCATAAAATTCTGCTTTTGCTTTTTCTTCCCTTTTTCCTAAGGGCTCAACTCATTTGGTTTTCACTGGGAAACATCACTTTATGCCTCTGAGAGTTTACAGAATTAGACAGACTGAAAACTTGCTTGGTTTGTTTCTTCTTCTTATTAAGTTATTATTTTAGTCCCAAAGGTAGTTGCTGCGAATGCTATTAATGGAAAGATATGAATTATTCAGCTACTGGCATGTTTAAACGTCAGCTTCCATACAAAGCCCACAATCAGCCTCCTGTTTTACAGAATTCTGCCGTCACTTAAATTGCATTTAATTTACAAAGTATTGATTATAAGCTTAACTATGTTTAGCAAAAGGATAATATTAATTACTTTATTTCTTGGCATATATTTTACATGATTAAGTTCCTCTATGCCATTTCCCAGCATTTGCAGGCTAAAAACGTGGGGTAGGGCAGAGAGATATACACAACCAGGAAAAAAAATGTGAGCAGTACAAATATTTCAGATTAAGCTATTAAAAAGGGTTGCTTTGTTCCAGTGAGGAGACAGACTCAGAGAGGTAATACACAGGAACATTTGGTTCTTTCCAATTTCTTTTTTCTTTTTACTTGTTTTTAACCTTTTTTGATTTTCTTATTTGGCTTTGTATTTATATATTCAGGGTAGGGGGGTATATTTCAGGGTTCTGGGATAACTATACATCAACTTTTTATATACAAGCCACCAAATATATATTGTCTTGAGCATTTCTGGACAGACTAGGACGGTCTGTATTAGTTTCTTATACAGGATCTCTTAAGGACCTTCTAATAGCGGATCCTGGTGTAGGTCAGGGGTGAGGAACTGCATTCGGCTGGTGGACCAGATGCTTAATTTCTCCACCCGTAAGGGGCCAACTTGGGCAGGACCGCCCACCAATCAAAGTTCAAAGGAGGTTGCTGTCATAGTAACTTCATCTGAAGACATACTTTCAGGGCCAATCAGCTTCAAAGGGCCTCACTGTCACTGTTGGCCCATGGTTCCAGAAAGCAACTTTGAATTCATCCCTTCCTCAAATTCCAGCTGCTCTGAGAACCTAAGTGGGAGCTGCTTCTACCTAGTAAGTGAGGTCCAAAGGGCAACACCAAGGAAGGCTAAGGATGAGGGAGGAACTGCTGCCTGTAAAATCCTGGCATCATATGAACAGCATCATATTTTCATTCTTTTAATGGAGTTTTATAGCTATAATTTTTTGCAAGTTGCTTTGAGAGCTTCTTGGAGCATTCACAGCAAAACTATAAAGATAGTAAACATG
The DNA here is from genome assembly GCF_964106915.1 of Podarcis gaigeae. Classification (NCBI taxonomy): domain Eukaryota; kingdom Metazoa; phylum Chordata; class Lepidosauria; order Squamata; family Lacertidae; genus Podarcis; species Podarcis gaigeae. The sequence continues at coordinate 32,817,520 of NC_139687.1, read as the reverse complement.
CTTTCAATCCTTAACAAATAATAAAACACAAAATATAGCTATGGGAGCAACTGGTAGACTGCAACTTTTTCTCTACCCTCAAGCTACAATTGTACATTTGTCATCATCTCAGCCACCTCAAAAATAGATGGCTCTATTTTTCATCACATTTCTTAGTTTTGTATTCTTGTAGCTTTTAACTCAGCGCTGGCGAGACAAGTGCGACAGGAAGAACCCTTCAGTTTTATTTCTATGTTGGTTCAAGATTAATAAGAAAACCTGAACACCGAGGAAGCTGAAGAGCACACTTCCCATTCACCTATGCTACCACAAAAAATCGGTCAAAGGAAAAGTTAAGAATTTTCAGATTTCAGCAGCAAAACAACAAGAATCCTATAAGAAGAAGAACAAAATAAGACGTGCTTTTGACAATTTATGGGCCTTATCCAAAGTGAATTAAAGGCATTTTTAAAAGTATGCATTATTCCTTTGCTCAGTAAAGAACGTAAGACAATACATCTCATTAAAAATTGAAAGCACTTTGTTTGGGAACATGCTATGTGGAGTAAAGCAGAGGGAAAAAGAAAACTTGATGAGTCTCAAGAGGAAGTCTGGCATTGTAATTAGGTTTTTTTTTCCTTCTGTCTTCCAACACCTACTGAGTAAAAATATCACAGCACAGATGCCCTGATCAACATTATTCAACATTCTGGCTCAAAGAACACATGAAGTTAATTATGTATAGTTTTCCTCCCTGATATTTTTCGCTGTGTATTTTTAAAAAAAATAATCTAAAGCAACTGCCCAGGCTTCAATCTCCAATTAAAAATCAGTAAGTAGAGGAAGATTTCTTACCCTTCCTTCTCTATCATTTTCCCACCTCCTGATTTCTTGATTCACCTTATTTTTGGCTTCCAAAGTTTCCTTAGAAGCAGGCTACAATTGTACACTTTCCCTATCCTCAATATCCTCCTCAATATCCCCCTCAATATATGAGAGAGACACACACTCAGTACCTTATTTATGGTCCGTCCAACTTTTCAACCAATCAGATTTGTTTCTGCCCTATTCCAAATCAGACCATTTTTCTCATCTAATGAGTGACAAAGAATTTCCATCCAGCAAGCCAATCAAAAGTGAAAACCCCCCACCTTTCCTCAGATCAGTCTGATGCAACTTACTACTTAACTCATCACACACACTGGCAGAGGAAGAGGCGTGCGGGGGCAGCGCACTGCCCCTGGCAGCGCGATCCTGGCGAGGTGCCATCGTGGCTGCCCCCCTGCCCGCCCTGGGCGCCACACCCCTACGGGTGGTGCGCCACGCCCCCAGGATGCGCACCAGCCCTGCCCCCCAGTGCTGAAGCATGAAGCTCCGCCACTGATGACACACAGAGTAAACTTTTCTAGTTCAACATAAAACAAACCCTGTCCAAATAAACACGTTTTAAAATGTGATTTATTCACACCTATATAGCTAAGGAGTCACACGTAGACTTACTTCCGCTTCTTCTGGGGCAAAAGAGCTTCTTACAGAGTAATCCACCCCCAACTCCACCCTGCTTGATGGTGTGTGTGTTTGGAGGGGGAGGGGGGAAATGATATGCAGATATTACTCTACTTCATACATTTATTTGCAATAGGAAGAAGTGTGTTTACTTGAATCAGAGACTGTATTTAATTTTCTTTAACACAACTACTTACAGCTGCTTGCATAATATGTAGGATCTATCTTTTACAATTAATAAGGAGGCAAATATACTCAAGCTTTGTTGTAATTAGGATGAACTACCAAATAAGTATAGATCAAGCAAGCTACAGTATGTTACTGAAACAGAGAGGCACCGTAACAGTGTTTTGGCTTTCCAGGACCTTTATTTATAGCTATGTGTAAGATTACTTTTAAAATCTCTTTCTAAATGAAATTTGTAATTTTCCATCAGGGATAACTTAAATGGGATCATTAGGGCTAAGCGGTAAATTAATGTACTTGGTATAATATGTCCTTAGGGATGCAAGCTTTAATCAGAACTGGGGAAGTGTTGAGAGTTGGATATTCTCTTTAGCTAAGACCAATCCAAAATAGCTTCTCCCCAAAGAGCTGATAATATATGCCACCGTTCTGCTTTGATTCCCTGCCATCAGGATATTGAAATGCTTGCACTCATGAAACAACAACGAGCAATAGATAAATTAATAGCTTAGATGGAGAAAAAGGAAGGACATTATTTGATCAATTTGTGCTTTCTCACATGGGAAGATCAAGGATCAATTGATTTCCACACCTGGCCTACAGATCAATGTCTGTGGGTGGGTTTAGCAAGGAAGCTTATTTTGCATTCTGACACTTGAGAGGAAGTTCAGCTATGTTTTTCTCTAACAGCCAGTGGAGGTCTCCCTACTCCTGTAGGGTGAAAAGGATTCAGTAAGTGACAAAATCCCTGCAGCGCACAGTACAAATGGACTAAATTCATGAGAAGTGTTGACAAACTCCAAGAGATGCTTGGAGATGAACTTATGTTGTTCTAAAAGCCCACATTAAATGGGTGGAGCAGTTTCAAAGCCTGCAAATTATTCTATGCCCCTGATCAAGGTAAAAGCCAGAGAAACCCCTTTCCACATGTATCTCCCAACTCTTGCCATCTCTGAAAACCTTCTCACCAGCCTCCCAAACAAATTTCCACTAGTCCCTGGCAAGAATAACAGCGGAGGCTCTTTCCTTTCCTTATTCCTTTTCTGTCACTCTGATATGCTGAACAAGTATTTGACTAAATGCAAAGCCAGAAGAATCTTGACAGTTAGAACAAAATAAATAAAAAATCCATTCCAGTGACACCTTAGAGACCAACTAAGTTTGTGATTGGTATGAGCTTTCATGTGCATGCACACTTCTTCAGATACACTGAAACAGAATTCACCAGACCCTTATACATAGTGGGAGGGTGGGTGGGTTTTTTCTCAGAAGGGTAGTAGAAGATGGGTGATTGACTCATACCAATCACAAACTTAGTTGGTCTCTAAGGTGCTACTGGAAGGAATTTGTTTATTTTGTTTCGACTTGAAAGTTAGGTCGTTCAGTTGGTAAGGTAGGTCTGCTGCAACTCAGGAACTATACCTCCCATGCTCACTGGACTTTGTGCACCAGTATATGGTTATATGGTACAGTGTCTATTAACCACAAACAAAACATGCTCATAGTTTGTTGTAGGTAATAGTTTATTGCTGGTTTATAAACCATGGTTTAGATCCATCATGGCTTAGCATAATGGGTGGACTGGCCAGGCATTATTTCCAAACTCTCCCTTTGTTGTATCCTTCCTGCCTTTCTGGAAATATCTGTCTAAAAGCTAAAAGTTACACTAGCTGAGGCAGAGACAACAACACGTATTCATTGCTTGGAGTTAAAAAGAAAAGGCTGAGTTTACTACAATAGGTTAAGAGATAAATTTTATCATATCTAAGTGGTGGTTATTAAAATCAAAGATATAAGATGCTATATCTTCCAACAAAGTTAAATCAGCATTTTTTGGTCTTAATGAAACAGTAAGCATTTAACATGGATGTTCTTTTATTAATTCTGTAAATCTACAAGGAGTGCTTTAAAGTTAGATATGAGTGTGTCTCCCTTAATTTGCTTTCAATGCCATAGCCACTGACCCTCTAAATTGCAAGCCAATTATAAACATTGTAGTTCTAGTAGTAGTTGCTTGCTGGGAGCATAAATTTAAATAGTAATTTTAATATTCAGTTCATTAGGATGATGCTCGAAAAAATAAATTACATATTTATTGGTTAGTGTTTGTCATGCACCTGGAAAATGGAGGAGGTGGCACATTTACAACAAAGGAAAAGTACACAACACACCTGACAATGCAGTCCTGTACATGTTTACTCAGAAGTAAGTCCCACTTAATTGAAATCTTTCATATGATATGTAACATGAAAAAACTCCTGAATTTCTCAGACAGGAAGAGTTCAATATTGTTAATAGAAGGCAAGACTGCCACTTCCTCATGCTGCTGTTTTTAAGTTAAATATTTTAAAGCTATTGAGTGGTTTCCAACATTAGTCATACTCAGAGTAGACCCACTGAAATCAACAGACTTTAGTGCAGTAAGTGAGATGCAGTGCAGTATGAGCAGTCTTCCTTTCTTCTTTCCTGCTTACCCTGTTCATTGTTGTAGTTGTAGATGTTGTTGTTGTTGCATATGCAGGCTGCAACAACTAGCTCTCACCCACTGAGTCTACTCAGAGTATGACGTAGTTGGATATCATCAATTTATTCAATTTCTCTTCCTCCCTTCATCATACAGTGACAAACATTATTGTGTTGAACCAAAGGAAGCTCTGTAAATGCCATCTTGGTAGTTAATATAACTCCACAATTAATTGGTAGTTGTTGTAACAACGAGCTCATGCATATATTTACATTCACTTGAAGTGCTGGGCTCTGATCCCAGAAAGGGAAACTATCCGTAAGACTTGGATATTTGCCACCTAAGCCCTCATCCGGTCAGGTGAAGTGATGGGAAGACCTGGCCAAAGTGACATAAGCTGCTTTGTGTATAAAGAATGTCTGGACACTTGCTTTTAGGTGCAGACAAACTATCTTCTTACTGTGGTGTCCGCCCCATATCTCTAAAGGCTAGGAGACCTGGCAGGCTGATTTGCTGTAAGCCTATACCTTCCTATAATAAAGGACTAGAACTGATCACTGGCATTTTGGGCATACTTCTTTGGTATTCCTGTACCCAGCCACTCCTACGAGCCCTCCTTTGGGCCAGTGGTTCAGGACATTTCTCATTATATTAATCATAAGCCACAATTAGAGGACTCTGAAATGGCAGCATATGCATTGTTAAATAACCAAAAATAACAAGAAAATGCCCAGATTATATATACCCCTCTGGCAACGGTTCATTAAGGTGAGAAGCCTCAAAGGCAATCTTTCTCTTATGTTACTCTCTGTGGTGGCTGGAGCTCTTATAAATACCATCCGTTAAAACTCCCATTGAGTTAGGTAGTGACCTATTGTGTTTTATGAAGCGGAGGGGGTGGTAATGTGTAACAATATGCCTTTCAGCAGATGGTGCCACTACAGCAATAATGAACAAATACATTTCTGCAAACTGGAATGTATGCTCAACAGATTTTTGTGGCGGCAGGTTCCTGCTTTCTGATAAGGCCTGGAGCACTTAAAAGGTCTACAGCGATCGCAATAAAAATGCCTCCTCATAAGTCTAGGCCTCAATTAAAGGTTGTAAATAAGAATCCTGATAATAGCTTGCCATTTGTGTTCATCAGTTACTTAAGTGATGTTGGCAACAGAGGCTAGGAGACTTCCTGCCACCCACCCACCCTCTCACAGCTCCATCTGTTACCTGAATCCATGGCCATCTGTCGTTTTCTGCTGCAGTCCAAGCATTTACAAGACCTTTCTTGTTAAGCCGTGCATAGTAAGGATACCATTTCTGGAGCCCAAAAAGTGCCCGATGGGTAGATGATGCAGTAATTTGCTGGTTTGAAATTATTCCGCCTTCAATTCCCAATGGCCCAGAACATTCTGTAGGAAAAGAAGGGATGAAAAGAAGCAGAGATACAGAACATTTGAAACACAAGAGTATGGATAATAGATTCCTGATTAGGGACAGGTGAATCTGTCAATTTCTGTTCCCCTATAATTTCTCATTTCTCCCATCATAAATTTAGTTTTACATTTTCACACCAGTTTTTTCACGTTCTTTTTGGCGTATACAGCATCTATTTGATTAATATTCTTCATCTTTGATCCTTTGCTTTAAAGATTTTTTTGATTTTATTTTTAAAAAATCATATTTCTCTGTAAGCTTATTTCACTGTATTTTGATCTATCATTAAAGTTGAAAATAAAACCTATGATTTCAAAGCCTGTCAATAGTGTTGGAGGAAAATCAATTTATTTCATTGAGGGGGAAAAACATTTCATATATAATCAGGATCATACATTTCACCTATGAATAGATTTGTTAGCTGCTGCCAAACCCAGCAGAAGCCCAGTTAAAACAGGAGTTTTAGTCAATATACTTCCTTGATGAGAAAAATTGGTATAAGTTCAGACAATTCTGAACAAACAAAATGTTTTGGCAAGGAGGAGAAAGTAGAATCCCATATTAGTACTAAACAATATATTTGTTTTATTCTATTTATTTAATAAAAAGACAACACCAAGATGTTAAATGGGTTGGTTAAGACATACCACATCATGATTCATGTATTCCCTTTTGCCACCCTACTTCCTTTAGGTGCTCAGATTTCCTTCTGACCAAGAAACAAATCATTGTTTCCTGGATTATCTGAACTGAGTAAACTATGGTTTGCAAACCAGGAGACCAACCACTTCTCAGTGTAGAAAATCCACAGCTAGAGATTTCAAATATAGTTTAAACTATTGTATACATTCATGGTTTGTCCTGTTCATATATAACAATGAGCTATGGTGTGCCATTAAAAACAAGGGAGGGAATCAGAGTACATGGAGGAAAGAGGGAGGATGCTAATATAGGCCATATTCACGTACAGGAGGCTGATGTCAACTCCTGACATCCTTAAGCAGCTGCCAAGATGCCAGGCCCACAGCTGATACCTGTCTTTGACTCTACACATTGAGCTTCACCAGGTGAGTGGATCTAGCCACCCTCTTATTTTCCCACAATGCTCCTAACACAGAGTCATTCTAGGCGCACTGTGGGAAATTAAAAAGGTAGCTACACACAGCTCTCCACTACTGTTTAAAGCATTGCCACTGAAGTCAAATAGGTTCACTGAGATTCACTGGCAATGGAGGGAGGGGGAGCACAAAAGCACACTTTCCCCCAATTCCCCTCTAATGTGGAAGCAGTCCTGTAAGTATCATGGTTTGGGTGTTATGTGTGAATTTACCCAGTGGCTATTGAACCAGAGTTCTACAAATGCAGGGAGCTTCCATCGCCAGCTTCAACAAAGGTTTGTGTGCAAAGGCAGCACAGTTCCCATCAACAATTGGTAATGTGTTTTCCACTGTCAGAAAGTGGGAGGCATCACTGGTGTGCTTAGAGTAGCAGTAGGGGCAGAAATAATTTATATCAGGAATAATCTACATCACAATCTGTTGATGTCTTAAACAGATCTCTAATAGGTGCACAACAAAATATAGTATCTTTAAAATAATGGTTGCTGCTGGAAGACATTGCTTTATTGTTATTCAAGGTGATGCTGCAGTCTTGGATGCATTCTTTTAACTTATCCAGCTAGCAGAGCTCCACAAGAAGCCATCAACAGCTCAACACAAACAGATTTCAAATGGGAGACATGTGAAAAGCAAATATGCTTTAGACATCTGTGGTCCGCTTCTCCTTCCAGTGCCTAATTTTGTGGAATGAGATAACTCTGGCTGTGCTTAGTATGGCATGATAATAGTACTGAACACAAACCCTGACAGTGGGATTATAGATGACCTCTAATACTATGGTAGTTAATACTGATTCATGCATAAACTTCTCAATGTGCAATTTAGCTCACAGCTATTCCTGTTCTCTCACTGCTGTTTTGTGAGAGTACTATGCTTTGGGAGGAGTGAAAAATAAAGGAAAATAAACTTTATGGAGGATCTTTATAGATAGGTTGGAATGAATATTGTGGTAGTTTGTTTATTTCGTATTATTTCCATAACCAATAGAAACTATATGGGCCATTATTGGTTCTTTTTCATCCATAGCACAAAGCCTATTTTCTGCAGAGGACCAGAATGTACTGCACAAAAGCACTTGAAGACACAGAATCTTCTTCCTTCCAGCAGACGCAGAACACTTTTCAAGCTGCTTCATTACTGTGGTACTATAAAATTATATGATTATGACTACAGGAACAATTTTAGGGGGCTATCCATTTTACTGACAGCTATTTAAAACAGTTGGCAGCCACAGATTACTGGTCCAATTTTAATTCTGCACATATTCAGTGATAATTGAACATGACTCCCCTCCTACCCTGCTCAACTTTATGAACAGAATCCAAGTTTCTTTCTCAAGGTGGTATTTACCAAACCTTTGGAGAGCCCTTGATCTATATAGCAAGTGCATACTTGTGTTCCCTAGAAGATGCGAAACCTCATTTGAACTTTGCCACAATATATTTAAAGGAAAAAAATTGTCCTTCATCTTTTTCTTTTGAGAAAGGAAAAAGTGGGGATGGGATTAAGGCTTCGTCTTCATAGCAGTGAAGATATTTGTCTACTACAAATATTGTTGAAAGGTTAGGAGGCTGAAGAAGGTGAGATTTGCAGCCTATTTACTCCTTGCCACAATTCCCCCCCCCCCCAGATAAGGTAGGAGCAATTAACGACTGGCTTTTGAGGCACATTCAAAATAAATATGGAGGTCATTTGATATCTGCTGACATGTCTTCAAGGGCAAGGACAGCTCCAGGTTTGAAAGCCACATGCAACCACCAAAGTCTTAGTTAAAGGCAGTAGTGGTGCAGGCCAAGAATGCAGGCATTATGTGTTGCAGTAGCACTACACTAAAGGAGCAATCCTATAGCAAGAATCAGCAGGATGAGGGGCTAGGATCCAGTGGATCTTTGGCTGAGCCAAGAAGTACCCAGGACAGCCAGGCTGCCCCAGCCTAACTCCCTCATCCTTGACTCAGTAGAACATATGCTGCAGGTAGAAAAGAATGACATAGGAGATCTTCTTTCCACTCACAGATTCCTATGCTGGATGTCAAGGCATTGTATGAATGGCTGGATAACCAATGCCTCTGAAAAGTTAGAGTTTCAAATGTCAATGGTTACAAGACAAAGAGAAACTTGTTCTTGTTATCATATTATTTATTGTTCAGAAAATGGTTCTAATTTTGTCCTGTCAATATAATTTTGCTCCCTGTCTCAGTAGATATACAACATATTGTTTTTTCTTTCTATCATGGGTAAGCCCGCAAGTATGTTAGTGTTTCTGTATGTATCATTGGCGTACATCAATCAATAAGGATAATAAAACCTTCACCTATTTCATAAAATGCATTTTGGTCCATTAATGCTGAGTTGTATTGCTTTGTCTTGTCACATCTTTCCAGTTAAATTATCAACTGAGAGGTCATCTGCTTTACTGTGGCCAACCCACACAAAAGCACCATCAAATATAATGCACTTAACATTGCTGGAAGGTACTCCCTTCAGATAATAGCTTGCTTTAGCTATGCTGCTAAAAGGGATTATCCTTTTCTTCCAAGTGTGAAATTCTGGCCTTCCACATGTATTTTAAATTGTATTCTTTCTTTTCTAAAATTTAAATGCAACAAAAGGCTTCTCCTAAAAGATGACAACAGCATTACAAGACACATTTACCAAGATAGCTTAAAACATACCAGCTGGCCTAATTCTTCAGTAAAGGCTGAGAATGTATCACATGTCCTCTGTAAACCATCAAGAATGCAATGCTAATGCAAAATGTTAAAAATGAGCTATTGCCACCAACAAAGCACAACTCCATGCAAATTGCTCTAATTTAAATATGTTTCAAAAGCTACAAGGGCTGTTATTTTATTTTATTTAAATATCTATATTAGCTTTTGAAACTTATAATAATTGTGCCAGATGTCAGTCACATAATGTACCCCATGAACGTAGGCTACAGGAGCCTGCATAAATTTATTTGTAGAATCAGAGCCACATCTTAAATTGAAATGCAAATATGATTGACACAGATACAAAGAGAGGTTTCAGGTATGTGAGAGGATATCCAGAATTAATGTTTGCAATAAATGATGCTCAACTAAATTGCCTTCCCTAATAGAGGGAAAATATCCAAGTTGCAGATTGCCAAACATTAGGTGCTAAAACTAGTCAAGAGGAGTTCTGTTGGGCCCAATTGTGCCGTTTTCCCATCTTAAACTAATGTGATGCAAATCTTATTGTATTTTGTACAATTTATATATTGCTTGATTGCAAAAAACCAACAGCACCCAAACACCTCAAAGTGGTTTATAGAAAGAAAAAAACAACAACAAAATCATCACCAAAACAGCTAATCAAATTGTTGTTGTTTAGGCGTTTAGTCGTGTCCTACTCTTCGTGACCCCATGGACCAGAGCACGACAGGCTTCTGGGAACCCGCTGCTAAGAATTCAATAGTTTTTGCTCTACTGATAGGCTTTGTGGGGGCATCAGGTTCAAAACTCAACCCCTATTCTGATTATTTCTTCTAGAAGTGCTCTTATATGTGTTTCTGAGAGGTCAGGAATGAGTTGGTAAAAAAAAAAAAGTGAAGTAAAGTGAAGTGAGACCATGGCAACCATTTCTAAACAATAATGATTGCGGTGCAAATCTGGCCAAAGGCATTTTGCTGCCTGGGGTGGAGATGACATTCCCTCATTCCATGTAAACAATCTTACTGGACTAGCAGCTGACTCTCATTTCAACACTGGTGCTAGGCCAGCACCTTACACCACACATGCTAGTTTAGGGGATGCAGAGCAGGCCAAACAAGGCACACAACCCTGAGTTTAGATGACACACAAGCCAAACCTTGGTTTAGTTTGACATTACAACAAAAAGGACCAGGGAGAAGCAAAGCTGCTATCAGCTCCATTTTAGGAACTCACATGAATACATGTTTTGCCAAGGTTTGGCATAGCGTAACATGTAAACTAAGCTAAAATAATGCATTTATCTGAACTGAAGAGTGTCTATGTTTTGTTGACAAAATACCGTAGTTGCTTGCAGATTTTCTTTCTGCTAACCTGGAACCTGATAACAGCAAACAGTTTCGATATTCTCATATGTGAATGAATGATGCCCAATTCTCTGCCTCTAGGCTATATGGGTAAGGTAATTTCTTGTTAAAGATGCACAAATATATGAAATTCTTAGGCTGTATTGGGGACCAAATAAGGGAAAAAACACTGCAGGCAGGCAGTAAAACAAAAGAAGAAAAAGAAGAAGAAGAAGAAGAAGAAGAAGAAGAAGAAGAAGAAGAAGAAGAAGAAGAAGAAAGACTGATAATTAATGTGTCCACATATGATTTATAAAAATAAAAGGCTTGATCTTCAAATGGCGCACACAATAAAACTGGCACAACTTCAAGAATTTCTGATGAGATATTTCTAATATTCAGTCTGACTAAAGACAGCAGAAGGTAACATCATCTGTGTTGGTACAGTGAATAACTTCACTGTAGTCTGGCTTGTGCTGGCAGACTGCTTTGGGAATTGCATCATTAATTTAAATCCTGCCTAACAAGATCTGCTAAATATCCCTAAATAAGTTTATCACTCATAGAACAATATAAAAGCCTCCTAATCCAAAGTTGCTATTCTTATTGAAATATTAAAATCAATAGACTGACTTAGGCAGGTTTTATCTTACGGTCCTATTATCTACATGTACTATAGAATAAGGCGGTAGAATGAATGGGCTGTCCAATTTCAGACTGCAGGCATGTGGTCACAGTTCTGAACACCCTGTTACATACACTCCAACATTTCTCCAATGAAAATAGGGACATCCCATAATGATAATTTTACTATTTATACCTCACACACCTTACTAGCTTGCCCTACCATACCCTCCAAAATTTATCCAATGTAATTAGGGACAGCCTAATGAAAAATGGGGCATTCTGGGATCAAATCAGAAACCCCCACACCACAGACCCTCCAAGTGTCCCTATTTTCCAGGGATGTCCCTGATTTAGAGAAGCCATCCCAGTTTCTGATTTGATCCCAGAATATCCCATTTTCCCTTAGGATACCCCTGTTTTCATTGGAGAAATGTCGGAGGGTTTGGACTTATTTGACTCCTGAGCTGTCTGAAGGAAAACCTGTATAGGGAAGTTTTTTTTTAAAAAAAATGGTTAATGTTTTATTATGTTGGAGCTGCCCAGAGTGGCTGGGGCAACCCAGTAAGATGTGCAGGGTATAAATAGTAAAATTATCATTATGGAATGGGACGTCCCTATTTTCATCGGAGAAATGTTGGAAGGTATGACATTTTTGCTTCAGGGTGGGCTTCAGGGTGATAGCTGGATGCCATGATTTGGGACCCAGCTAGATTTCATGACCTAGGGCCAGATGTCAGGACTCATAGTGTCAACACAGCACAGCACAGAACTTTGCTCACATTCTCTGTTATATTTCTGAGACCTGGGTGCCATAACTCAGAGGTATCATAAGTCAGAGCCATACCTCAGAGCTATAACGCAGGGGTGACATAACACTGAAGTTTGCACATCATGTACACTGCTGACCTCAGCCTGCTGAGTCTGCATAAGCATGTGTCCACAGTCACAACCAAAATATTCTCATAGTTGCAACTGCAAGGCCAATTGCACCTAGCCTGGCCTGGCCTAAACTCGAGTTAAGGGAGCGTCAGGAAGTAAAGTAAAGGTAAAGGACCCCTGGAAAGTTAAGTCCAGTCAAAGGCGACTATAGGGTGTGGTGCTCATCTCACTTTCAGGCCAAAGGAGCTGGGATTCGTCCACAGACAGCTTTCCGGGTCATGTGGCCAGCATGACTAAACCACTCCTGGGGCAACAGAACACCATGACAGAAACCAGTGCACAGAAATGCCGTTTACCTTCCTGTCACAGCAGAACTTATTTATCTACTCACTGATATGCTTTTGAACAGCTAGGTTGGCAGAAGCTGGGGCAGAGTAACAGAAGCTCACCCCATCGTATGGATTTGAACCACTGACCTTCTGATTGGCAACCCCAAGAGGCTCAGTGGTTTAGACCACAGCACCATCCACATACCTCTTCAGGAATTAACTGTCCTATAGCCAAGCAGAAGACTACCTGACTTAAGCATGCTTTGTCCGCATGTGTAACTAGCCAATAGTGACACAGGAAATCATGCGTCTGTGTTTGCTACAATTGTATAAATGCCCTGTGCATTCTTTGTTCTAGACTTAGTCTTTTGGGAAGTATCCAACTGAGACTCTGTTCTGTGGCTCAGAATAAAATATTTTTACCTTTCAACCCACTGTCTCTTTATAGGCTTGGGAGGGACTGTGTTTTATATTTGGTATCAGGGGGCACCCCAGTAAAACGTTCCAGAGGGAGGTGCTTCTGTCCAGATGCTCGGTTGGGGGCCAATGGGCCACAGCACTCCCCAAAATGGCATTCCTCAAGGGGTCGCCTCTATTTGACATACGTCATAAAGGGATCTTTAACACAGAATCAACCCTGCTAAATAATTAAGCAGCCATTGGATTGGTTGATTCAGGGTACATACCCAATGCCAATGCCAAAATCTACTTACATCTGTAATCCATAAGGTTATGGCCTATTTGAACCCAAGATGTTTTTCCTGTGTGTTTGTTGTGTTTTTCCATGGTATGGGCCCTGCCAGCCCCGGGTTTCCTGCTCCTGGGTCCACAACAAAGCTTGCTCACTTAAATGGCTGTGTTGCAGCACTTCATTGGACTTCATGCAATACATACTCTATTCAAGTGATTTCCCTATAGCCCCCTGCACCCGCCTAAACATGCTCCCCAACCTCCCCAACCTCCCAGGAAAGATTGAGGGAGCAAAGCTGCAGAGGGCCATGCCATAGCTCAGTGGTAGATCATCTACCTTGCATGCCAAAGGTCCCAGGTTCAATCCCTGGCTTCTCCAGGTAGGGCTGAGAAAGATCCATGCCGGAAAGCCTGGAAAGCTGATGCCAGCTAGTATGGACAATACTGAGCTAGAAGGACCAGTGATCTGACTTAGGCCCCATTCTGTTGATAGGCACCTTCTCAGCGAATGTACAACATTAGATACCATTGTTTGTATAGCAGCTTACACACACACATACAGGTTTCAGTGAAGTTTTAATATGAATGCCGATCATAAAAAACAAAAAAGTAACAAATAAATAAATCAATAAAAATAGGCCAAACTCTTGAGAGGTAACATAGCTGACAGTTATCAGTTGGAATTAATGAACAGTAGGAAGTGAGCTGCAATCAAGCTGTGAAAAGTCTCTCCAGGGAAGTTCAAAAATATCCTGGATTGAAGATGTTCAAAGTTAACTTCAAAGCAAAATAAAGAAAAACAAACAAAAACAAACAAAAATCCTCAACAAAAATCCATCATGACCAAAACCTAAATTGAATGTTTGTATTTTTTTATATACATCTTTTACAATTCTCAGTGGCAGTATTTTAAGGATTCTTAGACTATAGTCAGAAAATCATGGTTTAACTGAGGTAGATGTAATCAGTACTCATCGATTTGCATAATTGGCATGACAGATTTCAATTATATAATTATTGTAAATATATGCAAGGATACAATTAGGAGTTGTAATTACAATGCATAACTACATAATTAGGTGTTATGACATGGTAAACCCTTGTGAAGAAAGTGGGAAACCTCACTATATTTTGTAGGAAGAATGTTGTGCTATGATTAGGACATCACATTTTAATAGGAACTCTGCAACACCAATTTATGTTTATAGCTCACAAATGAATGTTAAAAATTAGGAAAATGGTGCCAAAGTGCTTGGGAGATATGTGGCTGACTCCCTAAATGGGGGTCTTTCAGTATTCTACAGTTTAGTACCGATATTAAACAACCTGTCCAGCATAGAATTTGCACACCATAATATATCTTAAGAGTGAAGGGAAGTTAAATGTAGCCTGAAAAGGGAAGTGATTCCCATGAAAGATTTTGCACTGAATTATAAAGCTTGGCTTGAATCCAGAACTTTGCTCCTGCCAACAGAAACAAAGGAGGCAAATTTGCCAACTCCCCTCCCCCTCTGGAGGGGGCTCCAGAGGAGTTTCCAAATTTTGGAAGGGTTGAGAGACCCCCAAGAACTGTGGGGCAACTGCAAAGGAAAGGGTGAATTGCTTAAAACCATCTCCTCCTTTCCACAACTGGTTCAAAAGTCTTTCATGGACAGAAGAAGCCCTTCCGTTTGTAAAAGTAAGTGGGTAAATAGGTAAAATCTATCTTCACTATACAGGGTATCGAGTTAAGTATTAGCAATAAAGAAGAATAGTAACAATGCACATACACCTTCCCTGCTGTTTAGAAATGGGGAGGAACTTTCCCATATAACCTTTGGGCATTAAATTGAGATCTCATTGAATTGAGATCATGACTAAGGCTGTGTACCCATTACCAGTTTAAAATAGCTAGGTTGTTCTTTAACTCAATAGAAGGAAAATGCATCAAAACACAGTATTTCAGAAGAAATGACAGAATAGGTGTTGATTGCGTACAGTGCTTCCCCAACCAGTGGTTGGAGTTTGCTGGATGAAAATTAAATGGCAGTGTATATGCAGCCTGCATTGTGATGCAAGCTATGGCTTCACAGTTGCCCAATATTTTGCCTTCTTTTCATCAGCAATGAACTCAAAGCGGGATAATGCAATGAAGGCACAAATACACTGAAAGCAAACCTCACAGAAAGCTCTGTTTCTGGAATTGATTATAAAAAGTCTTTCTTAAAATGGAATTCAGAAAGAGTGGAAATGGAAGACAGAGTAAACAGGAAGCAATAAAGAATGGCATGGAGAAAATCCCTTGATGCTAGCCTGGCTTAGTTGCATAATGGCAAGAGATTTGGGATGAGAGCAGCTTTGAACGAAGCATTACAGAAGATAGGCATCAAGCAAAGCTCTGACTGGAAGACACGCCACAGCCATTTTTAAACCATCTTCATTTAAATACTTTACAACAGAAAGAGTGGAGTTTAAATTCATACATAGTAATTTGTACTTACTGTGTTGGCAGTTCCTTCCCATAAATTCGCCAGGACACTCACATGAATAGTTAGCTACCAGATCTGTACAAATGCCACCATTCTTGCAGGGTTCAGCTTCACATTCGTTCACATCTGTGGAGAATGCCCAGTGACAATATTAGACAGATATTCAATATAACATTTGCATTTTACACAATAAGAAAGTCAGACACTTTGTGAGATTGTGTATGGTAAGTACGGCTAGCAAACATATTTTCACTGAAGAATGCAATAAGGCATAAACTAATTTAACACTGTTGAAACTCTTATACCTTTCCCTCCCTTTCAAATACACAATTAAGGACCAACCAATAATATCTCTCCCTCCCCCTCCCTCCCCCCTCTCTCTCTGATGCAATGTATTCAAATTAAGACACTTTAACACCTCTGTTAGTTTCAGTGGAAGAAACCCACTTTCAATGAAACTGATGTGACATAAAAGAGCATTATGAGATTTTGACATAAGCCAAAACTGGAACAGGAGAATGCATAGTTGATGGCTGCAGAAACTTATACACTATACTTTGTCCCACAGTATCAAGATATGGCAATAGATGTAGCTGTTTCAACCCTGTTGAGTGTTTTGATCCATTGGCTGCATTTTTATTGTATTTCCAAAACGAAAACAATAATGTTTTAAATAAGAAATATTCACTCACTTCCACTAAGGGAGCCAGTCCTTTACTATCTCCTGTCCTTGACTTAAAATTGATAGATATCGATCCATTGGACTGCACACAGCTCTGAAAAGTACTGTAAAGCTATTTCTTCAGTGTCTACTCTAGAAGAGTTGCAATTCAGTCAATATCACCTTCACAGTAGGCCCTTACTCTGTGGAAAATGATATCTACTTCAGGGCAGAATTTTCTAGCTATATGGAAAATCCTAAGAGGGCTCAACGTAGCTCTTCCTCCCTATAAAGGTCACATGGTATTAAGTCCTTCAAAGGTGACAGCTTTCAACATGGAATAACATGAGGACCCATTCCTATGAATGAAACATTGTCTGAAGCAAGCCGCCACTCCCACCCCCCGTCTACTAGAATTGGATCGTGCCTGAAGAGAGTGAATATTGGTTGAAAGTTAAAACTTTCTCAATGATATGGAGAGAAATTATAATTGCCCAGCTCCCATTTTAATTACCTTTAATATATACTGGGATAGGCTTCTTAGTAATGCCATTAACCTATTTCCCATGTAATTTCACACTTTAAAAGTATGCTTCCAGGGAAAGAATTCCCATCATTTTTATTGAACCTGATTACCAAAAGTGACTGTATATATAACCAGTACTTTGACAGATTGTATTACTACTACTGGTAGTAGTAGTGTTGTTGAAAAAACAATTTAAAAGGTCATATGAAAGAAAGTTAAAAGTCATTAGAGAAATAGTTCAAAATTACAAGAATATTTCAGTCTACAGACAGAATAAGCACTTTCCCAAGAGAACATAGTTTTCTTGTGCAAGTAAAATTTGCAACCAGGTGCTGGTCACATTATTTAAAAAGTATTCTATGTTACAGGTAACAGGAAGGAACAGAATCCAGAATCGTACCTGTCAAAGTTGTACAGTACGATCCAAATGATCTCTGTGCAAAAGTGGTTATAGGATTTCAGCCTTAAGCTGTACCCTAAGGGTTTCTGCACACTTACCTTTCACCTGCTCTTTCCAGGCAAGGTCTATAAGTTAAAGTTCCATTTTCCCTAAGAAAACCTGTACCTGGAAAGAGCAGGGCAAAAGTGTGGCTAAGCCCTTATCTGAGAGAGTCCCATTGCACATGGTGGGACTTGCTTCCCAGTATACATGCCTAGGAATGTGCTGCAATTTTCTGTAATAGCATATACTAGTTGTTCTGCAGGAGCATATATTGGGTTAAAAAAACCCAAACAAAATTAAACTCTGAAAACTTCATGAAAGTTGTTTATATTTCTTGTGCACAAACTGGTCTGTCAGTACAAGAAAGGTTCACACAGAATACATTTGGAGATACCTTAATGCCGAAGGTAAACTCAATTCCGGCAAGATTATAAAGCCATCATCCTTTAGCAAATATCATTTCAAATCCCCTTGTGTATAATAGATGCTTCACTACATTTCAAACCAGCAAAATTCTCTGACAAACCTTTTATTAAAAGAAAGGAAAAAGCTTAAATTTGTCTCTCCCCCCCAAACCTTTTAATTCCAATAAAGCCTTCTTTCTGCACAAGGACAGACATAAGAATGTCTCATTGTGAAAGCCCTCATGTTTATAGGACTGCCCTCAGATGATAACGTGAATGGATTCAATAAGTCTGTTTCCTAAATGCTAAAGTCTTGTGGGAAATGAGATCACAAGAGCAGTTAAGCTACCTTCAGAAGCAATATACCTATGAACACCAGATTCATCCAACTGACCCATTCCCACAGAAGTGCAGAGATAAACAGCAGGGGTGTTCAGTTGTTTTCATGTTCTGCTTGTAAGCTTCCCAGGAGCATCTTACTACCTTCTGTTAAAAATGAAATGTTGGACAAAGTGGACCTTTTATTCTGATTACTTCTGAAAATGGCAATTTATCATCGTAAGGTACCGTAATCAAAAGGAAAGTGAAACAAGCTCAACCCTGAGAAGGAAAGGTTGGGGATAGTGGGGTGGAAACAACCAAACCATACAATCTAAGCCATCTGTTCAGTCCAAAGGGCTGCATTAAAAATACATCATGGGGTAATTTGCATATTTTTATTTAGCAGCAATGACGAGCATGACTGATTGGCATAATCTGATGGACATTCATTTCTTCTATCATGCTGTTTGTGTTTAGAAGTTTCAGTATCTTTTTAATTGCTGGATGATTAAGCCAAGAACTCAGAGCAACTATTCTTTATAATAGCTACATGGATAATGGTTAAAATGAATTCCACATGGCAACTTCTACGCATGGTAGGTGTAGCCTGGATTGTAACCACAATTGTTTGCATCACATGGGCAGTTTTATGTCATGGTGTGGTTGAAAAGAACATGTGTTTCAACTGGCCTCCACAGGAACACAAGAAGCTGCCTTCTACCAGGTCAATTTGCCCATTTAGTCCAGTTTTGTCTGCTCTAACTGGCAACAGCTTTCCAGGATCTCAGCTCAAGCAAAGTGCTTTCACCCTGGTGGAGGTACCAGATATTGAGAATGTGACCCCTTGCATTCAAAGCCTATGTTCTACCACTTAGCTATGATCAATCCCAACAGAACTCATGTGATGTGTACACTGGCGCCAAGCTTGCACTTCCCTTTCAACAATAACTGGGTGGCTCATATGCAAGAGTCCAGCTGAAATGCAAGATGGAGCAGCTTTTCAACTATCACTTGAATTTCAGTAACAGAAAGTTGAAATACTTTCCCATATTTAAATATAATAGCTTTGCCAAATTATGTGCAGCTGAATCAGCTATCTTTTTTTCTTCAGATAAACTAGCCGCAGTCTCTCTTTTATTTTGTCTTAAATTAGTCTCTGTTTTCCTCTACTGATACAGTGTTGCATACTGTGTCATGACACAAAGGTTACCAGCAACCTCCAAAGACATTTCATGAGAATCAAATGGCCAATAGGTCATTTTCAAAAAGCTGTCTGAACCTGAAGGGTCTCCTGGAGAGACAAAAAAGAGCAATAAACATTTCCTTCTCTCTGAAGTTCTGGGGAGGAAAGGGAGAGATTGTGCTGATTCAATATAAAATGACTTTTTCACTCTTTATTTCAAAGGAAGAAAACAAGCCACTTTTTGAAAGAGAACTGGAGAAAAACTTATACTTTCTAAGAAATTGAAGGAAACGGATAATGGAGAAAAATAAAGTACGCTCAGGGCTCAGATAATAGCTTTCGCTTGTTTGAATAAATAATCTGGAGAAAAACTGAAAATATTTACATAAGTTACACACTTTATGATAAGTGTGCTGTACTGAGTGATAAAAATGAGAATTAGCATATAAACCAGCATTTGGTCTATTGTGTGAGTCTTTCTCCAAGCAAACCCCTATTGGTGGAAATAACAATTTCTTCCTTTAACTGAGGATTTCTATATAATGCTGATTTTGGAGAATTATTTACTTAAGCTTGAAGCGTTTAAAGGCGCTACCTTCAGAATGTGAAGTATACAAAACCCAGAAGTTCCTGAATTCATGTAGTGCTACATAGGGGAATTGGAACTGGACCTCATACAGCTGGATTCTAATTTCTGCACAGCCACTCTGGGTGGCCCTGGGCAAGTAAATTACTATTTCTCAGATTTGCTTTCCTTTTTACAATGGTATCATGACGAGTGAGGAGGGAAATAAATTAACTTTATGCACATTTTGCTGAGCGCCTTGGAAGATGATTGGGATACAAATGCAACAGTGAATTACCTCAGCAGATATATGGATGATGCAAACAAAAAATAAATATACAATTCTTGTCAAAATTGTACGGCTGATATTCATTATCTAAAAAGATTTGTTGATGCTGTTACGTTTGATTTCATGAAAACATCCTAATTTTAGTCCATATTTATTGGCTTTATTCAGATGCGTGGTGATCCCCTCACCTGCTGATCAAAGGGGCAAAGGTGGTTGATACTGGGAGAGTTATTCCTTTAGGTATTTGGATCCCTAGCCATTTAGGGCATTGTATGCTGGTATTAACACCTTGAACTGGGTTTCATAGCTCACTGGCAGCCAGTGCAGAACTTTCAGTGACACATGGTCCTATCAGGCTGCCCCACTCAGCAACCTAGTAGTCACATTCTGCTTTAGGTGTAGCCTTTAGACCAGGCTTTGGCAAAGTTTTTGTGGCTTGGGACGGTTCACGGTCCCACAGACACTGCGGTGAGCTGGAGCACGTGCGTACACACACAAATGCTATTTACAGCACTCCTTTTGGTGTGGAGGAGGCATGCACAGCTTTCCATTGGCTGCAGGAGCTTCCTGCAGCCAATTGGAAGCCGGCCAGCATCTTGGAAGGTGGTCACCACTCTGCTCCACACTGGTTTAGTGCAGTGCACGGGAGCCGACCTAGCAGGCAGCGGGGATCCATGAGCTGGTTAAACAACCCCCATGGGCTGCTTGTGGCCCATGGGCCTTAGGTTGCTGACCCCTGCTTTAGACCATCTTCAAGGGTAGCCCCATACAAAGCACAATACACTAGTCCAATGAATTATAAGAAAATAGATGCAGCCTAAACATTACAACTTTCTGGCAATAGGAGCTGTTTGCCAGGGGAATGGACTACTTTGGAAGGTGGTGAACTCTTCTTCAATGAAGGTTTTTCAACAGAGGTTGGATGCCATCTGTTAGGGATTATTTAGCTGTGATTCTGGCATTGCAGGAGGTTAGACTAGACAACCCTTGGAGTCCATTCTAATGCTAAACTTCTATGATCAATGAGAAACTTTTTTTTAAAGAAACTGAACTAATTCTAAGTTTCCATTGCAACACAGTTTGCGTTTTTTTTTAAGCATATAAAACTGCATTAAAATGTGCATATTAAATGCATATTTAGATTTTCAAGCTGATTTTTACATATTTATAGACTAATGCAGAAAGAGACAATGGAAAGAGATCTGTTTGTCTACCTCTAAATGCATGTCATGTCTTGCTTAGTTGTTATTTTGGGGCTAGATAATATTTTCAAAGACTTTGTTCTTTTGGAATAGTGAGGCAACAGTCTACAAGTTAACTACATCTTTTTTAAAAAATAGAACACTGAGATTATCCATTATATCACTTGTCATTTGCTTGAATCAATATGCTGTATAATAAACTGTAATTGATCTAGTGACTGAAAAATGTCAATGAATATTTATAGGAAAATTGTGTATATCTTGGGAATGTGGGCTTGGGAGAGCACATCTTTTTTTAAAAAAAAAATATGTCCCGCCATGTGATACACCGAATCTTCATGACACAATGCATGTGGAAGGTGCTGAGAGGTTGCTCCAGATGGTTGTGAGTTGCCCACAACTCACTTTCATAAAGCAGTGTGCTAAACACATGCCTGGTAGACCTTTGCCTTGGTATTGGATGTTAGCATCACGTTCTCCCATACCTACATTGCTGTAGCTGCCTTGCCAATAAGCTTGTCCAGCTCAGCATCAGTAGAGAAGCTGCTGTTCTGATAAAACTGATGTAGGAAACAGAAGGGCATTACCATATAAGAAATCACAAACTTGGAAGATGGGCAGGTGAATGGTTGTGGCTGCTGTTAACAGTGTTGTCAGTGTGGATTTAGGTACAGAGTTGGCATTTGGACTTGTTGCAGGTCTGGCCCCTGTATTTGGGATTCTCTTCTGTGGCGTGTTGTTGCTGGTGAGTAGTTACTTTAGGTTAGGAACTATAGATAAGTGAGCAGGCCTACCATCTTGGACTGCCTATGTGAGAATTGTATCATTGTCCTAGATGGGGTATAGCTCACTGATGATTCATGAACCACTTGGAGGTTTTTTCTCCAGTCAAGCACTATATAACTTTTATAAAATAAATAAATGAACTAGGAGCTACTGTATGGCAATTTCACCTAAACAGTTAAGGAAAATTGGTAATGTGGCTAGAGTGATGGACTTGTACTGGGGGAGACCTGCATTTGGAATTCCCTCTCACAGGGTGATCCTGGGCCTTACAGGGTTTTACTGTGAACAAAACAATGGGGTGGACCCACATATCTATTCCTGAGATCCTTGGAGGAATGATGGGGTACAAAATATGAGGAATAAAATTCTGGGAAGCAGATAATCATGCAGTTGCAAGATAGCCTTTAATGATGTGGTTAAGCAGTCTTGGTTTGAAAGCCTAGGAATCCTTTAATACCTCAGGGTGCGTCTAGAACAATGCATCTGTTACACAAGGTCTGATAACAGTAGAAATCAGCATGGGTTCTCATCTGCACACTTTGTTTCACAGCTCAGTGCTAAATTATATCACATTATTAGCAACTGCATTCGAGGCATCTGGGATTTCTTTCCCACCCATACTAATTGCAGTTCAATTTATGACCCCTCACAGTGGCATAGAGAATATGTGCCTATTGGTATCACCAATGAAGCATCAGGAGCTTTTGAGAGATATTGAAACATTAATAATAAGCCACAGCTGTCAAGCTCAGCATATGAATTCAGTAAAAATTAATAGTGATATGCTCTGCAATTTACATATTAATTGTGTACATGATCCAGTACATGAACCAAATGTCAGGGAATCACAGAAATATTCATTTTGAGATTCGTTGGCATGATTTTGTCAGTGTTGTGTGATAGGTTTTCTAATTATCTAGTTTAATTGATTTGGTTGGATAATATTAGATATTACAATTTGAGATAAACTAAATTACAGGTCGACACTCAGCAATCTGAATTCCAGAAGAAGCCACTTGCTTTGGAATGAGGTCACTCAGCTTCTGCACACAGCATAAGTTTCAGCAGAGCACATACCTGAATTCCAATGAGTTCACAGACAAGGAAGCAAGGAGGAGATATTTTATAAGCCTATATAAATTTGTTAGCAATGAATTGGACAAAAACATGCACCACTCTGGAGAATGTGTTTAATCAACTAGATTACTCTCTGTTGATGCATTTAGGAAAGGAGTTCAGCTTTCTAAAATGCTACAAATGTAGCCTGAAGTTCATTTATTTACATTTTGGATACATTTATATTAGATAAATGAAATTTCTTGTTAGTAGCTGACAGAGAGTAGTGGTATCCAATCAAAGCATAATCACTCCATTAGTCAAGGTAATGTTTGCTGGAATGTTTCAACTGAAAAAACAAAGGAACCCAAGAATGACTGGGGTGCAGTACTTTACAATATTGATTATAGCTTAAATTTTGCACCTACAGTGTCAGTGTGTTATCATAGTTCCTCTTTAAGTACAGTATTGATTTTCTAAATACGAGTCTACAGTAAGAGATAGTGCAGATATTCTCCTAGTTGAAAAAAATGGTGTTGTGTGATATTTGCTTCTGAAAAAGGTATTACGCATATTCTTAAGAAATTGGGGGTGGGGGAGGCAAAAATAAAGAATCATTGGTAATAAAAATGGTACTGTACATGTTCACTTTGAAGTTACTACAGGATTACCTAGCTTCCCTTTGCTCTGACAATTCTATTTCTATAAGATTCTTTTAAAATTAAGAATATAAAGTGAGCCATTTTTGTTTTTGTTTTAAATACAATCCTGATAGTTGTGAGAAACTATGGTTGTGTGAAGTAAGCTACCTCAGCAATTCCCATAACTGACCAACACATTATATTTGTCCATTTGAACACATTGTGGTTTTCCAGTTTTCTGATAATGTGTTGGCAATGAAATGGGTAAGAGATAACTAGCTGCAAGAGAAGCAGACCCGTTTTGAATCTGACTGAACACAGCTAGAGTCCACTTTCATATCTATTCCGTGGTAAAGCTGGCAGTGATAAAAGGCTAATTTCTCTACAGCCACGGCATCTGCACATAATCGGCCAGTGGAGCTTTTTGGGTAGCTACTGGTCCTTTGCATCAAGGTCCACAGTAGTTGGAGAGCAACTTGGACAGGATCCTTGTATCAGGAAGCTTGTTCAAAGATATACTTGACCTTTGCCTATCCAGACTGGCAACCAGAGGAGGACTAGCTGATTGTGTGGTGAAAATATTGAATTCTCCTTAAGGCTTCTATTCTTCCCTGTCTACAAATGGCAATAGTTTGTCTTTTAAAGCAGGAATCTTTGGATTCTGCTGTATTGAAGAATCATAAGTCAGTGCCCGATATTCCATTTTTTAATATGATGCTTAAGCATTTATTGGTGACCCAATTCAAAGAATCCCAAATGAAACCGAATAACTAGACAGATTTCAGCCTGGATTCAGGCCTGGTTTTGAAACAACTGAGGTGTAGTGTTGCTGCTAAAATCTTAACAAGGGCAAGAATCTGGGATCATGTGACCCCATAAACGTATCAGCAGCACTGGCTACCAATCCAAGGGCCATCACGTATAGAGCCCTAAACAGCTTGTGACCAGGCTACTTGAAACCCCAACACCTTTTACGCTTACATGTTTGTCAGCTGTTGGCCTCTCTTGCATGTCTTAGAAGTGACAGGTTGGTGGCAACATACAAGAAGACTTTTTCTGTGGTGGCACCTCATATGTAGATCTGCCCAGCTCAGGAGGTTAGGTTCTCTTTTTCTTTTCCACTTCTAGCAACTGACAATTTCCCCTTTTAAATGTGTTTTTGAATCTTGTTGCTTAATGCATTGATTGTTACTACTGTCCTGTGTGTTTTCTGTTTTTGGCTGCTTTTGGCTTTATTAACTTGGATTTTTATGATTGGGTTACTATTGCTTTTATATTCATTTTTTTAATTACAAGCTTATTTGAAAGACTCATTTGTATAGAGGATAGACAGGTATAAAACTTTTCACATTTTAAAAATGTGCGTTGATCATCTCAATATATGGTTTAGTCACCAAGTGTCACTGGACTTGTTTTATCCTGCTGGAGTCAGTGTTTTCCACATGTCTATGCCATTCTTGCTGAGAGACAAAACTGTCTTGCTTCTTGCTGCTGTGTTGTCTAAGTCTGGAATGAGAAATCTGTAGTCCCCAAACGTTGTTAGACTACAACCCCCATCATCCCTGACCATTGGCCATGCTGTCTGAGGTTGGTAGGAGCTGTAGTATAATATCTGATGGGCCACATGTACTCCATCCCTGCTCTAAGCCTTCCATGATGGAGAAGACCTAGCATTGCTAACATGGAGAAAACAAGCATTAAAAGTCCTTCATCTTTTTAATCCCAAAATCATGAGAAAATGTGGTGGTGGTAGGAGTCTAATTCATAATTTAATAGATATTTTCCCAAGTAGTTATAACAAATTGTAGGTAAAATGAATGTTGTGCCTTCAGCCTAAATGTTAGAAGCCCATTGCTTTTAAATCCAGTGTGTTCATTAATAAAGCCCTCAGGAAAGTCTTCCTATTGAATTAAATAACATGACTAAGAGCACCTGTCTCAGGCTGGTATTAAAATGGGTTGAAAGAGCGAATATAGGGGAAAACCTATTAGCATAAATATCTGCTTTTTACAACCCTTTTCATCTCCAGCGATCATTAACCAAATGAACTGCTGACAACATCAAGACGAAACCACGAGCCCTACGGCAAATCCGGCCACATTCCACTTTTCTGACACCCAATTCAGCTCATCTTTATTTTATGACAAGGAATCAAGTTCTTCTAACTGTGTGTGTGCTTAAAAAACACATACTAAGGAAAAAGAAGAAGAAATCATTAGGTCTCCCCCCCTTCTCCACCATCCTGCCTTCAGAATTGAGCCCTTCTGAACAACTAGGATACAAGTCTGAACGGCCACAAGGTGATGACCAGAATCAGCACTTGGCACCTTTGGACAGCTACCAAGGTTCCAGTGAGTCCAACCAGAGCACTGCTGATGTGTGTTCTGTGGCACCCATTTAAAAATGGTTATAGCCTGGCTGTCTGAGCAGCACTGGGAGCTATGCTAATTCCTTAACACTCCTGACTAAGCATCAGTCTGGGGCATTGTGAGACCTTAAAGTAGTGGCTGCACTGAGCCACATAGTGCTGTTTAGCTTGCCACCGCCCTGTAAGCCCACGAGGTCCATGGATAGAGGAATCCTACCAGTCACTTTTCTTAAAGCTCCTAGGACTGACAGCCAACCTTACCACAATATATGAAGAAGATCAATCAAAACAGTAATAGTTTTCCAAAGCTGTTGTCTGAAGTCCATAAAATTGTACCAGCACACCTCTTTGTAGGATAGGAGTTGTGTCGCCAATGTGTCATCACTTGGTGCCCAGGATTCTCTCCACTGCCCCTTTCCCACTGAAATTAGGCTTGAAAGAAGCATTAGGTTGCAGTGTGTCCTTGTTTACAGTGTGTGTGGTGCCCACAGCATTTTCTCTGTTTTGCAAAGGTGCCCACAGGCCCCCAAAACTTGGTGACCTCTGAATTGCATTGTACTTCTAAAGGGGCAGAAGAAGAAAGTATTATATTGAAACTTACTGTGCTGGCAGTGGATCCCATTAAACCCCTCTGGGCATTTGCAGATATAGCCTATGAATGTGTCTCCTCTATAGGCTTCACTAATTTCACATATTCCACCATTATGGCAGGGATTAGGAATGCATGGCCCTGAAAGATAAAAAAGAATGAAAAGAAAATGACACATCAAATATGAATGCAGGAAAGACACTTTGCTACCCTTATTTCACTCAGTCATCAAGTGATAAAGGTTATGCGAAGACACATCTGCTCAGGAAGTATTAACCCACTAGCAGGCTAGGGAAATCAGTGCAGTTTTGAAAGGTTCAGTCCATACTGATTCAAAATACTGAACAATTGTATCCAAATATATATGAAAACCTGTTCGTTGATCTCAAGTACCATCCTGCAAAATTTGATTACCATATCTTCAGAGGTATCCAAATGCATAGCAAATAAACAACTTTCCAAAATATATAATATATTAGTAACCATTAGGGCTTTGCATGACTCTCCCAATCTGATTCAGAGCTTGGTTTGGTGCTATGGAATGGCCCAATTCAACCCAGGATGATGCAGACTGAATGGGGGGGGGGCACAATGCATGAAGTCTGCCTGTCTCTCATTCTTCCCCCTATACCCACGGCTACCTCAACATGTTCTGTTGGCATCCATCTGTCTGGGGAGACAATGGAAGAATATTAACTTTCAGGGGTAAAGTCAAACCACTGGAGGGTCACAGTGCTGGCTGTGACTCTAGAGACTGATACGGGAAAGACTTGACTTTTGCTAAATCCCAGATTGACTCAGTTTGGCTTGGGATCCAGCACCAGTAATCATTGTTGTTTACAAGAGAGTCAAATAGTGTCGTTTTCCTTGACACCCTTTCTGAATAACACATGAAAAGGTTGAAAAGAATGGATTTGATCACCACCACCATACAAATTTAATCATCAGACAAATGGGCATTGATACCATAGAGACCACTGAATTCCGAGTACCTCTTTAATTATGATACGATAAACTTTATTGCCATTTTCCCATATAGAACAATGAAATTGAAAAAAATCTACATAAGACATTCAAAAACCAACAAGCCTGCTATCCCAGCTATCCCAACCTGGTTAACCCCCTAAAAACTCTGATACCCCATTTTTAAATACAATATACTCCCATAGAGACTCTTTACGCTGCATTTAAAACCAAAATTGCATTTGGATAGAAATTGTTTCTCAGGCGACTAATTGTTAGTTTTGTTACCATCAAATCCCTCCTAAGGCTATCTTTTAAGGTGCATTGCTAGAAAGGCAAACTCACCCATAGAAGGAAGTAGTGCATGTAAAGATGCGGGTGGGGACAGGGGCAAAGACAGGCTCTGTTAAGAATCATAGAACTGTAGAGTTGGAAGGGACCCTGAGGCTGATCTAGTCCAACCCGAACCTGCAACTTTGGTGTTATCAGCACTTTGCTCTAACCAACTGAGCCAAGGATTCACATACATTACTAATAAACTTTTTTTCTGGCAAAGATACTAGCACCTGTCTTCACTGTTGAATGCAAGAACATCACACTTTTGAATGTTACTTGCCATTGGAATGTAGACCGCATGCTATGAAACACAGAGGGCCCAACCATAAAGGGAAAAAAATCTCCCCAGAATTGGATAAACAAGAGGAGAACAGCAAACTCTAGGGTCGGCCCACCTATGAGGCAAGGTGAGGCAACAGCCTCAGGTGGCAAGGTCCACAGGGGAAGGGAAGCAGATCCAACCTCCAAGGAATGTACTGCTCCTTGTTGCTGCTGCTGCCAGTGGCAGCAACGACTGTTGTGTGCTCCTTGGAGGCCAGTTCTACTGCCTCCTCAGCAATCCTCCCCTGTGTTGCCTCTATAGCAGCTGGTGGGCAAATAGGAGGCACTGCTGGTCTCTTCCAACTCCTAGGAAGAATATGATGGGGATTGCCTTCTGGAATCTCCTGGGAGGGGGAGGGGCAAGGCAGCAGGGAGGCTATCATGGTGCAAATGCACCAGCAGAACCAATTTGGTGCTCTTGCCACTGTATTTGCACCACAGTGAGGCCCCACCATCTTGCCCATCCCCTATTCCTTCCCGGAAAGCAGCAGCAACTCAGCTGTCAGGAGGTCTGGTGAGTGCCATTGCCCCACTACACTGTCTTCTACTTGCATTCTCCCACCTGCTCTAGAGGGCTGGGGGGCTATCCAGAATAGCATGGGGCTTGGCACAGGGGGATGTAGTGTGGTTCAAGAATCGAGAAAAGTTGCCTCCATTCTTCAGGGGTCACCTCCAAGACCCATCCATTTATGACATCCTTCTGTGAAAGAGGGAGCACCATGGATCCAATCCATAATCTTCATTATATTACAATATTGACAGTATATGTTCCTGTATTCTGCATTATTCCAGTGCCAATAAGCCATGGATGGAAACCAACTTTCCATCAATGTGTTTATGAATCCTTGCTTTGCCTATCCAGCATTGGATCATAGCCATTGGTTTGCATAAAAACCTGGCAAATGATGAAGACTCTTTACCTC
Source organism: Podarcis gaigeae (assembly GCF_964106915.1). Lineage (NCBI taxonomy): Eukaryota > Metazoa > Chordata > Lepidosauria > Squamata > Lacertidae > Podarcis > Podarcis gaigeae. The sequence goes on along the minus strand of NC_139687.1, from coordinate 32,788,247 downwards.
AAATGTTCCTCCTACAAAGAACTGGCAGTCAATTCTGGTAGTATTTAAAAAAATGATTACATGGTTGGAAACATCTGAAGTGAGCTCTTCACAACCGCTTCTAAATTCTCCACCACAATAAAGAGCTAATCTTCATTCCTTGAACTACAATGGTGTGCTTAAAAAATATATGAAAATAAATATATGTTTGCCTACTTAAAATCGTATTTTATTTCCTGCCATTTAATTTACATATAAATAAAGACTAGAGGTGGAATTAATTAACATTTACAAAATTGTACATTTCCATATGTGTCACACTCTATATAACAATTTCCAGTTTTCTCTTCCTTATAAAAGGATTGTTGACTCTTTACACAAAGTGGCACTTATTCAAAATTCAGCTTGGTTCAAAATGCATTTTCACAGGAACAATGAAAAGCAAGAACAATAGAGCACAGGCAATAGTGTGAACCAGAAGCCACTGTAAATCTAGTTCTCTGTGAACATTTGTCAACCCCCTAATAAGGAATTTGTCACATAACAAATGTTAATATAGTTTATTATAGAAATGCTAATAGAGTTTAATAATAAAATGTTTATTTCAGAAAGAAGACATTTATGGCTTGCTTTCTATCTGTAATGCCCATAGTGCTGTGAGGTTTGCTTGTTTGTTTTGTTTGTTTTAAATTGCTCTGAATATTTAACTGAGAAATAAAAACTAAAATGGATGAAGGCTTCATTTGACTCTTCACATTGGGCCAGACCACAAAAACAACAAAAACCAGACAATGGAGGAAGGTCAGCTAAAGCATTTCTCTAATGAAAATAGGGATGTCCAATTCCTTTCTTTATTTAACTATTTATACCCCACCCATCTGAATGGGTTGCCCAGGTCACTCTGGGTTGCTTCCAACAGATATAAAAAAACATAATAAAACATTAAACACTAAAAAACTTCCCTATACAGGCCTGCCTTCAGATGGCTCAGGGGTCGGATAGCTCCATAACCACCAACATTTCTCCAATGAAAATAGGGACATCCTAAGGAAAAGCAGGACATTCCAGGATTAAATAAAAAGCTGGGATGGCTTCTGTAAATCTGATACTATCCCTGGAAAACAGGGACACTTGAAGGGTCTGGGCTCGTAGTCTGCTAGGGAGCCACTTCATTTTCTTCTTTTATTGAGGATTAATCACCAAAGAGCGTAGTTGGCTTCTTATGTGTATAATCTCTGCTTCTGGTGCTGCTCCACTTTGGAGAAGCCAAGAGCAAGCTTTATTAACATACTTTATTAACATCTGTTTTCTGTTTTACTTTCTGCCCCCCAAAAACATGTTTGTTAGTTAGTTATTTAGTGAATTTGTATTCCGCTTCATTTTTCAACAGAAATCTCTCAACAGTTTACAAATCCCAACTAAAAGGAATCTGTATAAGAAATACAGTACAAATTCCACATTCAAAACCAAACTGTACTGCTGCTACTACTAACAGCAATAATTCACATTGTAAGTAACATACAAATAAATACATACATGTAGACAGTGTACATGAACACACTGGGTGGGGTTCAGCTAATGAGTTCTACATGCAGAAGCCCATGTGAAGACTTCTGCCACTTTAATGGGGCTTTCTCCCCTCTCTTTCCCTGTGTACCCCCATGTCCCCATGAGGGTGAGGGGGCTGGGAAAGCCTCAAGCACAGCATGCAGGGGGAGGAGAAAATTATATAGCTGAATCAACATTAGTATCTGTCCAAAAAAAAAGTTACAGCTTAGACGTTGATCAGTGATTGGTGGCTGGCTCTAGGTGCCATTTTCATTTGCCAGAATGTACCTCACCTAGTATCAGTCTAGGGCATTGTGGGAAATAAATATGATTACTGGTCTTGGCCACCCTGCATTGCTGCTAAGAGTATTACTATGGCCTCAGATAAGCTTGAGGGGTCCACCACTAGAGAAGGGAGTTCATTACAAGTCATTTCACACAGGGCCCCCTCAAACCTTGAGCCAGCCCCAGTCTGTTATGGCTTAGGTGCTTCAAAACAACAAACCAACTGAAAACTTTTGCCGTTCTTAACAGCAAACTCCAAGCAGTTTCAAAGTTATTTGTCACAAAGCCTGAGGGTTTAGATTAAGAGAAACACAAAAGTTCCTTAGGTTCAGTGAACTAGTTGCATTGTTCTTTGGATCCTGGACATAGTCAATACATAGTTTCACCTCCAACAGGCTGAAATAAATATAGGATGCTACCTTATTGATCCATTCTGCCCAGTATTTTCCACTCTGACTGGCACTGGGTTTCCAGGGATTGCATTAGACGACTTTAACATCTCCTGTTATCCATTCTGTTTCAGTAGGAGATGCCAAGGGCTGAACCTGAAACTTTCTTCATACAAAACACTGATCTAGCTGCCTTCCATTTGTTTAAAAAGCACATGCCAAAATACTAGGAAAGAGCTGTTTTGCACATATTAAACATCTTCCAAAATCATTCTATGAGAAATATCTTACACACACACATGCATGTGCATGCACACACCGCTAGCTTTCTTGATTTTTCACTTTATTCTGTATAAAAGCATTCAAGGTGAGTTCTGGCACCTCCCCCCTCCCCCCAATAAAAATAGCACTGCATAAAACTCAGCGTGGATATAGACACAGGTTAAAACACTATAAATAAGTCAAGAATTAAATCATTACAACAAAAGCGGGGGAGCCTATGTAAAAATCCATATAAACTCTGTTTTGCTCTCTGACGCTATCTGGTGTTGGATGTTTATAACACATTCAAAACATTACTGTGATGAATGTAGCCGAGTCCTCAGTATCTCTTGTAATCTATGATTTGCATAATGCATAGTTATGGCTGTTCTATTTGCATTTGCAGCAGCATACTGCTTATCTTAAAGGTAATTTGTGTTTTGCATTATTATAGCAATAATTATTCAGTTTGTGTGCTTGAAGCAAATTATTATTTTAGAAAAATCTTTGTTAAATGTTTCACATCAATAATTTCGTAGGTAGGGGTGTAGTTATACACATCTGAATAATATCATAGTTGTTCCTGTAAGTAACATAACATATTGATTTCAAGATTTCAAAACAAAGGGCTCAATCCAGATGAAATTAGTAATGTTTACGTTCCATTGACCGCAAGTAATTTAAGTTTCAGTCCTTTCAGTTGGCTTTACATATGTCACAAACTGGATCAGGGTCTTGGAGGCATCGGTGTAGCTCTCAAACATAATTTAATATGAAAATAGGTATTCAATTGGAAATTCTTCTTGGCATCCATACAATTATATCAACTGAAATAATCCTTAAAATCTGTCCTCAAAACACACAGTCCTACATACCAGTTTACAAAATACTGGCTTATGGTTTCTTAGAGCTAGCACAACAACCTTTAAGGCTGTGCTCTTCCAACCACTTTTGGTGTGCTTAGCCAAACCCATATCAGTTTATAATTAGATGTATCTTCTGTAACTGGCATCAGATTGTGTGGCTGAAAAGCCCTTTCCCCCTTGAAGTCCAGTGGCTCCACTGGATTCAGAGTTCCACACTAGCAACTGCTCTCCCATTCAGCTCAATGCAAGAGAATGGTCCCTGCTTGTAATCCTCATTTTTGGAGGCACACCAAGAGTAGAAATGGGTATGAATTGATAGGTAAGGAGAGTAGCAGTCCATGAGCCACTTTACTAGGCAAGCAGCAGCAGAATCTATGTGGCAGTCAAGCGGGCAGAGTAAGTCCCACCCATAGCTTTAAGGCTCTACAGACTTCTCTTTATAGAATCAAAGAGCTTCCATTCATATTAATGAGGCCTTTTCCTCATCTTTTTACTGGTTCCCAAATTAGTATTACCGTTCTTTTCTGGGCAGAAGCTCTGAAGGAGATCAAGACATTTGGAGTCAACCACCCTCCCTGGCAAGAAGCCCTGTGTGAAATTTCTCCTGTATAATGCTAATGGCCAACTGCTCTTTTATAGCAAGTTCTTCTATGATGTCCCTGAAGTTCAATTTCCAGCAAAAGTCATTTTCGGTATGCAGTATAGTGCTGCTAATCTTATCATTGACTTTAGAGGATATGGTAGACCTCAACTTCCCTTTCGTCCTCTGTTTTGGCAACACACAAATAGGCAGCTTACATGATGCACAGAAATAAAGATAGCAAATCTTTGGCATACTATAGGGAACATGCCACCAAGTTTTGTATGTGATTGATATTATACATTAGATGCAGATGAAGTTTCAAAAGCATCCATCTATACAGCAAATTCTTGTAGTCTTGCTTGAAAGCATAATGGGCTTCGGGGATCTTAAAAAAATAAAATAAAATAAATCAATAGTGTAGTAATACTTTTGTAAGTAATCTTTAAGTAGCTTCTAACACAAAGAGAACAATGGCCTTTGATCAATATTAATGAGCAACAGGATTCAACACTATGCATTTCAGGCATTTTAATCCACATTCATATAAGTAATGTCAACAAGATTAATTGCACGCTAAAAGTAATAGATCTCTACAGTTTGCAACTCTCAGTACAACCCCATAGCTAGGACTAGTATGTGCTAGGAGCTCTCAGATGTGTGTGATGTTAGTATTCAGTTAGAATCCCATTCTGCATTGGAAAGATAAATAATAAGGTAATCATCAATAAAAAGGGGGTGGGGAAGGATGGCAGTTTCTGGGTTTTTCAGATGCTGAAACATCTGAGGTTTTTACACAAAGGAATGAAATGACTGTTTTCTCTACAGGTTAGCAAAAAGGTCTTTAAGGCAGGAACCACGTTACTTCTTGGCCTTGGTGACAAATACAGTCAATTCAGTTCCATAATATGTGCACACCAGGGAGGACCCAACTCTGAACTGGAGATTAAATATTTCCAAAAGTGACAGGTAGTTTGGATTTAAAATACAGAGGCTGTCAGATATAGTGCAGAACGCCATTTCCCCCCCAGGTAAAATGTAAATGCTGACAAAGGAAATAAATAATAGGAATAAATCAGAAACAGTGTCGAGAAGGATGTGTGGTGTAGCTTGGGGTTTGAAAAACTGAATTTGCGCTAACGCAAAAACAAATGTGTCTGCACATATCTTCATGCTTCCGAGCCCGGTCATCTATTGGCAACTTGCTTTCTCCACACACCTGCTCCTGCGTGGCATACTAAAAATAACTCCATGACCCAAATCACCATATGCACTACCTTCGTCACTTTTAAAATAAGGTTAGTGGGTGTTTTCTACTAGTAAGCATGCCTATGGATGAAATGTAATGAATATGAATTTAACTGAAGTGTGATGCTTACAGATGAAGTATGAATATTGTTTTAACAACTTACTCTAGCTTCATGGTTGCTACTTTGGGGTGAATAAATCACACACTGTGATTGCATAATCTTCTCCCTCTCCCCCAATAACATCTATATCCTAGCCTCGGTTCAAGAAACTTAGAATGCCATAAAAGGAACCTGTGAGATAGGTGAAAATGGGTAAGGGCATCCGAGAGTCACTGAGTGAGCTTCATGGATGAATACAAAGCCCAGCACAAATCTTAACACTCTATCCTGAACTCCATATAGAAAACAATTCCAAGCAAAAACAGAATCATAAAGATGAAACAAAACAGGTGGGTCTTACAAAACAAAATACCTTAACTGTTAAAGGGCAGGGTAAAGAGGTAGGTCTCCAGCATATAATGAAAGCTTCACAACAAAGATGCTGGATGTACCTCTATGGGGAGAAAGTTCCACAATTTAGGGGGTGGTAACAGAGAAATCTCTCTTCCAGACTATTATCCCCTACATTTTCAAGGGCTGTGGAACTACAAAAAGAGCCCCCTTTGCTGAACTTAACACCCAGAAGAGTCTGTAGGGATGGAGATGGTATTTTCAATATTTGGGACTTAGCCATTTAGGGTTTAAAACATCAGTGTTAGCACCTTGAATTGGGCCTGGAAACAACTTGGGAGTGGGGACATCTCTCAGGTGCATGGGCACAGCCCCCAGCATAGTTCACAAGCTTTTGAAGGCTATGGCTTGGGAAAAGACTAAGGTGTTGCTCCAGTAACAATCTAATCAGCACCACTTGTAGCTGGGGGTGCGTAGAGGCTTTCCAGCAAATGAAAAAGCAACTCAGTCCCTAAATGCCAGGAGCTAAGCACAGAATTGAGAGGTAATTACTCTCTGGAGACAAACCAAACAGTAATTTCCCCTTCTTATCTCTGGTCACACAGGAAGGACCTGGAAACAATCCAATGGCAACAGTCACGACATTAAGAGATCTCTAAGTTCTTTGGAATGTTTGCTGTTGGCTTGACCAAGGTTATTAAAAATAAGCCAGTCTTGAGACCAGAGCTATACATCATGGCAGCAAACATAGCCCACTTCCTCCGTTTACTGCTGATGTGCAAAGCGGCAGAGAGAGGCAATTTGCAGGGGAGAAGTAGTGTGTGTATTTGTTTTGGGGTTATTTATAATTCCACTCATTGCTGCAACATTTTCTTTACAACCACTTCTGCTCCTCCTTGTCCAGCAAACCTAATTCAGAACCCTGACTGAGAGAAAGAACGGCAGAGAGGGATCGAAAATAGAAGTCAGTGGGCAGGAAAAGGGTAAGGACTGTTTACCTGTCCACTTCAACTGTCCGCTGGCAAGGCTTTGTATATCAGCTTAGAAAATGAGGATCAGGGAATGAAGAAGAAACCATCGGCAGAATAAAATGCATGTTAGCATGTACATACACACACTCCTAGCAGAAGATAGTTGTGTGAACGCTGCATATTGTCCTTGTTAGCCAATGGCACCAAAATTTGGTAGATGTTCACGAAGTGCAAGTTCTCTGAAATTGATGTCTCAAACTCATGTCAGACAAGCTCCAAGTTGTATTCATCCCTAAGGCATTTAAAAGATCACACAGTTTATGTTTCCCCATTTTCTTCTTCAAAAGGTAATGTCACTTTCCAAAGTCAGGTATGCATTCACAATACATAAATGACTTCCCATCAGCACACCACATTACTTGAAAAGGCACACAGTTGAAAGCATTCGCAACCAGCAGAAAGGTTTCTCTCTGTGTCCTCAGACAGTGTGATAGGTAGCTAGCTTTTGTGTGAAGGAACAGAGGCATAGTGAAAGCAGCCAGGGACTTCTGCATTTGCTTGTATTTCCCACTCGGCTTATTATTTTAATATGATCATCCAGGCTTTTCCAGACAGGAACAGAGCATGTGCAAAGGGTACGAAAGCTCTGAATGTTCACAATGGTACACTGGCAGCACAGGGGAAATGTTGAATTGAAATGATTTTCAAAAACTAGATTGAAAAGAAAAGTTGTGCCTCATTTAATCAAACTTCACCACTCCCTAACAATGCAATCCTGTCTTGTCTACCAAGAAGCAAGCCACATTTAGTTAAAATGTAATTGGGTATAGGGTTGCAGGCTGAATTTCACAGACCACAGTCACGCTTCCTCATAACCAGATTTTGTGCTACAGTGATGAACTTCTGAATATAGGAATCATTAGGGGGTGCAAACCGATTTGAGTCCGTCCCCTCCCCACAATCAAGGGGTGTATAAATTTCAAGAAACAAATAAAATAAATAAATACAAGAACCCTGAAGCAGGCCCAGTAGCATATGGGCAGCCAGTACAAGCTTTTCAGCACCAGAGTTTATGTGCTGGAGATACACTGTCCACATCAACAGCACCTGCACTGTTCCTTACAAGCTGAAGCCTTCAGACCAGGCCCAGGGGAAGACCCTACATAGAGTGCATTGAGGTTATTGTAAACCGCCCTGTATCATCAGATGAAGGGCGGTATACAAATTAAATAAATATTAACAGAAAATATGACTTTAAATTCCCCTGGTACGATGATATCCAAAGGTCTCCCTGCTTTCATTCAACACATGATCCCATGTCTAATAGCTGTTGTGGCTGCCCACCCTCTGCTATCAGCTCTCAATTAATCCTGGTTATCCAGGTTATCTGTTCGGTGACACAATAATGAGACTGAATTACAGTACTATGGCATAATTAATTTTCCTTAATGAACTTGTCTATGTAGTGCTGCAAATTGATGCTGTTTTCAGTAATGGGTAATAAATCTGTAGTCTTTCTTCCATTTATTTTAGGTCTTAAAAAAAAAATTGGTCCCCCTCCCACAAATATTTCGTAATTTCACAATAACTCCTTTTGGTATAGTTGTTTTTCTATGGATCTTCTAAGGTAAGGTAAAGGACCCATGGATGGTTAAGTCCAGTCAAAGGCGACTATGGGGTGCAGTGCTCATCTTGCTTTCCAGGCCAAGGGAGTCGGCGTTTATCCACATAGCTTTCCGGTGCCCGGAGGACTGTGACAAGTGCCAGAGTGCATGGAAACACCGTTTACCTTCCTGCTGCAGCTGTACTTATTTATCTGCTTGCACTGGTATGCTTTCAAACTGTGAGGTTGCCAGAAGCTGGGACAGAGCAATGGGAGCTCACCCTGCCGCGCAGATTCGAACTGCCAACCTTCCGATCGGCAAGCCCAAGAGGCTCAGTGATTTAAACCACAGTGCCACCCGTGTCCCTTATCTTCTAAGTAGGTACCTGTATAAATATAGATGTTGTTGTTGTTTTGCATCCCCTTGGCTCGGTGCCTGCTGCTGCAGTAAAACACCCCTAGGCAGATCTGGGCCCCCATAAAGCATCATATTGCACTGTCACTCTTTTCCCTGTCCAGTCTTGCAAGTCCTTCCTCACTGAGCCTTGATGAATTCATGTCTCTTCTGCAGCCCTGCTACTCTCCCATTCAGAGCACATATCTCACCACACACATGCATGCATACACCTATTCATGCCAAAGCTACATAATGACTACGGTCCCTTTTGCTACACTGTATTTGACCCAGTGGTTTGAAGATTTCATTGCTCTTTCTACATTTGAACATGTAGCTTATCATAGTCAATTTTGTTTAGACACCTATTTGGACATTTGGAACTGCCTATATTAATGCATACGTTTAAATAAAGATTGATGGAATATTCGTATCATTAATGTCAATTTAACACCATTCCATATATGGTTGTATTGTGATGTTTCGTGCATCCAGTGAAGCAAGTTGATTAACATGACTGACATGTTTGCGCCTGCTGATGCTGAAAGCAAAAGGCATCACCTTTCTAAAACACTATGGGTCATCTTTCCCTTCTAACTCTAGCTTGCTTTTTCTATGTGAGTGAGTTGTGAATACAGGGAAACTGAAAGCAGCAATGAAGAGTTCAGCTTCTCAGCCAAATAACTGGGGGACTAATTACTGATGACAAGCTGTTTAAAGCTTGTGGTCATGTACTGTCACTCTGTAATTTTAAAAGTTGAGCTTGATAAAGACTTTCTTGTTAGTCCCTACCCCCCTCCCCCTCTTTACTGAAAATGGCAGATTAAATTCACAGTTAAACCTGACCTTCTTTGGGACATTTTGTAACTGATATTCTGTACAATTCAGTTTCAACATGCTCCAGAAGGTGTTGTCTTCATTAGCGTCCAAGAAGACTTGCAACAATAGATCTTATGTTTCTTACATCACTTTTTTTCTTTCTTCCCTCTGCTTTCAAATGTCCTGCTGATTCTCCCCCAAATAATCAAGTTTTAGCCACTCATTGCTATTTCAAGATGCCATTAACACCCACTTTGTGCTGTTCACTTTTAACCCTCTGCGGTGTTTCCATAGTGACTTCTGGAGCTAAATAGGTGTACTTTCTCTGTAATTTGAATAGAGGAAACAAGCATAGTCAGTATTTTCTTTACCCAATTTTTGTCTCATTTCCACTAAATTTTAAGCTGAAGTGTATAGGCCAGACACATTTCATTTTTGTGTCTATAAGAATCAAAATGTTCCAGTATAGTTTATTCCTGAAATTTTGCTAGCACTTGAGCTACTCACAAATTGTTTGTACCAGATTGAGTTTCACATAGCATTTATATGCATGAATTTAACTAATCCTGGCAAATCTCATGGACAAGAAGTTAACAACATGAAGAGCTTTGTCGATTGATAATAGATGTATGAGATCTGTCAGGGAACTGCCATCAGTGCCGGAGGGAGAGAGCAAAATCCAGAGGGATTCCAGAGAGCGTTCCGGGATTGGGAGAGGCAACCCATCTTCTGGGGAAGAGAATCAGCGTAGCACCCGTGGAGAAGGGGGGCAGATGGGGGAAGCGGCGAGGCGGTCCCATGACTCCTTGCCGGGGACCAGCGGAGAGAGTAGAGGTCCTCCGCTGCCTACGCGCTCCTTGCGCAGAATGCTTTCGCGCAGAGAGAGTAGGAGGAGACTAGGCGTCAAAGAGCTTCTTTGCTGGAAGAAGTTTAAGAAACGCCCACTGACGGATTCTGCCAGCGATTGAGACAGCCACGGGTGAGTGGCTGTCCGGACAGAAAAGGTTTACTCAGGCAATACACCCAGGTGTTTGCACCGGCTTACGCACGAGCAACCCCTAGAACCATCACAAGATCCTACAACGAGTCAATTTTTGCAAGCACCCAAGTAGAATTTGGCCCTGCAGTAGAATCTAATATGGATTGGAACTACAAGCCACTTTAATAAATATTCTTTTACAAGGATATTTGTACAAGAGAATTGAACAACAACAATTGACCTCTCCCCCAATATGCAGAAGAAAATAGCTGTTTGAAACCAGTCCAACTGGATAACACCTACCAATGACGCACAATTTATTTGAAGACTTCCCCACCCACCCCAAATCTGTCCCTGGCTGTCTAGAGCTTTCCAGATATCTCATATGAGGACTCATCAAGACTATGTACAGGTCCTTCACAAAGAAGCTTCTTGACTTACACAACCAGAAGCTGGGAAAGCCTTGAGCTCCTATGGTCAATGCATTTATTTTATTTTATCAACCCATTCATCCTTGTCTTCTCTTCTGTTGAATCTCTGGCATTTCTTTTTTCACTGTAAAAATGAAGTGCTATGAGTTTTTCAATTTCTTTTTCCAAACAGCAAGTAGTGACCTTCAGGCATGCAATTACCTTCCTCCACCAAATATTGAACAAATCCTTTTTCACCATCCTTGTTCCCATCTTATTTCCTAATACTGTCTCAGGGAATTTTAGTATGAAACACAACACAGGGATTCTCAAATGCAGGCTTCTTCAACCTCGGCCCTCCAGATGTTTTTGGCCTACAACTTCCATGATTCCCTAGCTAGCATGACCAGTGGTCAGGGATGATGGGAATTTTGTCTCAAAACATCTGGAGGGCCGAGGTTGAGGAAACCTGCTCTAATGCTAACTACTTCATTGGAACTCCAACTGTGAACTAATTTACATGATAAACCTACTAGCTGCATGTCCCCTCTAAACCACTACTGATTTTACTCTCTTTTCCCAACCACATTTTGAATGGTTCATTTCCCAATTCAGATGCCATGTGATGTCAAGTGATTGAAAACTTCAAGCCAGGATGCAAGGGAAGAGTCTTCTGCGTCGAGCCCTGAAACCCACCCCATGAAAATAAGACACAGCGGAGACAGAATTTAGTTTAAAGGTTAATGGGCAAATTTAGGCCACAACTTTATTGATTACACGAGTGTGACTGGTATTGGCTTAGGCATTGGTATCTAATCACTATAACTGGTTCCTGCTCACCCAGCAGGGAGCCTGCAAGGGTAAACTACCAGCAGAGGGAGCTCCATCAATGAATATTGACTGGAGCTCACCCGTGGGGTTCCCGGGGTCCTGGCATGGCCCTGGCCCCTCCCTGGGCTTCGGACGAGATCCAGACCCCAGATTCCTTTAACGGAATACCCTATCAACATGGAGGGGCAAGTGATGGCCACACCTCCCCTCCCCACATCCCCCTAAACCAATGACTAACCGCCAAACCTTACAAAGTTGTGACGATTGCTAAGAGGTAGGCAAAATCTGCCAATCTGCCACTGCCAATCTGCCACATTGGCGGTAATTTCTTACCCGGCCCCCATTCCAAAACAGGCAACCAACCAAAGTCCAAAGCAAGGATAGACACAACCTAACTAAAGGTTGGGTGGGTGTTCGGCAGCATGAAGCAAGAGGAGGTCCCCACGTCACGCTGCCAATTAAATACCCCCAACCCCCAACCCCACCTCTTGCCATGTAGCCGATTGGCTAAAGGCCAGTGGCATGATCATGGCACAAGCCGGTTGAGGGGAGTCCCCCTCTGTTGGGAGGATCCAACTTTCTTTACATCTCCAATTCGAATTAAAACAGAATTCAAGTTACAGCTGTAAAGGTAGAATTGGGAGCACACTCTAAGCAAATTTGGTGTCTGTTCTGTCACCATGTAGGGAAAGGTGGCTATGCTTTGCCCAAAACAGCAAACCACTTTGAGGTTGTAGTTTTTTTAAAAAAAATCAAGCTGTATATAAAGTTTATGAAATAAATCATCTATATATAGTGAAAATGTAAAAGGATTAGAAGGGAAAACTTTAATTGGGTAGGTAACATTATCTGTGATTATCTCGCAGGCTTTTGAACAGGCATCCTGAGGACATGTGTTAGATTAAAAGATAAGTGCATCTTTTTTTACAATGGCTTCTGGGTCTTAATATGTAGTTTTATTCTGTCAGTTTGCTTCATTGTTTTAATAGCATCTTTAAAATAAAAAATGCTTGCATTGTATTATTGATTTTTCAATGGACTATAAACCAAATCAAGCACAGGATTCCGTGGAATAAACAAACAAATATCTTTCACTACATAAAAATATGAGTTTTATTTACTGTATTTTTCGCACCATAGGACGCACTTTTTACCCTCCCAAAATTAAGGGGAAATGTGTGTGCGTCCTATGGGGCAAATGCAGGATTTCGCTGAAGCCTGGAGAGCGAGAGGCATCGGTGCGCACCGACCCCTCTCGCTCTCCAGGCTTCAGGAAGCTATCTGCAAGCCTTGCAAGCCCGGCGGGAGTTCCCACAGGCTCACAAGGCTTGCGGGCAGCAGCCTGCAGCCCTGGCGAGTGTCCGCAAGCCTTGTGCGCCCGGCGGGAGATCCCGCCAGGCGCACGAGGCTTGGGGTGGCAGCCGCGGCTGGGGGGGGGAAATAATTTTTTTTAATTCATGCCCCCCCCCAAACGAGGTGCGTCCTATGGGCCGGTGCACCCTACAGGACGAAAAATACGATAATTCCACATCAAAGCCATATTTGAATAGCTACTATTGACTTCTAGAATATCTGGACTTGAGTTGCCTGTCTCTGTTGGTAATTTTGAGAGGCAGCCTGTTCAGTTTCCTAAATGTAAGTCCCAAAATGTCTTCAGGGAAACAATCTACACCTCAGTTACATGTGACATTGAGAAAAGTGGGTAACTAACCTCTGCTATGCTTATGACTTCTCACCTAACACTCTCATTTATTGAACATTTATTTCATTTCTTTCTTTCTCCCCTCAACTACATTTTGCAAAATAACACTTTTAGGATATTGACAGAAATCACAGAATCAGCAACGCAGACAATCCAATTACCTGATCCCTTACAGGGACAGGCAAATCCTTCTGGCTGAAGCCAGAGAGCAGATTGCTTCGGACATCAGAGAGTTTAACAGTCATTTCTCTCCCAAGATAGAGGATTAGTTGTAAGAAGGGAACACAGTGACCATAATGTAGGAGGAAACTCACTTGGATGGGAGTGGACATCCAATCAGTGACAGAAGAGACAGAGCTTAATAACTAGAAGCACAAGGGAAAGAAATCAATTTAGTTCTATTTTAACATTTCCCCTTGCACTTTGAGATACTTAATTCCATTTGCTTCCTATCTTTCCATTTCAGCACCTCATTTGTCACTGAAAACCTAGAGCAATGCCTATTGGTTCATTGCAACTAAGCAGTGGTATACACACAAATAATCACAAACCTATACCACAGAAAAGTTTAGGGAATGCTGGTAGGGCCTCTGGCACTGCACCTTATGTTGGACTCTAACTTCAGGCCCAACTATCTTAGCCAATGGCCAAGAGTGAGAAGGAACTGGTGTCCAAAAACTTCTGGTGGACCTGAGGTCTCTCTCCCATCCCTGGTTTTGGGCTCTCTGTCAAGCTCCTACTAATGTTAATTGGAAACTTTTTAGAGCATTTGAATTCTTTGTAATCTTACCGGAGTAAAATGCAACCCTGTAAAGTGTTCCTCATACATGAAGCTGTCTTATACAGAGTCAGATCATTGGTACCAGTGTTCTAACTGGCAATGGCTCTCCATGACCTCAGGGAGAAAACCTTCAGACAGCTCAATTTTAAATGCAAAGACAAAAAAAAACATACTTTAAAGAGAAAAGTTTGAAAACAGCAGTGCCCAGGGCATCTTTTGTTTGACTCACTAGACAAAGACACTAACCAACTACCAGCATTCTCTCTATCAAGATATTCTGAGAGCTTTCTGGGTGTCTGTGTACAAAAGTCTCTTAACAATAACAGGGTGACCACCATAAACCGGGCTAGTCTTCAAATCTCAAGGAAAGTAAGAGCAGCTAAGCTCAGCTAAGGTCACAAAGCTCAGCTACAATTTTTCTTCAATAAATACAGCTGGATCACAATTATGATTGATTTAGGGAGAAGGGCTTTAGACGCTGTTAGCATGTGTTTTTCATTCCTTGGAAAAATGCAGGCCTATTATTCTTATTCTTATTCTTATTTTGTGGGGGTGATGAGAGAAATATCTCCCCTGCCCAGTATGCATGTGTCTATAGAGAGAGAATGACACAGATGGCTTCAGAGTGGGGAGAAAATGGAAAAGCCCCCCCCCCCCAATTCAAGTAGTATTGCCTTCATTTTATCAGTAATTGGGGGGGGGGGACAAAGCTTGTCTCCCAAAAAATACATTTTGCCTTTTTGTGCTACACCACACCTTTTTTTGCTGGTGCCTCCATTTAGCATATCATCAAAGGTGCAACATCACAGTTAGAACAATTCTTAAAAATAAATTAAACTGGTAAATTATATATTTATGTTCGTTCTGTTTGAAGAAAGAAACAACAACAGAATTTTAAAAACACATGAAATTTTGTCTTAGCTAAATGCAAGGTAAAGGGAAAGGCAAAATCTAGAATGGGAGGAGAAACCAATTTAGACACATCTCCATTAACTGCGGGCTGAATGTATCATTGCATCCATATGAACAGAAGTGACAAGAGGCACTTCTGAAACATTGCTTGCATTTGGAAAGGAAAGATTAGTCACATTTTCTACACAATTTTTATAGCGGTGTTTTGCAATCACCTCTGGATAGGAACTAGAGGGTTAGGCTAATTGAAACTTCCTTATTCCTATGTTTTGCCTAATCCTGAAAACAAGTGATCAGGGCTGCAGGGTAATTGTAACAACAACAAAAACCAAGCAAACAATACAAAAACAGACGAAACCGCAGAGGAACAATTGGTAGAGAAATAAGGCAGCAGAAAAACAAAACACTAATTAATTTGTCTTCTTGACCTAAGTGAGATTTGTAGCCTTTAGAGGTGAGAGGCTTATGCACTAACTCGCTCTGCCACCTGGTACCCAGTGTTATTTTTATTACACTAGCCCAATTTCTTCTAAGCACCAATGTTCATTAAAGCCCCAAATATGGAAGTGCACTTCAGTTCTGTTTTATTAAAATATACAGAGCAGAATTTAGCGAGACGGCTCCAGGCACAGAAGAGTAGAATATGCCATTTTAGAAGAAAGGAACAAAAAAGGAAATTGCAAATGTTAGGCAAGTTGATTTAGTGAACCTGGTGGGAATAGGAAATCTGAATGTAAAAAATTGTGCTCTGTCTATTGGAAAGTAACACAGGGTAAAATAACCTCTACCTTTTCAATATGCAGGGAATTTTATTGTTTATTTATTTATTTTTGCAAATTGCACAGGTGTTGTTTTGCCACTGCATTTGCCAATGAGGAAAGATATCACCTGGCTCCAAAACACCTTAGCCAGTGGAAGAAATTATGAGGCATTAAAGGGGAATAATGGGTGGTCACATAATCTCAGGATCATTCTTAAGTGTTTCTAATGTGTTGCTTTAACATGGATAGTAACACAACATCCTATCATTATTTCTTCTATGCTTAACTTCAAGAAATCTTTTGGTGCTGCTTCTTGTAAACATTAACTGATAATGCCATACCAAAATCGGCTCCATAATGTTAGAGATTATAGGATTGCTAATAATGACGACAACAACAACAACATCCTGATATAGTTCATAAAGTAGTAGTAAAGCTCAAACCAGAAATGACAGTCAACCATTCCTCTTTCCCCCCTCCCCTCTTTTATTACAAAATATACATTTATTTCACATGTGCTTGCGGTTTGTTTGTCAGGGACCCCGACTCTTCCCAATGTCTTCAAAATGTGGCATTGTTTGTTTGTTTGTTTTGGCATTTCAGTGATGTTATTGTCTTTTTCATTTCTGTAGTTTTTAACATTCATAGTTTGTCATCTGTCTATTGTGTCTGATAGGTTTATAAATTGCTTAGAGACTCTCTTGGCATTAAGCAGTATATAAATGTATGAAAAATAAATGTCTCCTTTTATTAGCCAGTCTCATTTGGGAATGCCTTCCCATTAAAATGTTTTAGTAAACATAAAAAGTTACTTCTAAGAAAGGCAGAAGGCCAAGTTCTGTAAAAAGTTGGGAGCAGCCACCTTACTAAGGTTATATAATAAATTGTCCCTCTGCTTGTTCAGATTATTTATTGATTTAGAGTATCTTTATCTTAAATGCGTCTGCTGAGCTCAATGTTACATATACACAGGTAAGCTTGCATGGGAGTGCAGTGGTACTAGGCGATGATAAGGTATGGATGTGGACTTGGTGGGTGGGTGGGAAATCCTATGATTAAGGAACTTCCACTTCCTAAACCCCATGGATTGTTCCAGTCAAGGTGGAAGTCATTTGAGGGGTGGTGTTTTAGGGTTTTTGTTGTCTCTGCACCCCCATTTCCCCTAACACTGATGTCAATGGATGACGAAATCACTACCAAAAGTGGCTCGCTACGCTAGCTTCCCAGCAGGACAGTCACTGTTGCTTACCAGGATTTGGAGGGGCAGGGCGGCAGGGAAGTTAGTAAAGTCAATCCAGTGCTCCTGCCAGTGTGTTTGCACTGCATCAACCTCCTCGCTGCCTTGCCCCTCTCCCTCTTGGTAAACAACAAACATCCACAGGGAAGCAAGCATAGCAGCTCTGCCCTACTCAGTGAGCCATTTCTGATTACTACACCAACTCCAGGGCTGGTATACTTTTCCATCTGTTGGTGGTGATGCTGGAGAAAATATATATAGATATTATATACATAAAGGTTGAAATGTGTGTGAGAAGTGCTGAGCAAGTGAAGGCTAGAACCATGAGAGAAGGAGGGAACAACATGTGTGCAGGAGCTATTGCTATAACTGTTAAGGACAAAGGAAGGAGGGAAAGATAAGAAAGTTGTAGTGCCTTGTGATTAAACCAATAGACGCTAGTAGAAGGAAGTCGTGTGATATGTGGACATAATTGTTCCTTTGCTTCCCTTTGTTTGTAAGTGTATAAATGCTTGTGCTTTGGTCCTATTTGGTGTGTCACCTGTCCACTACGTAGTCATTGAGGTTGTGCCACACTGAGCTTGAAATGCCTAAATTAGCATCCTGTTTGACTGACAACTGGAGTCTAGATCTTATTGGCCAGCCAATCTGAACCCACCAGGTATTCGGTATTGAACACCTATATTTCTCCAACAGTGGAGAGGTGTGGGGGGGGGGGGGACAAAGGACATCTATGACCTTCTGAAATCTGCCTTGGCATGCTCCCTTTCAAACCCTACAGCTGGTGATACATCTGCACCTATAGAAGTTTCTGTGGGTACACTGAGGTCTTTGGGGGTGTGCTAGTGGAGCTCCCCATTGCCAGTGGATTGGCTTTTCCTAAATCCCCTTAGCTGGCGTTGGGCCAACTTTATGATTGTGGCCTTAATATTTAAACTGTTGTTTCAATTTTGTTCCTCAGTTTGAGAATTTTAAGCTGAGAAGCGATTTGTAGATTTTATTTTTTAAAAATAAAGCATGGCCCGGAAAATAAAGTATACAAAAGTTGATCATCCCTGGCTTGTGGTATGCAAGTGGCTCTTATAAACCGATGGATGTTATACTAATTAAAATCTGCAAAGATGTTAGCTATCAATAAGAATTTAGTCTATGGCTCTGATTCACACACTTGAGGGAAGCAATCAAGAATTTTGGCGTTCACGTCTGACTTTGGAGCAGCCTTTTACATCCATTACAAATTCTATTTTTCAAAATGCCATTTTCATTCAACAATTAAACTATTTCATTCTCCAAGCAATTATTATAGAAAGAGATTATCTGCTCTGTGGAAGCTGCAAAGGTTTTAAATGTCAATGCAATCTGGCAAATAAGTATCAAAACTACTATAGAAAAACATTCCAACCTCTAACTTTCAAAACAATAACATCTGGCCATATCTTAAAGCAAAAAAGAAATAGTAGTGATAAACATTTTCTAAAATTCCATATATCTAAAATTATTCATGTCATTCTACGGTATAAATTAACATTTTCCTAAAAATGGTTGCAATTTATGCAGAGTATTAGAAACCGTGCAGTAATTGCTTTGCAAAGAAAACATACAAATAGGATTTGATTACTAGTTTAATGTTATATTCATATAGTAACATTTCAACAAGACGTTTTAAAACATTGGTGCTAATGCCATGCCCAATGGATGCTTGCAAAGGATGTCCTTGAGAATTAACAGAAAAACATTTATGAATGCAATACAAAAACCACTGATTCTTTGCAACCTTCATTCATTTTGGTAAGCGGAACTTAGGGCTTGTTTATAGCTTACATTTCATGCTAATAATAAATGGAAACTCTTACTTGCGCCCCCCCCCCCTCCAGCATCTCCACAGATATCTGTGTGGAGCCAATCACAAATCCATAAAGTTGTACTCAAAGCAATTGAGGATGAGTGCATGATGGATAGCATTATAACCTGACAAATTAATATAAATGAAATGAGCTTTTGGGAGATATTCTGAGAAGTATAGTGAGGAAATATTATTGTCATAACAGAAAATGTGATATGCTGCAAATGCCTAGCTCAGTGTTGCTGAGTTAGTCCCCTTCCCTAGATGCAAATCGGGGGCTCTTCCAATTGACCAAGTGATGTTCGTCCTGATTTGATTTTGCAAATTTTGCATGGAGGGTCTATGATGTCTGATGTTTACTGAACATTCATCCTGATTTTTCCCCACTGAGATTATGCAACATCATGTCAAGCAATCCCACACTTCCCAGTGCATTTTCCTATCACTATCCTTACTGCAAAAACATTAACTTCTTAAGAAGTTAGTTTGTTGCACAAGAAAGCCAAATCCACCTTAACTGTGCAATTTCCATTTGCTGGTATATGACTGAATCCCACCTGCAAAATAGTGACAGCCTGGAAGCAGCCAGGTCTTTACTTCTATGGTCACCAAATTGCTTCAGATAAATATTGCCCTTGGTAGTGGTAAGCAGCTACAAGCTGTCACTTAAAATTCCTCACGGAGCGCAAGTACTCATCATGACATCACTCCAGGTCATTGTGGGAAAGTGGCCTCAACTCTCCTGCAATGCCCCCAGAGTAATGCTGCATTAGGTGATCTGGATAATAGTGAAAAAATGAAAACAGTGTCATCTGAGGCAAGGGGTCCAGGGCAGATATCGGTGCCAGAGGTATTGGGTGCCGAGGCTGAGGCTGCCATTCCACAAACTGGAATGAACACCTGAACACACTAGTCACATGCAATGATAGGGATATTACTGAGGTTGTTGTGCTGGTGGTGGTTGTTGTTGTTACTACTACTATTTCTGTTTCAGAAACCTTAAAGAAATGGAGGAAGGGTGAAGGGGGCAGAATTAGATCCCAAAGAAGTAGTGAATAACTTATTCTCATTACTAGTGCTGGATGAAGTGAGGCATCAGTGTTGTGGTTATGTTACAGTGGTACCTCGGGTTAAGTACTTAATTCGTTCTGGAGGTTTGTACTTAACCTGAAACTGTTCTTAACCTGAAGCACCATTTTAGCTAATGGGGCCTCCCGTTGCTGCCATGCCGCCGGAAAACGATTTCTGTTCTCATCCTGAAGCAAAGTTCTTAACCTGAAGCACTATTTCTGGATTAGCAGAGTCTGTAACCTGAAGCATATGTAACCCGAGGTACCACTGTATTTCTTTCAGCTGATTGATGATTCATGACAAAAACAGTCCAAAGTGACTTGCCGGGTGCGGGGCGGCGGGGGGGGGGGGGATCCAATGCTACTACTCATCACAACTACATATTTTAAAAGCAATGGAACAAAAATATTCATCCACACTAATCTATTAAAGACTAGGGAGTAGAATTCAACGCAGTGCTAAGGCAGTCATTCCGTCAGTGCAAGCATTGCTGCTTGCTAGATGGAAAGATCTCCCCTTTCCTGCTCACCACCCCCATGCAGTTTTTTGAAGTTTCTCCCAACTCTTCAGAGCAGACTGGGGGGTGGGGGCACTGGGGAGGAGAGGGGGAAAGCTTCATTGCACTAGCAGGAGTCCTTGTGCTGGCTTCTGTACCAGGTCAGTTGAATCCTGCCTAAAAATATTAAAATACCCTTTCCCCCCTCTACACTTGGATGAACACAGAAATAGCCAAAAGCCACCCAAAGGCATAACACTATTAGTGCCCAAATGCCTGGGAGAATAAAAACGTTTTTGCCTAACACTGAAAAGGCGACAAAGTTGGTGCTTGGCAAACATCCCAGAGTTGAATTCTGCAGACAAGGGACAGAAATATCATAGCAGCATTTATTTCATTTTATTGTTTGGTAGTGCATTTTATTTATTTCATTTTATTGTTGGGTAGTGCATTTTATTGATGAACTCATATGGGATGTGGAGAAATTCCCATGTGTAATGTTTCACAAGATTACACTTACACTTGCATTACCAAAAGTAATCCAATGTTTCAGGTAGTGGTTCAGGCACTCAACAGGCACAATTCAAATAGATACATTCCTTTTTATTGATGTTTGAAAATGTAAATAGCTCCATTAAATCTTTTCCCTAGACCAGAGTACTAAGTTTTACAACATCCGAGGGTGGCATATAACAATTGTATGAAGTTTATTCTAAATGCACTGTGAATGGAATCTGCCTGGCCTTCTTATCAAGTTAAAAAAAACAACCATATTAAAACAGTTCCCCTTCAAATCACATGCATGGTGTTTTCCACAGCTGCAAAATAAATCTGCTAACACAAAAGCTGTTCCAATGTCACACAGCTTACATGCCCTATAGAATAAACATTTCAGCACTTAAGTAATCAAATTGGTAACAAAGATGAAGCTTCTGGCAGATTTATCATCCTGCCGTATTAGTTCTGTGGTAGTAAGAAATGTCCTTATACTTTTGATGCCAGATGCTCTCATTGGGAGAGCAGCGGATCATGGAAACAATTCCATTGTATATAATGGGATTACTCATGTGAGAAATTGCTTATGTAGCCTTATACTTATGAATGTGTTTACAACTTCCAAAATAAGAGCACAGATGAAAGAAGCATATTTCAGTGTTTCATTGCAATTGATGATCTGACAATTTGTATTCATTTCTTTTTAATATGATGGAATGAGCACCTGTGTTTGTTTTTCGGCTGATGCCGATGGTCTATTAAGAAATTGGTGATTAATATTAACATTCTGAAAGAGTATTTTGAAAATTAGTTGGATCCAGAGAAAAGCTTCTGGAAGCAGGTTTGCAGAAATTGGCTTCCCCTCCCTGGGAAGTCAAGTCAACATGATTCATACCCAATGGCATCTAGGTTTTTCTCTCTCTGACCAGCATATGAAAGAGTATGCATCCAGCTACAATTTTTTCTTCCATCCAACTTGTAAATAGTTTATGTATCCAGCCTTGTTCTCACCAGTGAAACCACATTAACAGTGTCAGAGATCAAACCTATTGCATTCTTTGGGCGCCTGGTGCTATAAACCTATAGTAAACCAAGTCCAGGAAAAACCTATGGTAGATGTCTACTGTACGGATGCATCATGTGGTCAGATAAAATGATTCTGGTTCCTTCATACTGTAAGATTCTATTCAGTGCTCATATAAACACTATAGACTCTAAGTCACAAACACATTCATATTCCATTATGGTGGGTTTTCTTCCCAATGCACAGCCAGCATCAAGGCATCTGCATCCTACTGATGGATTTCACACACTATTACAACCCCGCCCCCCAGTCTTTAGCAGAGGTGAGAAGCTACTATACCAAACAATCATGTACAAATTGTTATTTGTCTCCTTTTTGTCCAAGTTTGGAACTACTATTCCTCCCCCTGGATTGTGATTTTCTCAGCACCCTCCATAATGACATGCAATCAGGAAAATAACTCTTCCATATCTACAAACATCACAATAAGACAACACCCCATGATGACAAGTAATTATTGCACAGAGAGGCAACCTTCCACATATACAAAAAGACAAGATCCTTAGTCAATCTGAGCTGTGATAAAATTCCTTCCTGACTATTGAGGTGTGGCAATTAGGGTTAAAGTTTGAATTAGAACTCATCCAGTTTCAGCCCAGTCTTATGTATGCTTTCTCAGATATAAATTCAAGTGAATTCCATGAGACTGACTCCCAAGCAGGAAATATACTAGGATTGCAGCCTGAATTTCCTTATGAATAAAGCAGGTTTATGACTGAAGCAAATAACTTATTCCAGAATGGGTAAAATTGATTAAAATGTATGTTTCTCACCTGCTGATGTTGGCTCTTCTTCATCTAGCACTGTGAATAGAAGAAAGAAAAGAGATTAAAATTATAAATACACTGAAGAAACTCAAAGAATCTGAATGCACAGGACCCTATTTAAAAATATATTCTAACCCTTTAAATTTGTAATTAAAACAAAGGCACAATGTGTAAGTTTTATATAAATGCATGCATTCATTGAAAAACAATTTCCAATGCTATTTTAAGTATATTTTGAGGTACAGTCAGTACCAGATGGTGGGGTGGGGTGGCAGAGCTCAGCAGACATGCTGTTTATTGGGTTATATCTGTCCAGGCTACACACCTCTCTTCTCAGTCCACATGCTTCACCCTTCCTTCAAAATTTGCACTCCTCTGAATTTTGAAATGCAGTTCTACAGAGAGAGTTTAGATTTGATACCCCGCTTTATCGCTACCTGGAGTCTCAAAGCGGCTAACATTCTCCTTTCCCTTCCTCCCCCACAACAAACACTCTTTGAGGTGAGTGGGGCTGAGAGACTTCAGAGAAGTGTGACTAGCCCAAGGTCACCCAGCAGCTGCATGTGGAGGAGTGGGGAATTGAACCCGGTTCACCAGATTACAAGTCTATCGCTCTTAACCACTACACCACACTTGCAGCCAAGTAATGCATGCAAAAATGAATCTACCTGGGCAAAGTGTGCAGAAATATATATTTATCTGTGACAATAACATACAAAATTTCTAGATTCAGGTAAGTAGCCGTGTTGGTCTGATGCAGTCGAAATATATATAAAAATAAAAAAAATTGTCCAGTAGCACCTTAGAGACTAACTAAGTTATATCATTATAATAGGGGAAATTAGAGACCTCTGAATTCTGTGTTTCTGGAATGTACCTTAGTGTACAAGGGTAACAGCCCTATTCCCATTTTTCCTTTGGCCCTTCTTGCCCCTATAAGGTTGCCCATGAGTGAATGTGGACCTTGGGATGAAAAAGTTTTCTCACTCCCACTCTAAGGCACTGTTTTGATGAACTGATGATGCATGTTTGTTCGCTGTCCAGCCTAGCATAAAACCCAACTACAATTAAGGAAGTCTGCCTCTGTTTCTTTCCGGCTTGGTTTTTGTGTGTTCTTCTCAAGGCTTTTCAAACACAACATTGCTAAGGCCAGACAACTTTCCTATACAATCTGAATTGCATTTGCTACATGTATATAATTCTTAGGCAGTTCAATTCACAGTTCTATATATTATTACACATGACAATTGTACTGGTCACTGGGGTTACTTCTAATTGCATGTCAGGGAAACATTCTTTCCTGGAAATATCAGAAAGAAACCATGAAGGCTGATGAAATTTTGTCTGGCCTGCTTTCAGGCTTCCAATCACTTTTGATCCAATTGTTTTCAAATGGTTGAGAGAGAAAGAGAGAAAACACCAGTGTGATTTGTGATTTGCTATTCAGACAGGCAGCTGAGTAACACACAGCATCCGCCAAACTGACCTCACACAATTCCACTGTCCAGATAGCATATGGCTGAACTTTTATGTTATGGTAAGGCATAAGAATTCTGAAAATAAATAGGGATAATCAATAGTAGCTAGGCAACCAATGTTTAAAATAACTTAGACCCGAGCCAATGAATGATGGAAACAGAAAGGTAAATCAAAATTGTCTCATTGCCCTCTTTTACCCTTCCCTGTATAGGGAAGTTTTTAATATTCAATGTCTTACTATGTTTTAGTGTGTTTGAAGTTGCCCAGGGTGGCTGGGGTAACCCAGTCAGATGGGTGACAATAATAAATTGTCGTTATTGTTATTATTCTAAAGTTTACTACTTCATCTCACTGATGGAATTGGTAGACTTGGCTGATGTTGGAAACCTCATGGACCCATATTTTCTCATCCTCTTTCTTCCTAGCTGAGAAAACTAAATCTAGTGTGTGTCCTGCCACACGTATTAGGTCAATAACATATTGGGACAGGCCCAAATTATTGTCATGGCAGCCCTGAAGTCCAAAATACCTGTCAGCCTCCTCATGGATATCGATATTCCCCAGAACCAACACCCTGTGAGTTTTAAGCACCACATCTGAGACTATCTTTTTCAACTCTGGTAGGGAGACCACTGAGTGAGTAGTTCACTTGCAGGTCCACTACTTTCAGCTTTCAAAGGATGACTGTGTTTCAGTTTGCATATTATTTTAGAAAGTGGCGGTGCTAACTGTGTGCAAAGATGTGAAGATCACCTCTCAGACTTCATTCTGCCTTACAAGAATGTGTGACCATCCCTTCTGTTACAGAATATCTGTAGGAAGTCAAATGAATGGTACTTTGCAAGAAATTAAATTCACACAAAAGAGAGGAAGGAGAAAACGTCATAAGACTGTCAGGATCTTCCAAGATTTCCTAGCTGTATAGCTCATCTAAAGGTGTTTTTTATATATAAATAGCTTGCAAACTCCTGTGTCTTTTACATTAAAAACCAGTGGCCAGATACGGACCAAAAAACAACAGTGGTGTTTTCTATATAATGCCTGTGCAGTTTTTAATTCAGTATACGAGAGCTGTGAAGTCAATTAGGGTCTCTAACACATCCATATCTTTATTAAGTGCCAGCAGACCATAAAGGAAACTTTAGAATATTAATGATTAAATACTAATTATTCTCATTGAACTTATTGCCCCATTATGTTAAAAAAATTCATAAGAATTTTTCATTTGTACAATAAATAAATGTTCTGATGTGTGAGAGAAATGGGGATCAGCCTTTATTTAAAATCAATAGCACACACTATAGTAGTTTTTAATATATATATATTTGCATTATAAACTGACTAAAGCAAAAACCCAATATAGCTGCAGGTGGCAAATTGCCCTGTCTTATCTTGGAAGCATGCTTAAAATGATGTGCATTATTTTAATAGGGGTTTGGGAAGTAATTTTCATTAGAGGTTCACAGAAGTGCAATATTGACTAAAGGCATTCTCAGTATTTAGCTCTTCCATTAATACTTTGGAAGGAGATACAGCCATAATATGAGCAGATGAAGAACATATGTAACAATCCCCATTCTGTGCCCAATAAGCTCTGTGGCCCATAGATTGCCCAGTATCTTCTCTGTGTGATGTGTTCATGGGGAAAAGCTGTCCCATGAGCCCTTGCTGTAGAGGTAAGGGGAAAGCCTATATAAGGCTGCTTTCCCTGGATCTCACAGCCATTTTGCTTTGAGAGCTTCCCACCCACCCACCCTCAGGTTGGAGCCTTCACTAAGCAATTTTGGGTCATTGGTTGACAGGTCCGGAAAGGAATCTGCCCGCCCCCCCCCAACCTGATTGGAACTTGGTTGGGTTTTTTCACATTTCCCTCAGTGAAATTATGGCTTTCCTTTGTATGAGGGCAGAAATGGCATTGGTCAAGATCAACATAGTACGCCCCCCCCATAAGGGGCCTGAAGGGAGGATTGACCATGGCAAACCAAAGCATGGTTCCGGAATCTGCCTGGTCCGAATCTACACCCTGGTCCTCCAGTGAGACCTTGCTTGCTTGGTTTGTACCATGGCAAGGTTCAACACTGGCCAACTCCTGTGGTAGAGGTTTGGACTGATCCAAACCCAGTGGAATGATGAACTGATCCTGGGCCTCAATGCCATGCCAATCCTTGCCCTGCCTGTTGCTGTCAATAAAGATTTGGCCATATTTTATCCCATCACCATTGTACAATCTGGTTTTTTTACTGCTCTCATGGGTCACATAATGCACCTGCCTGGGCAAAGCAAAAACCAGAATGTGAATTACTCATTCACAAATGCCATCCTTACAGAAATTCCAGGTTCTAACCTTAATCGCTTCCCCAACAGTCAACATCAAGCTTCCCTAGAAAGGAAGCAAAGTGGATTTTGGAAGAGCCATAGCACATGCTTTGCATGGAAAATGTGTCATGTTCAAGCCCTGTAACTTTCAGGTAGAGCAAGGAAGAACTTCCTGTATGAATCAGGAGTTGAGAAAATAAGAACTATTAAGGGGGGGCAACCAAATTTTGTCCTTGCTCAGGGCATCATATTTTCAAAGTCCACCCCAGTCCCCAGCAATGAATAACTATATTCCCTGAAATTATTTAAATGCATGGTCAGGCAGGAGAGAGAAAATCACCCTATAACCTTCACCTGAAAAGTCTGTTCAAATTGGGATCTATTCATACCATCGCCTGAAATAAAAATCAATGTGATGATTGATTCTTAGTATATTACAGTAGTAATGGACACAGATGGGTTGCACATGCTTGATTTTACTAGATCTGTCAGCAGAGCTCAAGATAATATTGACTACCAAGCTTTGTCATTTTGTGTGCTGCATCTGCATGACAGTGTGTGTCCTGCTGTTAATTTTTCTGGCCTCTCTTTTCAAACATTTTTTTTAAAGTATTAGAACCTATCATTGATTGTTGCTGTGCTTCATATGTGATGTTGATACTCAGCTACATAAGCCTAGCATATTAAAAGAAGAGGTTGTGTGCTATCGTCTGTCTAGGATGTGAATATACCTAATTTATAATAAAGATAAAGGGACCCCTGACCATTAGGTCCAGTCGTGGACGACTCTGGGGTTGCGGCACTCATCTCACTTTACTGGCTGAGGGAGCCAGCGTACAGCTTCCGGGTCATGTGGCCAGCATGACTAAGCCATTTCTGGTGAACCAGAGCAGCGCACGGAAATGACATTTACCTTCCCGCCGGAGAGGTACCTATTTATCTACTTGCACTTTGACGTGCTTTCGAACTGCTAGGTTGGCAGGAGCTGGGACTGAGCAATGGGAGCTCACCCTGTTGTGGGGATTCAAACCGCCAATCTTCTGATCGGCAAGCCCTAGGCTCTGTGGTTTAACCCACAGTGCCACCCATGATGTCTGAAATAAATAGGCTGATATAAAACCTGAGTAAGAGCGGAGCAACAAATGTTGCTCGGAAGTCAATACATACATTGAGATGATGGACCACAACTTTCCCTGTTCATCTAATACTCAGAGCAAGCTTCCTTGTCCAATATCCAACAAAAATGGGCCAGTTGCTTGTGGTGACTGATGGGGAAGCTAGCAGGAATGGAACAGCACCCAGCTGGAGCTTCTGGGCATCTGGGTGTAAAAGAGCCGCAGGGAGGCAGAGAAGCAAGAGGTCTGGTGAGACAGAGGTTGGGAGAGGTAAGCAGACACATGCAAGATTGGACAGAGCAGCCAAGACTTGTGCCTCTCTGGTGAGTGGCTGCACTGGCAGCAATCTCTCCCTTGGGTCTACAAACCCAAGAAGAGTTTGGATTTGATATTCCGCTTAATCACTACCCTAAGGAGTCTCAAAGCGGCTAACATTCTCCTTTCCCTTCCTCTCCCACAACAAACACTCTGTGAGGTGAGTGAGACCGAGAGACTTCAGAGAAGTGTGACTAGCCCAAGGTCACCCAGCAGCTGCATGTGGAGGAACGGAGACGCAAACCCGGTTCACCAGATTACGAGACTACCATAGTGTGATTCTGCTCTGTGCAGAGAGAGGGGAGGTTTCCCTCACTGGCAGGACTTCGCAACCACTTAGTGTTTGCAACCACTAATTACCAGAGAGGAGGCATATAAAACAATATTTGATTCATATAACAAAAAAAAAAGACATTGTGTACTCTTCTTCTCTTTTGCTGTAGAATATAAACAGAATCATTCTGGCCTTTTAATTGTTTTTTTTTTAAAAAATCATATCATAGAGGGAAGAAGATATTGAACACTGTGTAAACTATTGTTTATTCTTCCAATCAATAACAATCACCTCCCATGGTTCCTGAAATTTACTTCTGGAAGAGAGGTCATTGAACATTGATTTCATAAAAGGCATATTATTCATTATCAAAATGAGCCAGACATTATTTATCCATTTTTGTACTAAAGGAGATTTCTTTTTCTTCGATTTTTTAAATTGGAACTCTTATTGCAAACAATGCATTCTCCAGCAAGGACATGTGTTTTACAAGTACACAGATACAATCCAATGCAGCATGCGCAAACCTGCTGGGACTGCATGCCTAGAGACCTTCTTTAAAAAGCTAAAATCAGATATATATTTCTCAGATACTTGGTGGTTAAGAGGAAAACTGTGTATTCATTTCTTCCTCCTTGCCTGTGAGCTGATGGAAAGCCAAAGGTAAGCACATAGAAAGAGCCTGCTGGATCAGGCCAGTGGCCCATCTAGTCCACTGTTCTCACAGGGGCCAACCAGAAGCCTACATGCAGGTAGGTCAGTATCTCTTGACTAAGGTGGCATTTCCTGAAGTAACAACTCATTCTGACCTTTCCTTTTTACGTATTTTTTATACCACCATTCAATAAAAGGTTATGAAATATCTACAAGGATGTCACGAAAGAACAACAAACACACATAATGTCAGTAGCAGCCTGTGTGGTGAGGCAGAGTCGTAGAGCCATCAGCCTGACACAGTCATTGCTACAGCTTACCTGGATAGCAATGAGGTGAGGCAGGAATGAGGTCAGAGCTGTGTGGACAATTCAGTGCTCCCCACTGGTTTGCCCATGCAGCCTCAACCTTGCTGCCATTCTGCTCTGGCTTTGTGGGTCTGCACCACTGCACCAGCCACTGCTGCATTTAGCAGATTCCTGCTGGCCCAGTGGGATATATATACTATTATGTCCGTATAGTTAAAGCCATGGTTTTCCCAGTAGTGATGTAAGGAAGTGAGAGAGCTGGACCATAAAGAAGGCTGATTGCTGAAGAATGGATGCTTTTGAATTATGGTGCTGGAGGAGACTCTTGAGAGTCCCATGGACTGCAAGAAGATCAAACCTATCCATTCTTAAGGAAATCAACCCCGAGTGCTCACTGGAAGGACAGATCCTGAAGCTGAGGCTCCAATACTTTGGCCACCTCATGAGAAGAGAAGACTCCCTGGAAAAGACCCTGATGTTGAGAAAGATGAGGGCAAAAGGAGAAGGGGACGACAGAGGATGAGATGGTTGGACAGTGTTCTCGAAGCTGCAAACATGAGTTTGACCAAACTGCAGGAGGCAGTGAAAGACAGGAGTGTCTGGCGTACTCTGGTCCAAAGACCAGACAAAGAGTCGGACACGACTAAACGACTAAACAACAACAAATGTCTAAAGCAGCGGTGGAAAAGCTTTAGCCCTTTTTGATTTGCTGAACTACAACTTCTATCACCTCTAGCCATTGACCAGACTTAGGGATACATGGTAGCTGTAGTTCAGCAACAACTGGAGAGCCAAAGGTACCCCATCCCTGGTGTAAGGGGACCATCTTCTTCCACATGAATGCACTAGTTGATCAAGACCTTTCTCAGATGGCATGTGCAGGATGCCATGCCTTCTTTGGGCAGGTAGGTGGCTATCAGAGATATTTTGTGCATACGGTGGTACCCAAAATATGGAACTCTGATGCCATATCTGTTCCTGTTTGTCAGGAAAATTTGTCCTCCTGTCACATGCTGTTAATGGTACATAAGATCTACTGCAGTGCAATCTATAAACATCAACTCAAAAGTAAGTCCTGTTGAATTTTGGTGGCCTTACTCCCAGAAAACTGCATACTTCTTGTTGTCACGTTGGGGTTTTTTGTATGTGTATCTTTTTTTGTAACTTTTTGCTATTTTATGTCATTTGGCTGGAATTGTTTACATTGTATTTTAGCATTATTGTATTGTTGCATTATAAGTTTCTTGTGAAAAGTACAGTAGAAATTTAATCAAGCAAGTAAACAATCAAATAATAAGTGAATACATTACAGCCTTTACATGTATCTTCCCTGGAGTAATTTTTCCTATGTCAGGCTACAAGCCTATACAGTGGTAGCTCAGGTTACGAACTTAATTCGTTCTGGAGGTCCATTTTTAACCTGAAACCACTCTTAACCTGAGGTGCGCTTTCACTAATGGGGCCTCCTGCTGCTGCCGTGCCACCAGCGCATGATTTCTGTTCTCATCCTGGGGCAAAGTTCTCAACCCGAGGTACCACGTCCGGGTTAGCAGAGTGTGTAACCGGAAGTGTTTGTAACCGGAAGTGTTTGTAACTCGAGGTACCACAGTACACAGTTACTGAATCCATTGCACTGAGCCAAGAAATGTGTAAACCCTCTAGGGACAGATTGTAAGTCAAGTGTAGTGCAAATTCTTTGCATGCAGAAGGTATTGTGTTCAATCCTTGGCATCTCCAGTTATAAGGATGAGGTAGCAAATGATGGGAAAGCCATCTGTCTGAGCCTCTAATAGTCTCTTGTTGGAAGCTGCCCAGAGTGGCTGGGGAAACCCAGCCAGATGGGTGGGGTATAATTATTATTATTATTATTATTATTATTATTATTATTATTATTATCATCATCATCATCATCATCATCACCATCATCATCATCCCTGCCTTCTGTGTAGACAACACTGGATTAGATAGACAGTGAGACTGATGAACAATATATATGGAAGGTTACCTTAGAAGGAACTGTGTAAACACAGCAGAAGCAAAAAAATATATGGCTGGAAGTGTTTACACATATTGGGACCAGTGTGAGCCCAAACAGTTGTGATCACACTGGAAAGAATACATTTAAAAAGAGCCTAAAAGTGGAAGGTTATAATGAGATGATTCATAAACTGCATCCAGCAAAGGAAGTTTAGATTAAGCTCTTCATAGCTAATTCATCATAGTTCTATTAAATTACCCAGTGGAGAGTAGAAATGTGGAAATCCTAAGTAAGGAAAAAATGCTTTCTCCATTAATGGACTGCAAAATATATTCTGGATGCCCAAAGAAAAATCGTGAGTAATTAAGAGGCTGACCCTGAAAGGTGATGAGTGCATTCTTAGAAATGACTGACAAGCACTTAGCAAAGCTATTAAAAAGAAATTGGTTCCTAAAATATGCTTTAGGAATTAGAAAAAAATCATTAATTTATGTATGGCTCTAAAATGGAGCTTTGTAAATTACCTGGCAAATTACTCATGAGTAGGTTGAGTGAAGACAATTTTCATTAGCCTTCCTTTATCTTAATGAAAGAAGCCGCTAGAAATCAAAAGTTTATAAGCCCCCTGTGACTTAACCTTTGCACAAAAACGCTTTGAACAAAACTGTCAGTCAGCATTCCAGCACTTCTCTCCAACTTTCAATTTTCATTAGTGAAGGAGTCAGACCTATTGATTTTATAAGGTGTTTTATTAGAGTTGCTTTTAAAAATAAGAACTACTTGAAATTCAGCTCTACTAGCTTTGCTTTCCCCCCTTTATATTTTGAAGTGTTTTGTTCACTTTTTATGTAAGTGCACCAAGCGGATGCAATACTCAGTATGAGTACCTATTAGTGACTAAATGCTTTTGCAAATTTACCAGTAGTCACTCAGTTTTATTTCTTGCTTTCCCCTTATTTTGTTTCATTTCTAAGATGTCTAAGCCACCTTTCCCTACAGGTCTCCAGGTTACAACAGTATCATGTACCATTATAAAAACAAATAAAACACTTGCAATTATATTTGTGTGTGTAGTTATTCCAACCAGAACAGAACACTACAAATGCAGCAAGAGATGCATTCCACGAAACTAAATGTGTCAAATTTCAAAGGCCCAGGTAAAGAGACATGTCATCAGCATGCAACAAAAGCAATACAATGAAGGTGATACGCCTCCCTTTGGGGAGTTCCACAATTTATCCACAGATAAACCCTTCTCCTCAGCCATTTGAGGGAGCCCCCTCAAGAGGATCAGCTGAGATGGAGATGGCCCTTCAAATATTTAGTACCTAAGTCATTTAGGTCTTTAAACACCTGTTTGAGCATCGTGAATTGGCTACACTCTGGCAACCAGTGCAGCTGTTTTAAAACAGGGGCAGTACAAGCTCTACATGGAACCAGTGGCAGAGCTTCATGCTCCAGCACCAGGGGGCGGCAGAGAGCAGGCAGGGGTGGGGCTGGTGTGCATCCTGGGGGCATGGCGCACCACCCGCAGGGGTGTGGCACACGTCCCGGGGGCATGGCACAACGCTCAGGGGGGCATGATGCCCAGCGCGCGGGGGGGGGGGAGCCACAATGGCACCCCACTGGGATCACGCTGCCGGGGGCGGTGTGCTCCCCCCCACTCCTCTTCCTCCGCCCGTGCATGGAACCCCAGGCAGGAATCTGGCTGCTGCATTTTGGACTGATGACCCTACTCCCACCATAACAGATTTTACAGGTTTTGATTATTTTGCTTCAGTTGTGACAGCTGTTGAAATATGAAACATTTATTCCTCTGCTATTTTACCGAATGGTCCAACATACCAAGAAGAGGTATACCACCACCAATATAGGTGCAATGCCCAACAATTCATACACTTGTCCAGCCCAGAAAAAGGGGAAGAGTGTACATATGAAACATTACATCATTTAATGTTTCATAATTCTATAACTCAGGGCAGATTCATACCCAAATATACAGCTCATATCCAAATATAAAATTCATGGAGGTGCAATTCATGTGTAAAGGTCATTATATGCAATATTTGCTGCAACAGAGCCAATTCTGTACTTTCACCATTTCGTTTGTACTGTACCAACTTCACACCACCTTATCCCTTCTCCTCAGCCTCCCAGTAAGCAACAGCTACTTGACCAACCAGAAATCTAGTGAGTAGTTCCACCCCACTGTCCACTACTGAGCTCAAGTTTCCAAATTCTAAAAGGTCATAAAGTGGTCACCTCATTTTCTAGTGAAGCTAGCAGCCAAGTTAAATGGGTCACTGTAAAGAAAAGCATCCCAGACAGAAACATGATAGATCTTTGAGCAAACATTTCTGTAATACATAGGGGAGACAGAGAGCACTTTTACATAGAGTCGGACAGCTAATGCATATGCTTGAGGTGATTTCTTTTTCTCCTCAGTCTGAGAAGATTCCTTCTGATGGGAAGTGGGTCATCCAACTCATTTGCCAGAAGGAGAATTGGCAGTTTTGCATTTCATCACAAACCCTTTCCATGATGTGTCACAAAGGGGACAAACACTGTCGCAAGTAGGGCGAGAGAGTACTTTGGCCCTTATATAAAAAGTTAAAGGAATGATAACTGAAAGGATCATAGCCAAGAAGCATCACATTGAGGCACTGTTGGCAGACAGGAACATTTCCCTCCTGCAACAAGATTTGATTTTAAATTTGTTCAACCATTGAATAAGATTTTTTTCCAGGAGGAAAACCTGTATCACTCGGGTAGGTGGGATGGATTGAGTCTCGTCTTTTTGCTCTGCAGAGGTTTAAGGCAAGCAAGCAAGCAAGCAAGCAAAGTCAAGCTCTTGATTTCTTACTTCAATCACTTTCATTGTGTGTATACAGCGTACAACCCAATTACACAAAGTCTTCAAAGTTACCTAGAGTAGCAGACATAATTCAGATAATTTGCTATTGACCGAGAGTGATTACATATATTCCACCATCAACTTCCTATGTTTGTGTTTTTGTAATTCCCTACTTGTTTTGCCTCACTGATGCAGTGAATGGTTGGGCTGTCCAATCTTGACCAGATTATTCCCTTTATATGCAGGTGCACCTACATATAATGTATGTATGAGGAATATACCACTCAGGCACTTCTTAATTAATAGTGTTGTGTATGGGAAAACCTATTTGGCTTTGTTTCATTGATTAAATTCAGGATGGCTTGGACACCCTAGGGTTTCCCTCCCCCCTTGCTTTTTAACTTTGGAAAACTCTCTGTAACAAAATATAAACAGACTCAGATTTAGAAACTGGCTGCATCTTTGTGTGCATGCATAGATGGTAACAGTAATAATGCTAACAGTCTAATAAGTAATTTTTGGATTCTTTACATATAAAGCTTTTGGCTGATAGTTCTGACAAAGAGCAGTGGCATACCTAGGGGTTAGATTGGACCCTGCCAAGGGTGCAGGCCCAGGGGGTGGGACAATAATCACGCTGCTCCACTCTGGTTCAGAGTGGCTAGGAACACGTCTGCTCCTCTGCTGCTCTGGGTGGCCAGGCAAGGTGTACAGGCTCCTCTGGTTGCCTCATCAGAGGAATCTGGTCACTGGCATAGACCATCACAGCAACCCTGTGGGGCCCCCTGCCCAGTCCCCCAGCGATGCTATGAGAAGTGTGAACACCCTGAAGCAGAGTGGCTTCAGAGGCCCCAATCCATTCTCTTTGCCAAGGGCACAAGGGAGCCTAGGTTCACTGCTCTGAAAATGGTTGCTTGAAGCTTTTTCCTTGGAACCAATGAAAGGCATAATGGCAGCTCCTAATGCCTGACATGGTTATCCGGCTGTTTCCTTTCCACATAGCTGCAGCATAAGCTAATAGAAGCCCTTATTTTTGCATGAAGAGCAAATAAAATGTAGTTCATAAAATGCAAGTCTTCTGCCAAATCTCCAAAACAGAAGCCAAAGCATTTTTCTGACTTCTGTCACATCATGACTGAAAGCTAATTCATAAACCTCTGACGGCCACTTTTAGCAAAGCAAGCAAAGCCCAATCAGTGTGCTGTGGGATCTGCACATTCTCTGTTCGTGGGCAGGCATGTTTGGAGAAGTCACATAGGCATACTTCCATTGGCTAAGGGCCTTCCAGGAATTCCTGTTGCAGGGAAATTTTTTAAATAACTTTCTCCAGGTAGGAGATAATAACTGAATAACTGAAAAACTACTGCAATACTGCACTAGTCTGATTTGGTAAGGGTCAGCTGCCTATGTCCTGTATAAATGCTTGGAACAAGTCAATAAATAAATATGAATTTAGCTAGTTCAAAATGACAAAACAATATGTAAAAATAAGACAAGTCTGCTCATAGCCAAATATGGTTCAGACAAAAAAGTCAGCTCACCACACTAGACCTGTTTCATTAGAAACCAATTAATAATTTGAGTGTCCTTCAGTGCAAATGCTTTGCAACAAGAATTTAAATTTCAGGACTACTTGTTCCAGCTTTTTAGTACCTTTACCTGTAAAAAATATTCTCATTAAGGGACTTTGTTAAATATTAAATTTTAATTTAACCCCCGTATTTTAAGAGTCTCTTTTAATTACTTTAGATTTGCAGACTTCAGGAAAAGCATAATAGATCAAAAAAGAGAAGTCATGATTTAATATGAAATATATTCAAGGAACTGAAATGAAAAAGTGAGATGATGATATATTCATCAAGGTGGCACATTCTTTCATCTTATAAATATTCCATGGTTCATGCTGGTAGACTTTAACTTTCCTTTGTACTGAAAAATGACATCTTCATCATATGTGCGATGCAAAAAAAAGTAGTTTGCACCCATCCCTGTATGCGCATGTATTGATTCACATAACAATCAGAATCTATACATGTATTTATAGCCTACATTAAAATATATGTAATATGAGTTGCCAAAGTGGAGTGCACTATCTGACTTTCAAGACAAAACAAAAAGAAAACGTCCAATTGCGTCCTTTTTCCTGTGTGTGTGACTTCAACCCAGGAGGCACACTCCATTGTCTCTCATACATTTCAAGATGGAACTCGTGCACCATAGTTTGGAATCCTGCATCCTACGAAATCAGGTGATAGCAGAAGCCCAGTGCTGTGCTACTGTCTTATGCTGTATTCATGATTTATACCTATTACCATTAGGGGTGCAGGTTAAGTAACGTTAAACTCTAGTTCAGTGGTTCCCAATTAGCTAATTACGGCAGATCCCCTGTTTTTCAAAAGCCAAGCCAATATTTTTGAAAATGTTGATATCTCTATGGCAGTTTTTGTTAAGTGAATGCTGCCACGGACCCCTGGGTGGGCTATGCGGACCCCTTGGGGTCCATGGACCCCCAGTTGGGATGCACTGCTCTAGATCATATGGTTCAATGGGGCAAGGATAAATGGTAATGTGTGCAACTTCAATTCAAAATGGGGTAAACAGGCACTAGGTGGGGGGGCTTCTTATTCTGCTGAGTGAGACCCTGGACTCCTGCGCTGACTGTATCCCTGATTGCCACCTGCCCAAAGTCTACCTTCCCTAAAGTACTTGTGTGTTCTTTGGCTAGCACACCTGGGCAGACACTTCCTAAAATTAAACTGCTGGCTAAATGGCTCCTATGACAAAGGGAATTGTTGTTTTAGGGCATTATGGAAATAATTGCTTTGATTAAGAAAAAGTATTCATTGTACATTTTGCTGCTAACTGCCTACAAAATGTGGAAGTGACTGACAGGACTGATTATTATCTCATAGTGATCTGTAATAAATCAATGCCTGTGCATCTATAGATCGTTTTGTCCTGATGAGATCTATGTTAAACGTCAATGACATATTTTACCTGGCTTGTGTTTTGTTTTGTTTTTTTAAAAAAGTCTAGCAAGTTCAAAAGTCCAGCAAGGTCACACCATGCTAAGGATATACAACAGGTAACTGCAGCTGCTCTTCCTATTACAGTATTTGAACTAACGATTTTAACTCCTCTATAAGTGGGTCAAAGATTTCCCCACACTAAGCAATCATACAAATTGTATTAACATTTAGCCATGACAACTGGAGGCCATATGCTCAAAGAGACTTAATGAAAGTCTAACCTACTTTTCAAAATATACTAGTACTGTGTGTTAATCTCCAGCCTTCCACACCATGTGAGGTCTTGCAGATCTGTAATGTCACAAGTCTTCAGTCTGTGGGGTCAGAATGTGCGAGGCAGAGAGAGAAAAGGGGTCAGCTAGGCCACAGTTGGGTTCCCTGTGTGGCAAAGCAGCTCAGCTTAATGAGGACTTCTATTTCTGGACACTCAACTAAATATTTTAAAATAGATCCCAGGGAGGCCAATCAGTGGGATTTTCTGGGTGAAATAATGTATTTGCTCCTGATGGAAACAAGTCTCCAAAGATCAAAATCTTGTGGGTCAGTTTCAAACTCCCAAAATTGATTTATGGCAAGGACTTTTTTTTTAATGCCTGCAATACAATCATCTTATAACTGCTCATATATGTAGCTGAAGGATTTTGGCCACGCTCCTTAGCTTTTAACCATATACAGTGGTACCTCGGGTTACATACGCTTCAGGTTACAGACACTTCAGATTACAGACTCCGCTAACCCAGAAATAGTACCTCAGGTTAAGAACTTTGCTTCAGGATGAGAACAGAAATCGTGTGGCAGCGGCGTGGCAGCAGTCGGAGGCCCCATTAGCTAACGTGGTGCTTCAGGTTAAGAACAGTTTCAGGTTAAGAACAGACCTCCAGAACGAATTAAGTACGTAACCAGAGGTACCACTGTATATTAGAAAACACATCTTTAGGGCTCTACTTATGGCTCTTCTAATCAGAGAAAGTAAATAAGCAACAGTTGTGAACATCATTCTTAATGTGACCCTAGAAACAAAACTATATAGAGCTGGCAAAGTAAAAGGAAGAGACCCTTAAAAGAAAGGAATTTAACAAATGATTGGCAAATTTGATACAAAATCAAAGGGTTATTAAGTTTGATCTATTTACATGTCAGAGCTCTTGTGAATTACTTATGAAATAGGAATGTGCTGTATCTTCCTTAAAATTTCAGCAAATTCACCCTCAATTTTTTTGGATGTTTTGAACAAGCAGCAATCTCCAAAACAGTACCCAAAATTCACAGGCAATAACTGTTGGCAAACTGGATATAAGGAAACCTTTTAGACATTCAGGTAATCTTCCAAAACTTTTCTCTAGCCTCTGCTTTCTCTCTCTCTCAAGAGCCTTCAAATTTGCGCTACAACTTATTTTACGGAAAATATAGTAACACAATTGCCTTCTGTATGTCTCTCTGTCTCTATTAAAAAAAAGCATCCTAGATCTGTTTCACAATATTCTCCCATACAGATTTGGCATATTAACTCTTCCATTTCTTTCCTATGATGCTTTGTCACTCAAGAATCAGAACAATCCAACACCTTTTGGAGGAGGAGGAAGAGACGCTCACCTCCGGCTATATCATGCATGTGGACCAAAGGTACTGGTATTTAGTACTCTCTGAGAACATGTCCCTGGAAGGTACCCCACTATGGGGACTACAGATTAGGTGGACCTGATGCACTTGTCAAATATGTCCCCACTCCAGAGCCCCAATCTCTGGAACACTAAGCACAGATGCAGTGATGTCTTCAGCAGCTGTCCAGAAAAGAAGGTGGCATTGACAGTTGACAGTGCAAGGCCTCTATTCTTTTAGCCCTTCTCAAGAAGGAAAAATAAGAACCAACTAGTGAGGCTCCATGGCATACCAAGGCTAGCTGTATTCATGTTTAACAGTTACAGTTTAACAGCTGTTATCTGTGTGACTTCTTAGCTGGACAGCTCCCTTGCAACTATAGTAGCCCTGCCACTTACATTTTGCTCCATGCTTTCCAGGCACAGGTCCATGCTTAAAAGTTATGTTTCTGAGCATCTCATCCCTCCCCCGCCCCAAGCCTTTCATATGAAAACCTACTGTTTAGTGCTCAATCAGAGCTGAAATCAGTTCGGGGTTTCAGTGGATTGCCATTTTCTCCCACTGAGGTTTAAAGACCAATGGATCCTTGGACCATGAATCAAGAATTATTATTATTAAATAATAATTATTAAATTATTATAAGAATCCAAACCTTTCCAGTATTTTCCTCTCTCTTTCCTGGGTCACAACATTCAGTAGGAAGAAGTGATGAAAAAAACCCACCTGTGCCCCAAGGCCCTTCAGGTTCCTGCCCAGAATCTCATAGTCCCCTGCTGTACATCAAAGGCTGGGTCTGGCTGTATTGTTTGAAGCCACATGAATTGGAAGGGATGGGTTGTGGTTAGTGGGCTTTATAAGACTTGGCAACTTCTCTATCACATTGTGAATCTTTGCACTTGGAAGACAGCACACCTCCCAGGACATCCTTGGAAGACAGCACACGTTCCGGGACATCCTGTTTCCTTTGCACACTGTTGCCTCTGTCCCCCTTGGTAGGGAGTCACCTAACACCACCAGGTGCCTCTTCCTCCTCTGGGCAGTGGCAGTAATCATATTGTGCATTGTAGCTTCCATAGCCACCTTGGTGTATTCTGAGGCGTCCAAGGTGAGGGCATGGAATCAGCTTTGCAGCTCCAGTGACACAGCACAGCTCCTGACAGTCCTGCTTCTGTGTGTGATGTTCATCCAGGGTTTCATCTCCTGCAATGAGTGATCTTCCCCCCCTCCCTAGGGGCATCCGCTACTG
The DNA here is from genome assembly GCF_964106915.1 of Podarcis gaigeae. NCBI lineage: Eukaryota > Metazoa > Chordata > Lepidosauria > Squamata > Lacertidae > Podarcis > Podarcis gaigeae. The sequence continues at coordinate 32,748,316 of NC_139687.1, read as the reverse complement.
ACCTAAATCAGTGTGTCATTGAGTGAGTTCAGTAACAACAGCTGCAGATGTTTCTTCTTCCGTGCCAGGAAAAGCAAGAGCTAAAATTAAATGCCTTGTTTTTGAAGGCATTAGGGCTCTCATGTTAAATTATAGTCCATTTAGCCATATTTTTGAATAAATCAAGTGGCACTGACAATGCAATTTCTTTATCTGCAGAACCAATCTTGCTCTGCCAAATGTTTTCCTAATTGGAGTGCCTGTGTTGAACAGATGATAAAAATGTCAAATGCTCTAAAATAAAGAAATAGAAGCATGAGCAATGTCTCATCAAATACTTCCCCTCTTCTACAAAAGTACATCTGCACTGGCGCTTTTTTATATAAATAAATAAAAACCAATCTGCTGGTGCACAGAGCTTCAACAGCACAATTCTGCTTTAACAAATGTTGATGATTGTTAAATTTGCTTCTCAAGATCAAAACTGCATGGGGAATAATTGACATTTCCTGTATTGCTTGCATTTCCTCTGCCTACTGAGAAGTGGCTCAGTGACTTTATTTGGCTTGCAGGTTATGTTACTGAGCCCAATCCAGCAAGGACTGCATAAATACGGACTGCTTATTTTACCCATGGCAGGAGACAGTATAGGAAGCAGGAGAGATCCAGTTGTCAGGAAGCTCGCTGTGCTGCACCACACACAAGGCTATTGCTTAAGATGTGCGAAACTCAGGTTCAAATCCCCAATCTGCTCAGAATTAGCAGGGTGGTTTTGAGCAAGGCACTTTTCCTCAGCCAAACTTGTCTGGCGGTAGATTTTACCAAACTGCTCCCTTCCAGATGTTTTGGACTACAACTTTCATCAGTTGTCCGGGGCTGATGGGAGTTGTAGTCCAAGGCATTTGGAAATAACTAGAGGCCAAGAAATCCCTGCTGAATCACAAGAAGGGGCACATTTTGCAAACATATTCTCTTCCACTCAAGGAATGACTGCACCTCCCATTTTCAGACTCCTTTTCTACACACTGTAGTGAAACTGCTCAGAACACAGCTGTATTGGTGGAGGTGGAGTGCATGGACTGGAAATGTCTCTCTGATGCAAGGAAGCATCCCAATAGGGCTCTCGGCAGCTAGTAGGTGTTCCTCACCAAGTAGGATGGAAATAGCTGAAAAGGATGCCAAGATCATGCAGGGGAAAGTTGATGGTGGGAGGAATTGCATTTTTTTCACAACCTGGAAATAGCCAGTGTCTTATTTTTTTATTTGGACTTGTTATTAAAATTTCATAGCTATGCCCCAGCATGGTATAATGTTGAAGGTGCAGGAGATACACTGTATAAACACAAACAAAAACACCTGAGCAGCAAAAACTGAACTTCACAAAACCACAGTGTGGTGGCTAGAGTGGCCTCTAATGCTTTGTAAAACAAAAACAAAAGAAGAGAACATAAATTTGCATAAAATGTCCAAAGCAAATTTATATGTGAAGATGCAAATGTAGAAATAATTGTCATTGCCGTATTTAAACAGAAGTACCATACAACTCTTCATAATGGGGGAAGACTGTGAGGAAGTGGCCTGTGTGTCTGCTGAGTAGGTGCTAATAGGGAAACTTCAGGCATTCATTTTATTTGAATTCCAGTGTGAACTAGCCAGATCAGAATGTATTTTATGTTATATGGCATCTATTTGTAGAATTCATTAACAGCAAGCAAAGTACATGCCCACCTACAATTCACACATCTTAATGTAGCTGAAAATGAGTAAAGTGAAAAGTCATTTTATTTATTATGTAACTTAGTTTTAGACCTGTGCTCCTTTACGCTTTGTCCCTTACAGTCACTTTTTACTGTTTTTTATCTTTCTAAGTTATGTATGGTATAAATTACCTTTTAATTACTAGGTTTTATTTCTTACCTGTTTTAAGTCTTATGTGTTCAGTTTATCCATATGTTTTATCTTACACTGGTCTATGACTGAAATAAAGTTTAACAAAAATATTTTTGGGGGCAGAAAGAACAGAATTATCTTCTGAGTTTTTAACTTCTCCAAGGTTTTATAGTTCATGGCTGAAAAAAAAACGTTCTAAAATACAGCATTGAATGCATATTTCAGGATAAAATGCATTTAGAAAGGCACACACTGAGATAAAATGCATACTAAAATCTAATATATGCAATGTAATAGTTATTTAAAGACACAGTTAAATAAGAACTTTTCTGCATTTCTTTTTAAATCACAGATACCTGCGGACAGAAAAATACTTATGAATCAATACAGACCAGAAACAGACTGAGCTATCCTTAGCTGCTAATTATCAATGTGAAACTTCAGCACCCCTGCTCTCCTTTCATATGGTTGTTTAACTTTAAACTGGATTTGAAGCAGACAGCCCTTCAAATATAGGACTGTCTTCTTAAAAGCACTCGTTCACATGCCTTGTTGGCTGTCAATTCACTAGGTAACCTGAGGTAAGCAGCTTATCCTAGTCTCTCTCCCGTATGAAATATTATTGTGCAGTATATTAATTAATTAATGATTCTAAGGTAGACTCACCACCAGTTTACACAGTATGAAAACCCATTTCACAGTTACTAAAATATAAATATTCATAGCTAAAATACTCAATAATAAAATAATTCCATTAAAATGTTTAAATACAGGCAACCACGGTTAAAATACATGATAAAACAACCCCATTTTTAAAAAACACACACCAGTAGACTCCAATCAAGAGCTCAAGGTAATTACTGAGCAAATATGAAAGTAATACTGATCTACCAAACCAGAAGGGTCCCCCCCACCCCCTGTAGTTTGTATTCTTTGCAATTTCATGCACACTGCTTATAAATGTCACTATTAGTGGTGGTATGTAAGCACCTTAAATAAAAAGAGTTGTATTCAATGCAGCACTAAACAGGACTCAGTGAAAACATTTCTGCTTGCCAGATGGAACGATTTCTTGCCTCCACCCTGCCCCAACAGTGTTCTGGGGATTCTTCCAAGCCTCTGAAGCACGTTTGGAGAGGGGATAGGGACACCAATGGGGAGAGGAGATGGGGGAAAGTCGCACTGAAGTAGCAGGAATCCTTGTGCTGGTTTCCAACAGCACAACAAATTAGTTAAATATGGCTCTGTGTAAGCACATCAACACCTCACCAACTACTATTTTGCTACCTGTTCACAGGTGAAGTCATAGTCATTTGTGGTCTGTTATCCTCCCAAAGCTTATCCATTTCAAGTTCCTTTTGGGAAGAGTTACAAGCAACTCGCTGTACTTTCAGCAAGTGATTTTGAAGTCTGTGCAAGAAAAGTCTTACCAGACACTTTTATTAGGGTTATATATTATACTGAACTGAGATGCAGCATAACAGTTCATATTACACCTCTGTTCAAGGATCTGCACTGGCTCTTGATTTGTTACAGGGACAAGCTGAAGATGTTGCTACTCGTATATAAAGTTCTTACCCGCTTGGGACCAGTTAACTTGAAGGATCATCTTACGTCATACTTGCCCGCTTGACCGCTTCGGTCTCCAGAACTTGCACTTTTACAAGTGCCATAGAATCACAGAATTATAGAATCATAGAAATGTAGCACTGGAAGGGACTCCAAGTGTCATCTAGTCTAACCCCCTGAAATGCAAGAATCTCAACTAAAGCACCCAAGTGTGATGGCCTGGGACTCAGGCTCAGACTTGGAACCAGAGGAGTCTCAGTCTGCACCGGATCCTTTGCCTCAGGCATCATCTGAACCAAGTCTGGGGCCTGATCCTTAAGAGTCCCAGTCTGCACACGTTCCCCTGCAACCAACACCAGCTGGGCTGAGTCAGGGGCTTGAGCCTTCCCTGGCTCCAGATTACCTCATTGCCTTGAGCTGGGCATCACTTATAGCTGCTCCACTACTGGTTTGGTCAGGGGAGGCTGAGGTGGCCCCTGGGTCTAGTAACCCACCGATGTCTCCTGAGCTGCAGAGACTAAGGTCTGAGAGAAGGAGAGACCTGAGTACTCACAGAAGGAGTGCTCGCCTTCAAGCGAAACAGGGAGGTGAGTCGCCAGGGAATCAGGACTGGCCGCTACCCCGATAAAGATAAAAGGCTGTTGGACCCCGCCCCAGGTTGCGGGAACAACATTGCTGTATGCTAGATCCTGCCTGGTTTCCTGCCTTGTGTCCTGCCTTGGCCCTGCCGGACTGACTCCTAGCAGAACCTTCGGATTCTGGACCGGTCCTGGACAGTGTATCATGGGTTACCCCAAGGCCCAGCACACCAAGGCAGATGGCCATCCAACCTCTGCTTACAAACCTCCAAGGAAGGGGAGTCCACAACCTCCATAAAAGAGACCATTCCACTGTCAAATAGCTCTTACTGTCAGAAAGTTATTCCTGATATTTAGTCAGAATCTCATTTCTGGTAACCTGAAGCTCACGGGGTGAAATGGCCCATAACTCCAGAGGAGTTTATAAAGGTTTCTACATATTCCTCATCCCATGGTGACCCATAGAGGTTTTCTACCATAGACCCACATGGAGATCATGACATCAACAGAATGCTGCCCCCATTTGCCTCTCATTGACCCACACACTACTGGGCAATGGGGTTCCAGGGCCTAATTTGGCCCAGAACAAGGGTTAAACAGAAAATTCTGCAGCTTGAAATAGCTCCACTGTCTAATCCAAGTTATGCTCTTCAGAGAAATTACATAGTCATTTTGTTTGTTTGTTTTCTGTCTTTAAATCTCTGCCCCATAACAAAAGTTCTCTGAGACAAACAAACCCACAAACCACAAAAACACATTAAACTGCAAGGCAGAACAATAGAAGTCTATAACAAATTAATTATAAAACTGAAACACAATTAAAACACAAATTAAAACTCAATTAAGGGCCCAGCCTACCGAACATAAAACATTATTTATGGGTGAGGTTTTGGGACCGTGGCTTCTATGTTTTTACTATGATGGTTGGTTTGTGCCTAGAGATGGGGGTGTTGGAGATTAGATTCATTTCACATTTATGAACTTGCCTAATTCAGACTTTCCTAAACAGGGACATCCTTTGGAATTTACACTTTTTCAGCTTTTTGTAATATAATTTGCCAGTGCAATGTGGAAATAAATAAATAAATAAATAAATAAATAAATAAATAAATAAATCTTATACCCCACCTATTTGACTAGGTTGCCCCAGCCACTCTGGGTGGCTTCCAACGAAAAATAGGAACAGTAACAACAAACACAAAAGTTTCCCAAAACACAGCTGCCTTCAGATGTCTACGAAAATTGAATAGTTGTTTTAACTCTTTGACATGTTATGTACTAAGATTAAGTTGCAGTTCTCACTCAGGGCCAGTATGTAAATGAAGGATTGAAAACTGTCATTCCTGATTGGTTAGCTAGTTGTGAGTTGTTGCTGTTTCAAGTTACTTAGTACTATATAAAGCAGCCAGCTAGGCTGCAGTCAGTCTGATTCCAGGAGCAGTTCTAACTGCTGCAATAAAGAGCTGTGATCCAAAAGAGCTGTGTCCTTCGTCCATCTTTTCCACTATTCAACATGACATATGCTGGGTGGGGATTCCACAGGGCATTTTTATGCACATTTAACTCTAGTAAATGCATTTGGGGCTGCAGTGTGCTCTGTGTGGGGCTACGACTGAAGTAGACTTGGAAACTACAATTGATCCAGAATGCAACTGAGAGACTGCAGACTGGAAGCAGCCACCAGGAGCACATAACACCAGTCCTAAAAGATCTACATTGGCTCCCAGTACATTTCTGAGCACAGTTCAAAGTGTTTGTGTTAACCTTTAAAGCCCTTTTAGGCTTCAGTCCTGTAAACCTGAGAGTGGCTCTACCCTGATTGTTCAGCCCAGACACTGTCTGGAAAATGAGAAGTAGAATCAGGCTGGTGGTTGGATTGAGGCCCACCCAATTGGTGTGTATGTGTGTGATGTTTGACTGGGCCACTGAAGGGCCCCCAATTTATTTCCAGTGCAAAGAACATTTTTACTGCCCATCCCTAATTTTAAATGATTTATTGGCCATGTGTTTTTTTTGTACTGGATTATACTACTGATTATATTTTACTGCTACCCATCTGGACATTTTATGATGTAGAGACAGCATAGGAATGTTTTTTAACAATTAAATGAAAGACCACTCATTGAGCCAAATCTGGTTCCAAGGTTTGCTGCTGCCAATTCAGTTGCAAAAGAATGGGGCTGAAGAATCTTTATTTGCATCAGCAACTAGCCATAGCAATAAAATAAAATGTACTGAAGATAGAGATAAAAACTTAACTATACAAAATACATTTTGGAGGTTTGCATCACTAATCAAATAATAGATCATATTCTAATTGCCCCCGCTAAAAACCTTGCAGTTATTGCTGACACCTTATCAAAATAATAGGGTTCTTTAGTAGGGCATCTAGAATGATGATGCAGTTTTATTAACTGATATTTAACTGAATGTTTTATTAAAACAAAAAAATTTCCTTCTAGTAGCACCTTAAAGACCAACTAAGTTAGTTCTTGGTATGAGCTTTCGTGTGCATGCACACTTCTTCAGATACACTGAAACAGAAGTTACCAGACCCTTCTATATAGTGAGAAGGTGGGGAGGGGTATTACTCAGAAGGGTGGTGGGAATGGGTGATTGGCAGATAGCTGTGATGAGCTTGTTGACGACTCTTAATGACTGCAATAAGTTGCAATTCAGCATGCCATCAAATGCCAACAGTGTATGCCATCAAATGCCAACAGTGTCCTTCAGCTCTCTATATTAGACAAACAGGCCAAACCTTACGCCAAAGAATAAACGGACATAAATCTGACATCAGGAATCACAAGACAGAGAAACCAGTAGGAGAACACTTCAATCTCCCAGGACATTCTATACAAGATCTCAAAGTAGCTGTTTTACTACAAATTTCAGAAATAGACTGGAAAGAGAAGCTGCTGAATTGCAACTTATTACTAAACTTAAAACCATGGAGAGACCTGGTCTGAACAAAGACATTGGATTCTTATCTCATTATACATGACAAAGCCATTTTTCACCTTCTCACCCCTTGCTTTTTCCTGTAAGACCTATTGCAGTCGTTAAGAGTCGTCAACAGGCTCATCACAGCTGCCAATCACCCATTCCCACCTCTTTAAGGTGCTACTAGAAGGAATTTTTTTTTGTTTTGACTATGGCAGACCAACACGGCTACCTATCTGTAACTGAATGTTTTATTGGTGGCCTCTGTTTTTACTGATTTACTGTATTTTTGGTTTTAAATGTATCTTGCTGAATTTTGTGTAAACTGCTTAGAGATTTTGCATATTAAATAATATATAAATATTATTGGTTGGAGTGAAGATGATGGAAAGGTTGCAGTTCAGAGCTGGGCCTCCTACTTCACAAGCTGACCCTCCAACTAAACTAGTTGTGGTCATAAAAGATTACAGGTCAGAAAATGCTGCAAGGGATTTTAGAAACAATAACTTGACTGAAATAGAAGGGCCAGGAAAGTGTGAAGGACAAGGTCATGACTAGGCCAGAGAATAAAAGGTGAGGTTTTTAAGCAAAAGGAAGCTACAAATAAGGCAAGCAGCAGAGGGCTCCGAAACTGTACTGGTTACTCACTGACTTTTGCTGAAGAATGAAAGGATGCCAACAATCATCCTGACAGCTGACACTGGCAAGTTGGCGGGTGCTACTGAAATGTGCTCATTTTGCGTTTATATTAGATCATAATCACTTTCATTGGCAAAATAAGCTCCTGTCGTCGGCTCATTGTAGTGGGCTGCTACCTTGCATCTTGTATGTAAACTGTGAGGTTTCTGAGAGGCCTATCTTTGTTTATTTAAAGTTGGATGGGTTTCTCAGTAGCAAGCTGAACAGGACTCTCTCCTTCCTGCCCCTTCACCCATCCCAACAGAAGATAATCCACCGGACTGCGGTAGTCATTCAGTCACACATGCATTGAAAGAGGAAGGGGAAGAACAGGAACAGGAACAGGAACAATAAGGAGAGGTGAAGGTAAAGAAACTTGAATATCCATTTATGCAAGGACATGTTTATACATAGGCTTGAGTTACGTTCTTTACAAAGGTGATTCCCTATTTGTGCTATCCAGGAATTAGGGGAAATAAGTCACATATCATATACAGTGGTACCTCGGGTTAAGTACTTAATTCGTTCTAGAGGTCCGTTCTTAACCTGAAACTGTTCTTAACCTGAAGCACCACTTTAGCTAATAGGGCCTCCTGCTGCTGCCGTGCCACCGGAGCAGGATTTCTGTTCTCATCCTGAAGCAAAGTTCTTAACCCGAGGTACTATTTCTGAGTCTGTAACCTGAAGCGTCTGTAACCCGAGGTACCACTGTAATATAATTTTATAAGTGGTAGTCAATGTGGTCTCCTCCAAATGTTGATGGCCTCCAACCCACATCAGCCACAGTCAGCAAGGTAATGGTCAGGTGTGATGGGAGTAACAGCCAAAAATAATATGGAGGGCACCATTCTGGCTACCCCTGTCATGCTGCATATGACACATATGCCTTCTATGAGAAACACATTCAATATGCACTGATTCTGCTACTGTGGGGGGCATAATGCAATGGGAATTTCTCTGTGGGTTTCCTCTAGCCTGTTGAACTTTCATTACTACAGGTGATTCATGAAAGGGAAAGCAAGAGGTTTGACTTATGAATCCCAGGCTGACTTTGCAAGTCTCTCTCCCCCACCCCATTAGCTGAGAGACTTTACCTGAAAAGCACTGAAATATTATGAACAGCATGGAACTGTCTTTGCCAAGTTTAACCAAACTTCAAAGCTTTCATTTCCCTTGGCCTCTATTTCTCTCCTACTCTGACTGGGTTGCAATGCTTCATTTGCCTCACAAACCAACTGCATTAGTTTTGTTATTCCATAAAAGCTTCTTTCCACTCACTGGACATAGATAGGAAGTGGCTTTAAAATGATTCCAGTAATGTGATGCCGCCTGCGGCCTCCTGATAACTGCTATGCAGTCCACAAAATCATCTGACATCTTTGAAATGCTAATACTCTACCTGTACTTTGTTTAACCCATTCTTATTTCTGAGCTGTTATCTCTGCTATCAAACTGTTCATTTGGGTCTATTGGTCTGGCATCAACTATTTCTAAAGGCCTCTTTGCACGCTATGACACATACATAGAGTGCCATAGAAATAGTCTCCATGTGATTGTTTCTATATGCTGTGGGTATAAATTGTAGCAAACCTTGCCAGGTCTGTTTCCTGCATGATCCTGAGATTCTCAATATAAGCAATGGTGATTTCTGGTAGTCATGATCACAGAAATCCAACATGCAACATGTGTGATTTGCATGGCCAGCCATGCAATATATTATATCCCTAGGGCAGAGGAGCTATCACACAAAGATTATTTCATTCTTTTTCCAGACGGCTATACTGAGTAATTGTAGATAAGTCGTAATACCAAGTGAATGAGATAATTAGTATCACATCTCCATCCACCAGAATAGATTCTTACAGATGTGTAAGAAGATGGGTCCAGTGTTGAAAGATTAAGACCCAGACATTAGTAGTGAACAAAAGAATGGCCTGAGTACTGCAAAAATGCATGTGACAAATTTAAAGATTGAGAAATGAACTGGACACTCCAGAAATTATTGCTTTTTTTGTTTGTTTAGTTTGCACTTACCAACCTCCACAACACTAGAACAGTTGGGATCTGTGAAGCCATCAGGACACTCGCAAGAGTAGAAATTGTCATTCAATCCAGACAAGCAGATGCCTCCATTTTTGCAGGGGTTGGAGTCACATATATCCCCTGTGAATCAAAGAAAGGATTTCTCACAATCTTTTGAATATATAGTTTTCAAAATCATGATGAATGCTGCTGAAAATATAGTTTATTGATAGTTAAGAGCAGATGCAGTATTCCCTAGCAACAAATTATCTAATGAACTATTAAATGTTCTACAGTATTCTCTTGATCGGTTTCTGTTAGGACTTTTACGGGAACAACCTTCATAGAAAGTGATGCTCCCTTCAATTATCATGGCATAAAGAGTTGTATTCTTGTGGAAACAATTTTAAAGGAGTGGAAGCAAATGGGTGTGTTTTCATCTCTGCAACATTAACCAGTTATTGGAAACTAGTGCTAAAACTTAGAATCCTCTCAAGCCTTGTCCGTTCTGGTGACCTCAGATTATGCAGGACATTAGGTTTTATCAGCTCTAGCCAGTGTGGCCAATAACCAGGAGTAACTGCAGTTGTAGAGAAAAACACATGGAGGCACCTGGTTTAGGATAAGAACAGGTAGAAGATTGTTTTTCAATAACAAGAGACAACATGATCCAAGGAATCCATAGATTCCCAAAGCAATAGAAATATGGATTCCCAAAGAAAGTTTGTGCAACAACAAAGCATCATAATAGCATTTTATGCAGACCTAAAGCAAAAAAAAAGGAGATACCCAGATGCACTGTTCTAAATACAGTATGTGTTTGTGGATGGGGTTGAGGGAAGGAAATCCTGATATTATTTCTGTGAGCTTCCTTCCAAATGTGTTTGCTATTCTTTGCTAACAAGTATCCCAATCTCCTTTGGATTTTTCTACAAGTTAACAACCACCCCCTCTCAAGACCTTCCCCAATACCTATACACCATTAGGATGGATTCCCACTTTCTTTGTGTACTAAAATAGTGTGGTCCCGAATAAAATTCACATGCACCTTGCCAGATATAAAGGATGTGTGTGTGTGTGTGTGTGTGTGAGAGAGAGAGAGAGAGAGAGAGAGAGAGAACATTTCAAGGGCACTTCCCTCAAAGACACACCCAAATATTGCAATGCCCAGTCTTTTTTAATTCTACAATTTCATGCTCTTCAGAGTTGTATAATTGTACCTTAGAATTATAGAGTTGGGTCTAGAGGCACCTCCTGACAGAGGAAACTCCTTTGACTCCAACACCTTTGGGAAGAGTTGTCCCTTTCTGCTTTAGCTACAATGTTCATTCATTCATTCATTCATTCATTCAATTTGTATACTTCCCTAAATACATAGATTTCAGGGTCATTCACAACATAAAAATACAAGCTAAAAACACAAACTACACAAGAAAAATGGGGGGCCCCCACAAACCAATAATCCCCCTACCCCACTCCTCCCAATAGTTCCTTTATCTAATTTGCATATTTGAATTCATTTTCTGATTGTTGATAAAAGAGCAAAACAGGAGCAAATATATAAAAACACAAGTATAAAAACACATACAAGTATATTTTTCCCTGGTTTTTAAGTTCTGCATGTTATCATGTATTGGTATTACAGAATATTCCACCCTCCTCCTGTAGAAGCCCAGGGCATCTAACAATAATCACACAAATAAAACTATGTAAAATAATAAAGCCAATCAGATCTCTAGTGGGAAGGAATTCCATAATTGATTTGCCACCGCTCTATAATAATCTTCCGAGCGGTGGCAAATCAATTATGGAATTCCTTCCCACTAGAGATCTGATTGTGTTCTCCTCCCTGGTTTACTTTAAGTTAAAAACTAGACATTGCAATATAGTTTTTTGAGCCATTTATTGCTGCTACTGCACTATATTTTCATTATTTACTGTATTTTATAGCATATTGGCTTTATTATTTTACCACAAAGGTTTTGAGAATCATATTTTCAGGAGCTTCTTACTGGAAATTTGGGATAGGCATAAAAACATATTGGAACCTAAAATCCCACACTGGTTGTCTCCATTAGAGGTAATGAGAGTAAAGAAAATTAATATGAGAGGAGACTGGATTACTTATGGAGACTTGGTAACCAAAGTGGGGGGGAAATGGATAATGAAGCCATATGAACAAGTAAAAGATTATGTGTTTGATTGGTTACACTACTTTCAGGTAAACGAAATGTTTAAAAAGGAATTAAAAGAGAGGGGATATTCAGAAAAAGAATCGAAATTTCAAACAGAGATAATAAATAATGATATTAAGATAATGTCAAAAATGTACAAAATTTTACTGGAATGGCAAACGAAGGACGAGGAGGTTAAATCGGTTATGATACATTGGGCCAGGGACTTTGGTTATAATATACAATTGACTGGGAAAAAGTATGGAATAAAAATATGAAATTTACTGCATGTGGGGCGATAAAAGAAAATATCATGAAAATGGTATATAGATGGTACATTACACCGGTTAAGTTAGCAAAAATGTATAAGACATGCAATAAGTGTTGGAAATGTAATGAAAAAGAAGGATCATTTTATCATATGTGGTGGAAATGTAAGAAGGTTAAGGGTTTCTGGGGAATGATATATAAATGATATATAACGAATTGAAAAAGATGTTTAAATATACATTTGTAAAATGTAGGAATAACAGGAAGAGAGATTATCAGAAGGGATTATAAACTTTTTCAATATGCAGTAACAGCAGCAAGAACCTTAATGGCCCAAAAATGGAAACAAGAGGATCTACCGACTCTTGAAGAGTGGAGAATGAAACTTATGGATTACGCAGAATTGGACAAAATGACTGGGGAAATTAGATATCAAAAAGACCACAAATTCATCAAGGACTGGGGAAAGTTTACGGATTATCTGGAAAATAGATGTGATGTACAGTCAACGTTAGTCGGTTTTAAAGAGGCTTTGTGATTGTTAAAGATGTACTGTAAAAGGAAAACAGAAGTGTTAACTTACTATTAACTGGCAATACAAGACATGAAAAATGCGTACTTGTCAGAGCCGCCCCTATGTCCCAGCTCACAGAGGACCAACGCCCGGCTGTAGTTATATACAAAAGTCTTTATTGACGTTCAGTTTCCATTTCAAAGCCACAGCATGCAGCTCTACATCTTAAACCCTAGACCGGCGAAGCTCCGTCTGAATCTCCTCCCCTTCCACACCAGTTTAAGACTCTAGCCTTGCTCCACCTCTTCCTTAGCTCCTTCCTCCTCTGGGCCCTCCTGCCCGCTGGGGTTTCATCCTTTCTGGACTCTTCTGACGCTGACCCCCCTGATTCTTGCCCCTCCTTCCGGCGGGCTTTAGGACCTGGCTCCCTATCCGGGCTACCTGCTGTGCCGCTCGCCTGTACGTTTGAACTTGGCGTGCGCACCCAATCGGCAACCTTCCTCTTGACCGTTCCCCTGCTCTCCGATGGAGGCGTGGTCAATCCTGACTCATCTTCTCTCGCTGGTGGTGAATCCGCTGGCCCCGATACCTGGGACTCCTCCCCTCCACTACGCTCTGGTGGGGAAGCTGGTCCTGATTTCCAACTGCTGCTCTGGGAGTCCCCGCTGGCCCCTTGCTTCTGGGGTGTCCCCCTTGGGGCCCCCCTTGCCCTGGCCACCGGCGCCCCCTTCTGTGAATCTTCCGATTCGCTGGAGAGGCTCATGGAATCTCTCGGGCTACTGTCATATTCTCCTGCGCTGCCCTCGGATTGCTCCCCCTCGCTCTCCATCGCCTCCCCTCCCTGCGCTCCCGCTGCGTCCCTGACAGTACTGAATAAGAAATATGGATTATTGGTGGAGGAGCTGGTGGAAGTTCAAAAATTGTAAAATACGAGAATAAGATTGTGTTGAATAATTTGTAAAAGAAAATTTAATAAAAAATTATATATAAAAAAGAGAAACTCAAATTGATGCACCTGTCATCCTTACTGGTGGGATTTTTAAATAACTTAATTTTGCTTTGCAAAGAAAACTTTGTGTCCTGAATATGACATACAATTTTGGCAGGATCTTGGTAAAAGCATTTCAAATTGGACAGCTGTCATGCAGAGCTTCATATTACCAGGAAAGCATCTATCTGAATAGCATCACTTTGACTTCACAGGAGTTTGATTAAGCACTTTGATGTCAGATGTCACTCTGATTTTAAATTGCATGTCGAGTTGCAAATTTTAAACGTGCTTCTCTATCCTACTTTCATAGTCTTGTTTTATAATATCAAAAATGTTTGAGACTAGCTCATGCATTTTACCAGCTGAATTCCCTTTCTTTGTGCATGCATGTGTCTAATTTTCAATTTAAAAAATTCACTTCCTCTTATTAGGAATAGAGTTTCTTACCTACTTAAGTGCTGAGAGGTCCAGAATTATGTAGTTTCCTCTGGATGAGAAAGCACCAGAGGCTTATGATGTAATATGTTTTATTTACAAACATACACAAGCAAAGCACAGTAAAAGCAAAATGGTTGATTCCCAAAGCACTAGTGTGGATTCCTACAGCCTCCAAGACAGGCTGCTTCCTATCTGGCTATACTTATAGTTATCAGCTTCTCTCTTTCTCTGTCCAGATTCAAATCCCCAATTGCTTTATTTTCTCCAAAGATAAAAACTGCAGCTCATTGTCCTAAAATTTCACCCCTGAATTCACTCCCATTATGGAAATATCGGCTAAACTAGTGCTCTGCAAAACAACAACAACAACAACAACAACAACAACAAAAAACTACCATTTCCCATCAATTAGTGAGAAACTGCATCCAAATCCTACCCACCAAATCCTAAGTACCTTGAGAAAGGAGGTAGAAAAATGGAAGCCTCTTTCACACTGAAAGAAAACAAACTGGAGGGCAGGTTTCAGCACAGCACTAAGACAAACAAATCTGACTATTAGCAAGCAGATAGGTAGCCGTGTTGGCAGGGGCGCCGACTTATAAAAAATATTGGGGGGGCCCATACCGGGGTCCTGCCCCGGGAAGTTTTCTAAATTTTAGATGAAAATTAGTGAGTTTTAAAGTTTTTTAAAAGTATTTTAGAGTCATATGATCAACATTAGAACCCCGAAAACTCGACTCTCTATAACTCCACACTCCGGGAAACTCGACAAGCCTGAAACACTTTTTGGCTTTGAAAAAAGAAACAAAACATAAACACGCACGGTATTTTCGTAAAAAGCTAATTTAATTTACAGTAACAATTATGCTTATAGACTATTACAGAGCAGTGAATATATAGCTCTGAAAAGACTGAAATGATATTTAAATAAATCCTAAACTATCATTAAAAGAATAAAACATAAAATATTGCTGTCACACAGTAATAGCACTTTGATTAATAAGTGAAATAGCTAATTTAAGCTTACTTTGAATAAGGCTGAGGGTTCATTAAATAAAAATAATATCTCAAAGTTAATGCTTTAATACAGTTAATAAAGTTAATACAGTATGCCTAATACTGTATGTAAATACTGTAATACTGTATGTAAATAACGGGCTTTAATTGGGTCTTACACCCTAAAAATATTTAAGTATTTGAAAATAACTAATACAGTACTATAGTAATATAGAAATACAGTACTAAACTAGTACTAATAATTCAAAACTGAAAAATTAACATTCTGTATGTATTTAATTCTCTATTTTATAAAGATTTTTAATATCTGACAGTGAGTTTGGAGTAGCCCAATGCAAAAATCCTGAGGATCCATGTGGATCCATGCTTTGTAACCACGTTTTTGCACCACTGTGACCCTAGGCAACAGTGGGTGCGTGATTTTTTTGGTGCAAGATGTAGCCATGGACATGCTATGTGATCTGATGGTGAATTTGGGGTGACCCAATGCAAAGATCCGGAGGATCCATGTGGATCCGTGCTTTGTAACCACGTTTTTGCACCACTGTGACCCTAGGCAACAGTGGGTGCGTGATTTTTTTGGTGCAAGATGTAGCCATGGACATGCTATGTGATCTGATGGTGAATTTGGGGTGACCCAATGCAAAAATCCTGAGGATCCATGTGGATCCGTGCTTTGTAACCACATTTTTGCACCATTGTGGCCCCAGGCCACAGTGGGTGCGTGATTTTTTTGGTGCAGGCTGTAGCCATGGACATGCTATGTTATCTGATGGTGAATTTGGGGTGACCCAATGCAAAAATCCTGAGGATCCATGTGGATCCGTGCTTTGTCACCACGTTTTAAATGGGGAGGGAAGGAAAAACACAGAAGGGACAAGAAGCACAAGAGGGATGTGCGGAGAAGCAGCTGGCTAAGAATGCAGGGGAGGAGTTTAACGGGGTGGGGGGGAGGAAAGGAAGGCAAAAGTCCCCCCCCCAAGCCAGCCCTCTCTCTCTCTCCCACCTGTTTTTCGGCTGCCTGCGAGTCCCTAGAGCACGGAGAGGAGGAGGTGGTGGGCTGGAGCCTGCACGCAGTGTGACTAGGAAAGAATTAGAAGGAAGGACTCGATCCTTTCCTTAACCCTCTGCTTGCCAGGAGGGCAGGGGATTCCCTGCTCTTTGTTGAGTTTGAGCAAACGCAGCAACAGAAGCGGGTGGGCAGTAAGACCCTGAGGCAGAATGCAGGAAAGCAGCAGCTTCTGCCTTCCCTCCGCCCAACCGCCCAACCTTATTTTTGCCTGATTTTTGCCTATTTTTGCCCTTCGCTCTGGCGAGTCAGCTCCAGGGACCACACATTCGCTCAATAACACGCACAGACATTTCCCCTTACTTTTTAGGAGAAAAAATCTGTGTGTTATAGAGCGAAATTTACGGTAATAATTTTCTTAAATTATTGGGGGGGCAGAGCCCCCCCAAACAAATTTTTGAGGGAGCTCGGGCCCCCTCAGGCCCCATGGAGTCGGCGCCTATATGTGTTGGTCTGCCATAGTCAAAACAAAAAAAATTCCTTCCAGTAGCACCTTAAAGACCAACTAAGTTAGTTCTTGGTATGAGCTTTCGTGTGCTATCTGAAGAAGTGTGCATGCACACGAAAGCTCATACCAAGAACTAACTTAAGGTGCTACTGGAAGGAATTTTTTTTTGTTTTGACTATTAGCAAGCAGTCAGCTTAACAAAGGATAGTTACTCAGCAAACAACAGTGACGTCACAGTCAGGAGGCTGGCTCTGTTGCATTATCCCCTGTTTAGGGAAGTTGTTAATGTTTGATATTTTATTGTGCTTTTAATTCTGTTGGGAGCCACCCAGAGTGGCTGGGGAGGCCCATCCAGATGGGTGGGGTATAAATCTTCTTCTGCTTCTTCTTATGTATACAATTACTGACTGACACTTGCATGCATGAAAGGGTTATCCTGAGCTCAAATTACCAGAGTGGGTGTGCCCTAGCATGCTCTCAGCAGCCTCTGCTCCCCACCCTCTCAGCCTTTTCTTTGCTCTTCGTACTTCCTGGAGCAAGTGAAGAAGGAGCCATGTGGTTTGGCTCCCAACTCAGCAAATGCTGCAAGTGAACTGAATCTCTCTAAAAGATTTCATAACCTACTTCTTTGCTAACCCAAAGATTGCATGATTCTTTCGTAAATGAGTGATGAATTCCATTTCCCCCCTAAAATTAATAATAAGAAGCAGATTAAGATGAAATCCTAACCCCGTTTACCTGGAGTAAGCATTGTTGAAGTCAATGTGATTTACTTCTGAGTAGCCAGTTAGGATTGTAGTTTTAGTGCATATGAGCTGCCTTTGGCAACAAACAGCAAAGCAAAGAGGCACCTATATATACACACACATCAATGACTTTCTAACACCTTAACAGTCCCTCTAATATCCAGAAACAAATACCTTGTGATATTCATTTCCCTGTGTATTCTTTTTCAAAGTAAATCAAGCAGCTAACAACCCATCAGTTAGCCATCTCCCTGGAGGGTTCCAAACCTCTAGCGAGCTTCTTGATAACAGTGTTATGAAATATCAAAGTGAAATGTCAAAAAAATGACATTAATTACTTATAATCTGTGGACTTAAAAAAGAAAAACCTTCTGTGAACAAATGTGGATTGCATTTGCTTCAAGGAATTCCATTCCTGAACACTGAGCAATTACACAAAATTTCCATATCTGAGCTTACAGCAGAATTCTCTGACATCTCTACTCTTGCACCAGGGATCCCAGAGTCAGGAGGTTTGCAGCCTATGCTCTCAGAGTACATACTCTCATTACATCCAGCACTGAACCCCCTCCACAACAGGGACCTGCATCTCCTGCACCTGGAGGGAATTGTCAGAAAGGAGGAGATATGCTAGGTTCCAAACCTGCCCATAGAAAGCCGCTCTGAGCCCGGCCTTGGCTGGGGAGGGTGGGGTATAAATAAAAATTTTTTATTATTATTATTATTATTATTATTATTATTATTATTATTATTATTCTACTTCTCAAGGAAGGTTCAGAGTTTGGGAGTACATAGGAGGCATAAAAGTAGGGCCAAGTTGCTCACCATTGTGCCCTTGGAGCTTTTTAACAGCATTGGGAAAATATAGTCATGCAAGCTATACCTGCTATAGTTCTGTCTTTTATACATCTATATTTTACTTATATATATATTCAAAGCATTCGTTTATTTCTACTCTATTAAAAGTGCAGGAGCCCAGTTTCCCCTTTCACCTGGCCAACCAAGTATAGTATGCTTATTCAAAGCATTACAAACATTAACAAAAGAAAGTGGTAATGCTAACATGAACAAAACAGCACTGTCACAGGATCAGGTACACATTTGTTTCCTTGATGACTGCATGTGTTGCTCCAATCAAATTGCTTCTCTTTAAAGAGCTAGGCTCTCTTCTTGCCACACACTGCATGCATCTTGGTGTACTGTATCCACAAACCTCTTTTAACAACACAATCTCCAGCATGTCTGCTCTAAAGTAAAATCCTGCTGAGTTCAATGGTGCTTACTCTCAGGTAAGTGGGCATAGGATTGCAGGCTATATTTGCCCACAGTTATGCAGAGGGCCCAAGTTCCTCCTCTGCCCAGGTTCAAACTGCAGATCAAAAGCTTTTTGCAAGTCTCAGAAACTTCGCCTGTAATCGGGAGGTAAATTATGCAGGAGCATCGATGTTGTTCAGTTCAGGATGACTGCCAGTTCTGCAAAGTGTCCTTTATTTGCCTTGCCTTGCCTTTCCTGGATTAGTTCCTAGCCCAATCTTAATCATGCCCTGGACCAAACTGTAGTTCCAAAACCTTGCTGCCAGACCACCAGTGCTATCCCATTCAAGCCTGCTGCCAGTAGATTCTCGTCTCCCAAGAATTTATACATATGTATGATTACAAACAGATGCAGCCAGTTTTCCAACTTATGGGCTCCTGGATTGTAGGAGCCTGATTTCCCCACTCTAAGGTTTGCATAGGGAATAACTGGAGAACTTTTAAAAAAGTCTATAAAGGCCTTCCTTCCCTATAGTTTCACACTACACTTGGTCCTGTCTTTTTGGCTGTGGGCTACATTTCTCCTTGCTTCACCTCTTGCAGTTTCCTTTCCCTGTGGCTTTTCTAATTCATGGGTCTGTTTCCTCCACCTTTTCATTTCACCACTGCTGACAGGCTTTTGGATAGACAAGTCCTCTTGAGCCTCAGTCCCTGGCTGCAATACTCCACAGTTCAAGCTTGCCGGCCACTCACTGACTACATGGGTGGGGGCATGAAGCGGGTCTCCACAGTTGGGCCTCAGAGTGAACTTCAACACCTTTTAGCTGCTGTTCAAACATGACACTAATCCCATGACATTCCATTTCCATACTCTCCTTCAAGGTTGCTGTGATTTCTTCTGCCAGTCATTGTTGCAATGCTCTGATTTCTTTTTTCAGGAATGCTGTTCATACACCAGCTCCCATTTCCCTCCAAGGAAAAAATATATCACACTGTCCTCCTTAAGCATTGTGATTTACAGTAGGTGGCAAGAAGACCACTGGTAAGACTACAGGGTTTAGTTTCCCCTACATAAGAAGGTACAGGAGACTTATGTCATCTTGTACATGTGTGTTTGATTTACAAATATACAAGCAAGGCTAATAGAAGCCTGCATTAAACAACATAACCTCTAATCCTGCTTCAGGTTACCCAAATCAGCAGCATAAACCTTTGCAATTCCCCAGCCTAATCTCAGCCCAACTGGACTCACAGTGTATTTGTCTCCAAACTACAACAGCATTCTCTCGCTTCCTCACCCCCCTCCGCCTTTGCAAAGCACTGGTCTCAAACCTGATTCCTGCAGGTAAATTGCCCATTTAGTAAAACATCTCCCCTCATTAGCTTCCATTGAGGAAACATCAACTGATCATCCCTATTAGCAAGCAATCAGCTTAACAATGGATAGCCATCTAGCAACTACATCACCATCAATATAAACACTAACTACTCATGCATATTATTTTACAAGAAAATAAATGTTTGTTATATATCACCCAATACACCCACCTATCCATATGTAATTACACTACTGTGCACTAACAGGTAACCAGTATAATAAATACAATAATTTGCATGCTAAAAGGACACTTGTAGCACATTTTAAAAGCAGAGTTAATGCATATAGTCCAATGCATGTTTGGCACAATATACCAAGCACTGTAATCTCAATTAATTTCAGCAGAGCTTGAATCTAGATGGTGGCAATTGATGACTGCTGCATCCAGTGTTCCTAATCAAGAGATTGCGGTGTGCAGCATGCAATGTGGTGCTGCCCTTTTGACAAGACTAACAACCAGCTGAGGAAGAGAAGAAAACAAATAGTGGTGCTGTCACACAGTAGACCACAATGCCCCCCAGCAGATTCCCTTACCATAGAACTGGGTTTTTGACCACAGGAAAGAGTAATCAGAAGAGAGGGACAGAGCAGAAGTTGTACAGAGGATGTAGTCATTTCTGACTTCTCCCTGCCATCCCATTTCTCTGTGGGTCTTTTGCATGCAGCCATCTTCTTCTCATTTCCCACTCCTGCCCTGCATGTGCTGTCCCTCAAAACATAAGAAGGCTGCTTTCTTGCTGAGCTTGTGCTTTGAAGTTGAGAGCGAGTGGGTTGGAAATCAGAGTTCACAGAGGTAGGTGGTATTCTGGTTCTTTGCTGCATGCTAAGATGGGCATGAGCCCCCTACCCCCTTCATTCAGCACCTGGTTTTGTCCAGTTTTCTTGCTTCCTTCACCTCCCCAACCTTCCTTTTTCTTCCGGGAACTCCTGTCCAGTTTTTGCTTTTGGAGTTTCTTCAGGAACATGCTCTGTCCCTCTGGGCCACCTTCCAGGAAGTGCAGCCAGCTCAGAGGCTGCAAGCAGTGGCACAAAGCTTCCCCCCTCCATCTAGGGGGAGAAAACCCTGCCTGCCAGTGTGCAGCCAGCTGAGATCAAAAGCTTTGCACTGCTTCAAGTAGTGCCTTAGGCTTCCCTCCCACTTTTTTTTACAGAAATAATAATAATTTCACTAGAGCCAGATGACACTGAAGTCCAGAGAGCCCAAAGCAGGCTGGATTACACCAGGCACCTGATGACATTTGGCAGTGGACCAAAGATTCCCCATGTCAGCTTTACAAAGTTGCAAAGTTTCATCAATTACATTTTTCTAAAACTTGTAAGTACTGTAGTGTAGCAGGAGGTGCCATCTCAGAGAGAGCACTCCTCTCTCTGACACATGCCTCTATAATCCTAAAAAAGTATGCCTTCTTTCTACAGTGATATTTATACTCAGGTTTATGCTACTCAAAGCAATTAACCAATCAACCAAAGTTCATCTGATGAATCAGCAAATATTGCATTCAATTGGGTAACAGCTCTTAAACCTTTAACATGAGTCTGATTGTATCCAGAAACATGACATGTAGGCCAAAATATTTTTGTTTGCATGGTACACTCAGGCCTTAGATTTCTATGCATAAAATTGTATATATATCATTTGTATCTAATGTTTCTAAGGAGTGCCATGAGATGCATGTTCATCTAGCTTAATGAGTGCCTGCTATAATGTAGGGCTTTTTAAAATAATAAATAAATTATTAATCAGGTCTGCCTGGCTCTACAGAGGAGTGTTACAAAGCGCTGTGGGTGGAGGGCAAACAGACTGCAGACATCCAAGCACCAGCAGCTTCCTACAACACAAAGCTTCAGAAAGCCACGTCTGCTGTTTTAATTTTAGAGCCATGATTTCAGCACTAAGATTGCCTGCATTGAATCTGTCTCCTTTCCAAATGAACAGGAAGAAGGGGGGGAACTCTGCCAGGTGTTAGGGAAGTAGGTCATTTTGAAAATTGGCACACGTGTGCCTGCTTTGTGTTTGTTCTGTGTCCTATCCTGCCAATTAAGCATCTGAGGGAGCTGCATGTTGGTTCAAGCAGAGAACCAATGACCTGCCTTTCCATATCTGAAAGCATCTGCTTTTCTGCTCTTCCCTGGCTCTCTTTGCGTACGTTTCATGCTGTTCACAGTGTTCTTTGGGGAGAAAAGGTGGCTAGAGGTCAACCTTAGAGAGATCAATTTGATATGTCTTTAGGGGGGGGGGGAGATGTTGTGGACCCAATTATTACCAACGTAAGTGGAAGATGCTCAGGGAATTCTGTTCCCAGCAATGTTAATAATTAATTTGGCAAAAGAAAATACTGCTTGTGCAAACCCATATGGAAAATCTGATTAAAATTAAATAGGAATCTTGGGCATAAGATAATGTTCCTGAGTTCATGTTGTTCAATTACACAGTCAATCTGTGTCAGGAGCCAAGCAGTCTTGGTGGGTTTGAGGATGAATGAGCACCAGATTTCTGTTTCTGGAAACCTTGTCTCATTTTATGCTGGGATTACATTACACACAGCTATTTGAATTATTTCTGGCTAGGATGTTTGAAAGTGTCAGAAACTGGCACAAAGAGTTTTAGCGAGCTGCCTAACTTACCGTCTGTAATTTGACCAATGGGCTACGTGGTATGTACCATCAGGATTTCTGCTACTGGGTCTTTTGTCAATACTATACTCTTCATAATGTGGAGACCATACTGTGCTTTCAGACTTGTGGTGCTGTTGGCTTCAGGCCCAGAATGTTCAGGGGCTCAGGCTTAAAATGTCACTTTTGCCACCTGGCAAACAGAAAGCACTGACCTTCATTACACTGCCTGCATTCACATGCAACATGAAGCCACAATTGCATTTTACGAGCCAAGGCAGGCAAGAGCTGCATGCAGGTACAGTCACTTTGTGCCTCCCTTTGCATGAGTTGCTGAACAAGCTAGGATTCAGAATTTATAGCTTCCCATACCATGAAAACCCAGAAACTGTAGGTAATGGCTTCAAAACATGACAATAAGAGCGCTTTCAGGCTGTCAGTATTTTTGGCTGGGATTCAATCACTTGTCAGTAAATTGCAGTTGACTGGGAGGTCTTGTGCAACAAACCTGCTTCTCCAAAAGATCAGACTTTTTGCAATAAGGCAAGTGATGTGAAAATTCATTAGAAATTGTGTGATAGTACTTGCTTTGACACAGTATCATCTCGCCTTCCCATTAACAAATCAGAATGAATGTCATTAAAAAGCCAACATTGTGCAACCTCCCTGCAAACAAATCAGGAAGAGTGCTCAGTAAACAGGTCAACTGATAGAATCCTAAGCCAACTTTAAAGCATGGTTTCATATCTTGGTATGATTTAAAGTCACTGGGTTGTTCACATATAATGGGAGGCTATGGTTGGAGGCTGAATCCTTGCTTGTATTGCTGCTCATAATAAGGAAGGAATGAAGCAGCTGTAAAGGGACTGAGTGATAATGATGCATGTCTATCCCATCTTAACCAGGATTTCTAGCTTAGCCCTGTGTGCAGGCACAGCTATTGTGAGTGAACACATGACGAGCACAGAAGGCCTTATTGCACTTTCAGTATAATTAGTTTTGTATCTAGTCCCATCATTTTAATTATTAAAAATAAATTATTAAAAACAAAATTAAAATTAAATTATTAAAATTAAATTATTAAAACTAACCCAGAATGAGGCAGCTAGACTGGTGACTGGGAGTGGCTGCTGGGACCATATAACACTGGTTCTAAAGAATCTTCATTGACTCCCAGTGCATTTGTGAGCACAATTCAAAGTGTTGGTGTGGACCTTTAAAGCCCTAAATAGCCTCTGCCCAGTGTACCTGAAGGAGTGTCTCCTTCCCCATCATTTAGCCCGGACAGTGGGGTCCTCCTCCTAGGGTCTTCTGCTGGTTCCCTCACTGCAAGAAGCAAAGTTACAGGGAACCAGGTAGAGGGCCTTCTCGGTAGTGGCGCCCTCCCTGTGGAACACCCTCACTTCAGATGCAGAGGAGATAAAGAACTACATCACTTTTAGAAGACATCTGAAGGCAGCCCTGCATCAGGAAATTTTTATTGTTTGATGTTTTATTATGTTTCAAGATATGCTGTAAGCCGCCCAGAGTGGCTGGGCTGGGGAAACCCATCCAGATGGGTGGGGTATAAATAATAAAATTATTATTAAAGGTAGAATTGGGAAACTGGTCAGTATTACCCAACAGGAATTAAAGCTTCTTATCCCTACAAACGATTTCAGTTTTCAGTGTGTGCATAGCAAATAACATCACACTATTTTGAGAAAACAAAATTGACATATCTTTGTTAGGTTTTTGTTCCATTTTCCATGCTTTGCTTGCTGCTGCTCAGTTGCTTTCAGAAGCGTTTTTCCTACTTTAAACATTATTGTAACTGACACAATTTTTCCTCCCCCCAAAAAACATTAAAAAATGAAAGTTCAAATTCTGTCCTATATAAGTAGCTAACATAACAGAGATCCTGAAATATGAATGTTCCATAACCCTTAAGAGGAAGAATGTAATAACTAGCTTTCAAGTCCATAGCCACTCTCTACCTCCCAAAAAACTACAGCAGAGAGAATTATTGTGGCTGCTAAAATTCCAATTTCCCCTGCACAAATAGACTACTCCAGCTCAGAAGGTATTGTGCAAAAATCCTACAAACTGTTGCTCTCCAAAACTGTGAATCTATTCCCCCACCCTTTCCTACCAACAATGCTTTGCTGTGTCAGGCACAGAGCCAATTAAACACTGCAGCAATGCCACTTTTCTGGGCTCACTAAGCATCTTACAGCAAATTCTTATGCACATTTACTGGGAAGTTTCACTGTGTTCCATGGGGCTTGCTTCTAGGTAAGTGTACATAGGATTTCAGCCTGCAAAAACTGAACTCTCTCTCCTTCTCCAACCTTCATCTCAAAAGCATGTTTAAATATTCTATTCTATAATAATAATACTTTCCCATAACAGTCAATGCATCAGATTATATTTGGTTAGGATTTTCTACTCCTATCTAGATTGCATGCAGGTCATGTGTCCCTACAGCTCAACATTTATTATACTATTGATGGATAGGTTGCAAACTTTTTCAGACAACTAGGTGGCAATGATTATTTGGTGGGTGGGTAAAGGTAAAGGTAAAGGTAAAGGTAAAGGTAAAGGTAAAGGTAAAGGGACCCCTGACCATTAGGTCCAGTCGTGACCGACTCTGGGGTTGCGGCGCTCATCTCGCTTTACTGGCTGAGGGAGCCAGCATTCAACCTCCCCCTCTAGTCATGTGAAACACACGTGAACCCATCACTACAGCTAATGCCAATTAGGCAGGGGTCATCATGACCATCAATATGCTGCAAGCAGGGCTTCCAAACCAGCTTGCCTTTTCAGGTCAACACAGCAGTCCTTCAGACCCCTGGAACTGCTCAGCAGAACAATATGAAACCCGTGTCCCTGACTTCAGGAAAATTTTAATCACAACACACATTGCACATTTTTATTCACAGCTAGTCTTCCAAAATGGCTAATGACTTACTTTTTTTTAAAAAAAAAAAAATGTTCATACTCTAAGGGCCCTTTCAGGAATGAGCCCTGGTGTAATTGCTTAAACTACACCATGGATAATCTGGCCTTGGCTGTAATTCTGCTTGCACTTTCCAGAGAGTAAGCCCCGTTAAACAGCAGAATTTACTTCTGTCTAAACAAGCAGAAGGGATGCGGGTGGCGCTGTGGGTTAAACTACAGAGCCTAGGACTTGCCGATCAGAAGGTCGGCGGTTCGAATCCCCACAATGGAGTGAGCTCCCATTGCTCGGTCCCTGCTCCTGCCAACCTAGCAGTTCGAAAGCACATCACCTTACCTTACCTTTGGCAGGAAGGTAAACGGTGTTTCTGTGCACTGCTCTGGTTCACCAGAAGCGGCTTAGTCATGCTGGCCACATGACCCAGAAGCTGTACACCGGCTCCCTCGGCCAATAAAGCGAGATGAGCGCCGCAACCCCAGAGTCAGTCACGACTGGACCTAATGGTCAGGGGTCCCTTAACCTTTACTAAACAAGCAGAGGATTGTGCGGTAAAGTTGTGATCCTAAACTCACATGAGCAGATTGGGACTTACTTCTGCGTAAACATACAAAGGAGGCAGTGCATGAATTACACCTTATAGAATTATAATATAGGCTGTTACAGTCTTCCATCTCTGTATAGATTTTGTAATTAAAGTATGGTAATGCAATCCTTGGAGACATTTTTCTTCCACATTTCTGTTTGAACAAAACATCCTCGGTTGCCTTTCTATCACTAGAGTGTTTTTATAATCTTACTGCAAGTTTGCATTCTTGACATGGATTGATGGACTTCTACCATAATGATGTGCTGCATTATTTATGTAGAATGGCTGAATTGCATTTTTTTTTTCTAGATTGCCCTTTGCTGTCAGGCACAGGGCGGCATTATAGTTCAAGGAAAAACTAATATAGTGATTTGGAGGAATTACAAAATTATAAAAAGTGTTTTTACAACAACAACAAAAACACCTTTGTGATTACTGAAGAACAAAGTTCAGTTATTTACCTTAATCCACAGTGAAGTTAGTTTGCAGTACCTGAATTTAACAATGAGTCCGTAAGTGACTGTGGAGGCCAATTCTGGATCCACACATTCTTCCACAGTGGGGACATTGACTTCCATGCAGGAGTTGATCACGGTGTGGATTTGCCAAGCGTGCCTTTCTCTTAGCATGTTTCTCCCTTGCATCCTGAGTTTGAGTGTCTTCAAAGCCCATGACACCTTTGGTAAAGGCTGTTCTCCATTTGGAGCACTCACAGGCCAGTGTTTCCCAGTTGTCTGTTTATACTACATTTGTTTAGATTTGCCTTGAGACAAGACAGTCTTTAAACCTCTTTTGTTGATCACCAGCATTATGCTTTCCATTTTTAAGTTCAGAATAGAGTAGTTGCTTTGGAAGATGATTATCAGGCGTCTGCACAACATGACCAGTCTAATGATGTTGAAGAATCATTGCTTCAACACTGGTGATCTTTGCTTCTTCCAGTACACAGATATTAGTTTGCCTGTCTTCCCAAGTGATGTGTAAAATTTTTCAGAGACACTGTTGATGGAATCTTTCAAGGAGTTGGAGATGGCATTTATAAGAGGTCCATGTTTCACAAGCATATACTATAATAAGGTTGGTAGTACCATAACTTTGTAAACAAGCATTTTGGTTTCCCTGCGAATGTCCCGGTTCTCATATATGTGATTTCTCATTAAGATTACTGAATGTCTGATGACTCAAAATTGGGTATGTGAACTCTAGCACTATAATATATATACATTTTCAACCATTCTATACATTGGTGAAGGCAACACACACACACACACACACACACACACACACACTCATCTCATCTATTGCAAAGACCTGTTTTTTGCTGTCTGATGTTGAGAGATATATATCCTTTAGAACATCTAAATTTCTTGTTAAGGCTTTACAGATTTGGGCCAATAAACTTGAGGTGGAACAGGAAATGATTTATCCACTAGGGGTTGGGGAGTAGAAATGTAAACCATTATTAGTAGCAGTATTACTGCTATTATTATAATTATAATTATTTTATTTGTGTAACAACTGCTTGCTAAACACAATAAACCAAACTGACTTCAATCATTTTGGGCTGCATGGAGTTTTCAGGAAGCAGTTACTGTAACAAGTATGTGTTTCAATTTATTGAAACAATAGTTAAAGCTGTTGTAACTGTTACATAATAAAACCACAAACACTAGTTTTCTGCCAGGCTCCTCCACCTTGCACTAGTATATTTTAGAGGTACAATATTGGAGAAAAACCTGGAAATTGTAGTAGATTTAATAAAGGTAGCTAGAATGCTAATCTGTCAAAACTGGGAAAATCCTGAATTTCCTTCTCACACTGAGGTGTGAGAAATGGCTTACACAGTTAAGCTGACAAACTTAATAAAAGTATGGGGGAAGCAGCCTCCCGGATGACAAATCTGCAGGAAAATGGAGCTTGTTTCTCAAATTTACCATAAGAACTGATAGTGATAAACAACACAAATTTATGGAATTATAAACTACAAGAATTTATCAATTCATATGTATTATTAGGGCCTATATATTAATGGATTGTGCAGACAAATATAAGGCAAAACAAAACACCTCAAATTATGTGATGATATGAAAATTCATAGATGGTTTCTTCACACTCTGAAGTTAAACTACTTGATGTTACAGTCATCCAATATGAAACATGTATGTGTGAACCAGCTCAAAGTACCGATTCTCTTTGGATAAACTGTGCTGGAAAAGTATCTGGAGATTACATGCATGTGAAATTGAATGCAGAGATTAGATCACCACAAAAATGGCACAAGAATTAGTCTTATAATTATAGCTCTTTGTATAAGGCCTAATTTTCTTTCAGCTCTATCCTAATGGTGTTTACATCCTGCAACTGTGATGCTATATTGGAGGTCATATAAAATGCAATACACTTGGTTCTTTTATGGTAAAAGAAATCCCATCACCAGCAATGTCGGCACAAACTAGTTGCTCACATAAATGCTTCTTCAGAATGAAGCCTTTAAAAATGAAAGTCGATGCATCAAACCAAGTAGAATGTATAACAAATTAGGCTTCAATATTTCAAAATAAATGGGCCCTCAAGAGGCACAAATGTAAATTGAGAAGCATATTGTTGATTCAAAAGTGACATTTATTTTGTTCTGCACAATTTCACTGGCAGTAAGTCATATGGGCACTAGCGTTTTAAGAGAGCTTCACTAATTTGAGTATGCAAATTTAAATGAACTTTATCTCTCGTCTTAAGAAGAGTTATTGCACTCGTCTGAATATGCAGTTGGAAAAATTAAGAACAGATATTACATAATGCTGGAATTCAGTCTTAATTGCTAAAGCCCAAAATACCATATGCTCCCATCTTAACTCCTGGGTTGCTTGATGTGAGTCAGACTATTTGAAAAGGTTTGTTAATGCTCTGTCTTCTGCCTTTTGCCATTGCTTTAAGAAATAGTGTAGTTCACACCAATAACTAACAAAAACATTCATGAATGCTCTCTTCAAAATGAATTCCATTAAGGCATGCACAGATTTTCTTAAGCAGGAGTGGTACAAGCACAGAAATGTATGGTACTTTTTGACATCTGAACATTGTTCACCTTTGGTATAGAAGGAACCACTATAATCCGGTTTTATTTTATCTGCAAATATTTGCCCCTAAGAAACATACAGCCATCACATTTCCATTTCTTCCTTGGCCAACCAAGATGCATTTCATGTTTATATCTGAACATGGGCTCAATATTAAATTAAGCAAAATATTGTTGCAAGAAAAGTTGAATTCTCCAAGCTGTATATAAATATTTCTTTTATTTATATAATTTATAACTTCTCCATTAGAAATAAATAATAATACCTTTTTGTTTCAATATGAGGCAGTTAAAAGACAGTTAAAATACATTTTATTTATTACTTTTATTTATTACTTTTTTATCCACCCTCCCTAAAGCTCAGGGCAACATATATAGTCCCCACCCCATTTTATCTTCACAATAATTATGTGAAGTAGCTTAAACTGGAAGATATTGACTAGCCCAGTAAGCTTTATGGCTGAATGAGGATTTGAACCCAGGACTTCTAGTTCTATTCTGACACTCCAACCACTCAACCACATTAATTAACCAACTGTCATAGGAAAGGATTATGTTCTGTCCCTTAATATTCACCCCCTCCCCAATTTGTGCCTCAGTGCGATCTGTGCATATTTAAGGAACAAGAAACACCAACAAGAGAGGAGGGCTAACCTCACCAGAAGCCCAACACACACTAATGAACAGCTACGGATAAATACTAGTGGGATCTGCAGCAAAATGTTGCAGCGTGGAATGCTTCTCCTAGCAACCAGCCAACCATGCCCTCTACAAGAGCACTCCATTTCTTCACCACCCTGTCTTCTGATTCTGCAACAGAAACTCGGCTTTTTGTGGCTACTGAGCATGCTCAGTCCTCAACTGGGCTGTTTTTGCCCAACCTTAGACTATTTTTCCTTGAAAAAATGTACTTGTGTAAATCATGGGAGCTCCCCCAAATTTCCTGATACCCTTCTCTTGTGCAAGAACAATTGTGTTTTGGCTACAGAAGAGCCGACACTTAGTGATTTCATTCCCTGTCACAGAAACATTACCCAGAAGAATGAAATAATGCACTACTGGGGGTGGGGGAGACAGCAGCAGTACTACTATTATTTAAAAGGCGATGCCTTTTAAATGGTAACAAAATATTGTCATTTCTCCCCTTGGATAATATTGAGGAAACACAGTAGTAGCAGTCTGACAACAAACTGTGACTCTGTTCAAAGTACTTTAATAGTTTTCTGACGCAGAGAGCAATTTGTAAACTGTCAAAGTTCAAATCTGTTTATCCACAATTGAAACGGTACCACAACCGAAGTAGAAGCAGGGCCATAAATCTTGCCAAAGACACCCAGGGACACCAACTGATAAATATGAGAACAAATGAGCTTTGTAGTTCTTTTAACAAACAGACAAACAGTTGTTCAGGTTAATGGCTGGTTTGTTTCAAAATGCAAAAGAGCCTGCAAGTTGGCTCGACAGTTGAAAAATTAATGTGGCAATGGCAGTTGGAAGGTAAGCTATTAGCAAATTACCCTTCGGGGAACACCCCTTCCTCCCTGTGATTACAATTACTCCTTGGTAAAATATTGAAATCTGGACACAAGAAGCAGCAGAACACCAGTGCCATGTTTCAAAGGGTTATGCATTTCTATCTGACGAGGTTTCAATAAATTGTGATGAATTACATTCAACCATTTTTTCTTTTTGCTCCTTTGCAGATCTGAGATTAGAGAAAGAGAGTTCCATGATGATAAATGGCTCAGGCTCCCATTTCAGCAAAACTCTAAGTCTTTTTCAGGGATTCATTGGTGTAAACAATGACCATGGGTTGCACTAGTTGGTCCTCACCAGCTTCCACATATTTAAGGAAGATGGGTGATCAGAGCCTATGTGACAACATACAAATACAGGCTGCTGTAAGTAGTGACTAGGACCTTTCACTTTCAGGTGCTCAGGCTATATGCAAAGCGCCTCCATACAAACATGAGCCTTGAATGCACTGAGATCTGGTTGAGGATAGTGGGCATGATACTGCGGAGCTTTTTCAATCTGTACCCAAATGAACAACTGAGATTTCTTTTCCCATCAGCAAAGGCTTTCCCTCTGCTATTTTATGATAAGGTTTTTATTTTAGTGCTTTGCTTTGTCTATGTTGCATTGCATGTGAATGGATGCTGCATTCATTTCTCAACAAGGTTTGTAGATCCAGCCCTTCCAGAAAGCTTCTGATTCTCCCACACTAATATGATGTTCATAGATAATATCCCAAGATTCAAAACATTAAGTAAAACAACATGGATCATGTGAAACAGCATGCTGAGTTGCTAGAGCCATAGGTTATTGCCCTAGGCCAGTCCTTCCCTGCCTTTGGACTTGGCTGGTTTCAATTATCCATCTGATTTCTTCTATTACATAAGCAATTTCTGTTTGGTGAGAGGATAATAAAATTGTTCTAATTTTATGATGGATATTTAAGGAATAAGGTTCCTTGAAAAGTTGTTTGCTTACCAAAAACAAACAAACAAAGGTAGACATGTTGGCCTAATAGAGAAATATACAGCCAAGAAAAATTCTGCCTACCCAGACTCTGCAATGGGGCCATTCTTTGTGTGCCTCCTCCACAAGAGGCCCGGAGGATAGCATCACAAGAAATGGCCTTTTCTGCAGTGGTTCCCTGTGTGGGATGCTCTCCCCAGGGAGGTTCGCCTGATTCCTTCATTTTACACTTTTAGGTATTTTATGTTTTTATCTTGCATTTTTATGTTGTGAACCACCCTGAGATCTATGGATGAAGGGCGATATATAAAAAACCAACCAACCAACTAACTAAATAAATTTATCACTCATTGCAAACAAGTATGCATATCAGTTACTGCTGCATTCTAAGGAACAAGCAAGACATGTCACTACATATGTCCTTGGAAATCCAATCAGGGCTTTTTAAAAAAGTGTGTGTTTGTGTGTGCACTGTTTTCATTGGGATGGGTCCGATTTAAACTGCAACCAGTCTCCACTATGACCACTGCCACCTGTTACCTTCCCTCCAAGCCAAAAAAAAGTCAACTTGAGGAAGGGGTAAAAAGCAGCAGGGGCTCTCCTGCAGTCCCTCTTGATTGGCAGATGGTGTCATCTGCACCTAGGACATGTCGTTTACACCTGGAGATCACAGGCCTCACCTGTTTACAAAGGCACCCTTTGATGTATAATACTGCAAGGTCAGGATTCTATGGCATAGGGAACAGGGGACTAGTAGCATTGGACTTTTCCAATCAAATACTTTAAAATGCTCAAGTCCTTCCGAATGTTAGATTGGAACACTCAGAAAACACAATTAATGTTCAAGGCAAGATGTAGCTGGCTCAGTATCCCTAGTTAAGGCTCCCTAGCTAAGACCTAAATTAATCTTCTGTTGTCATAAAAATAGTTCTGCTGTCTCAGCAACTTCAGCATCCCAATTGATATCCTTTATCTCTCTCTGGAGTCAACAGTTGCTGCTCACTTCTAGCCTTTATCCTTTGCTGTTCCTAAATCACAGCACTCTGCAGGCAACACTTTTACTATAAATTCTGTTGTATCTCCAGCACAAGTTCATCTTCTGAGACTTCCGAGCTCTTATAGGTTTAGCAAGAAACCCACTTTACTTTTATGAGACTATTTAGGATTGGAGTCATCCCCATGTTCTTACAAACAGTCAACATCTCCAGAAGCTATTTCACTTGGTAATCTGGTCCATTTACTAGTTACTCCCATTCAATTTGCCCAAGTCTGTGTTTATGGTAAAAATATAATCAGTAAACAAGCTGCCAATGTTCCCGTTTCCTGTGTCTTGTTATCAGGAAAGTTTTGAGATGGCATGGCAAAAATTGAATCCTGGAAATTTTCTACACATAGTAGAGAATAAGGACAATTTAACACTGTGGGATTTACTTCTCTGATTAAACATATGTAAGATTTCACTACTAAACTCCTACATTGGCTCCCAGTACGTTTCCGAGCACAATTCAAAGTGTTGGTGCTGACCTTTAAAGCCCTAAACGGCCTCAGCCCAGTATACCTGAAGGAGCGTCTCCACCCCCATCATTCTGCCAGGACGCTGAGGTCCAGCGCCGAGGGCCTTCTGGCGGTTCCCTCACTATGAGAAGCTAAGCTACAGGGAACCAGGCAGAGGGCCTTCTCGGTAGTGGCACCCGCCCTGTGGAACGCCCTTCCAGCAGATGTCAAAGCGATAAACAACTACCTGACATTCAGAAGACATCTTAAGGCAGCCCTGTTCAGGGAAGTTTTTAACGTGTGATATTTTACTGTATTTTTGGTTTCTATGGAAGCCGCCCAGAGTGGCTGGGGAGGCCCAGCCAGATGGGCGGGGTATAAATAATAAATTATTATTATTATTATTATTATTATTATTATTGGTGTAGGGAACCCTTTGATGTCTTCCACCAAGTTGTGGACAGTGGCTACATTCCCAGATGCTTAAAAAACCCCTACTTCAAACCTTGTTTCATATGTAAAATTTCCAGAAACCGTTCACTTAACTTCTCATTCTTACCCATCAGCTCATTCTACAGAGTCATTTTTCCATCTGAGGCTGAATCTAGACATAGCTATATATAAAACGCTATGAAAATGCTATTTTCTTTTTTAAAAAGTTTTAATATATACGGTATATTGAATTTCCCATTAGCTCACCATAGTGTCACATTTGTATAATGCACTTAAAATCCACTTAAAACTTTATATTTCCAGCTGTATAACTGAGTCCTGAACCTATCAACCTTAAATGTCTGTCCCCTCTGGGCAGAATTATGGCTGGCACACCCCAACTGCAAATTACTTATATTGTCATGCTGTAGAGGGGAATGCCACAAAGTGTCCTAAGTGGCCTATGGTGTCCCAGAATTTCTGGTTGAAAAACACATTTTCCAAACCCTAATAATAATAATAATAATAATAATAATAATAATAATAATAAATTATTTGTACCCTGCCCATCTGGCTGGGTTTCCCCAGCCACTCTGTGCGGCTTCCAACAAAATATTAAAATATTTTAGTCCATCAAACATTAAAAGCTTTGCTAAACAGGGCTGCCTTCAGATGTCTTCAAAAAGTCTGGTAGTTGTTGTTCTTTTTGACATCTGGTGGGAGGGTGTTCCACAGGACAGGTGCCACTACCGAGAAGGCGCTCTGCCTGGTTCCCTGTAGCATGGCTACTTGCAGTGAGGGAACCGGCAGAAGGCCCTCAGCACTGGACCTCAGTGTCTGGGCAGAACGATGGGGGTGGAGATGCTCCTTCAGGTATACTGGACTAAGGCCGTTTAGCTATAGACTCATAAAGATGCCCTTTGTCAAGTTGCTACCTGCAGTATGTGGGACCATTAACTGCACCTGTACATTTTTACCCAGGCATAAGTTCCACTGTGTTTAGTCAGGCTCATTTACAGCCTAAATGACCTACTGCATTGGCATGTTGTAATGATGAATAAGAAAGGTTATAAAGCTCACTGAGGTATGCAAGGTTTTAGATAGTAATGTAGTAAGAGAAATGCATGCTTCAGGCTTTTGTCTAATCTTTAAGAAGAGATTTAAATGCAATATTTCTGGAATCATTCAAGTCTCAGCTTACCTGCACTACTATACCATTTCACTCTCCTTAATCAAGCTGACCAGACACTAACCCACGGGTGGGCAATCTGTGGCCTTCCAATGCTGTTGGACTCCAGCTCCACCCAGCATTGCCAATAGTTATGGATGATGGGAGTTGTAGTTGAGCAACAGGCTGCACACCACTGCATCTTCAGACTATTTGTGCCCATCTAATGGCCTCTAAGCAGTCATTGTACCACAGCTGTACTATAGAAGCATCAGCAGCAGAACAGAGAGGTGCTGGCTCGTCACACATGCTTTTACTATGAGTGTCTTTCTGTGTATCTGAAGAAGTGTGCATGCACACGAAAGCTCATACCAAGAACTGACTTAGTTGGATTTTAGCTCTGCTTTTAACACTATCCTCCCCCATAGACTGGTGTCCAAGCTAGAGGCGATTGGACTCTCCAACTCCACCTGTCTCTGGGTTTTGGACTTTTTGTCAGAACGTTCTCAGAGGGTTAGAGTAGGGTCACATATGTCCACAGCCCTTAGCCTTAACACCGGCTCACCACAGGGTTGTGTGTTGAGTCCCCTGCTCTATACTCTCTATACGTATGATTGTACAGCCATTTATTCCAGCAACAAAATCATCAAGTTTGCTGATGACACTACGGTGGTGGGGCTCATTTCAGGAGGGGATGAGTCCGCCTATCGGGACGAGGTGGAGCGGCTTTGTGCTTGGTGTGGAGAGAACAATCTGGCTCTTAATACGACTAAGACCAAGGAATTGGTGGTGGATTACAGGAAAAAAAAGGCGGACATTCAGCCCTTGTATATCAACGGGGAACGGGTGGAGAGGGTGGCGGAATTCAGGTTTTTGGGAGTGACTATCGATCAGGGCATGACTTGGAGCGCAAATACCACTGCTCTGGTGAAGAAGGCCCAGCAGAGAATTTATTTCCTCAGACTTTTAAAGAAGAACAATCTGAGTGAGAGACTGCTGGTGTCCTTCTACCGAGGCTCCATAGAGAGCATTCTCACATACTGTATTTGTGCCTGGTTCTCCAGCTGTACAGCTAGGAAGAGGAAGGTGCTCCAGAAGGTCATAACCACAGCCCAAAGGATTATTGGTCATCCCCTCCCATCTTTGGAAGAACTGTACGGTTCCCGTTGTCTTAGGAAAGCAAACAATATCCCGCAGGATGCATCTCACCCGGGACACAGTCTGTTTGTACTACTGCCTTCTGGCAGGAGATACAGAAACATCAAGTCAAGGACAAATAGACTGAAAAATAGTTTCTATCCAAGAGCTGTGGCCTTCTTAAATGCAGTAACTCGATAGTGTGACCTGGGAGTTTGATGGGTGTGGGTGTGGGTGTGGCTGGAATGTGGTTTGTTTGGTTGTTGTTGTTGTGTTGCTTTTGTTGTTTTTAAGGGATGGCATCCAATTTCGTTGCACTTGTGCAATGTTGCACTTGTGTAATGACAATAAAGAATCTATCTATCTATCTACCAAGAACTGACTTAGTTGGTCTTTAAGGTGCTACTGGAAGGAATTTTTTTGTTATGAAATAGTATAACATTTGCATATCATGCAATGATTTTCTCTCCACAGGTGAAACTTTCAATTAAAAGAAAACCAAATGACATTTTAAAATGACGTTAAAAAATGATAGAAAGACACTTAATTCAAATGCATCAGAATGCTCACAGTTAGTTAGATCAATGATCCCTCTAGGCCAGTATCTGTGTTAAATGTAAGTGTATAATAAGGCCAGGAAAGAAAAAGGTTGAATAACACATCCACTCATCTAAGCCATTTAAGATTTCCACTATGCTTTTTTTCAGTTTTTAATAGTTCCCATGCCAACAGCTCACATAGGTTATTGATGCACTGAGGAAAGAAAATGCTTTGTTTTAATATGCACACTCATTGTTTTTATGCATTTTCCAGTTATCATATACTGAAGAGCAGGAGGTAAACTTATGATATTCAGATTACTCTTATCCATTATTCTATGTTGGACAATTTAACTATTCAAAAATGTCTTTGTGTGTGTGTGTGCCTAAGACACCTAGCTTTTACAGTTTATATATTGCTGGTTGTCAACTCATAGCTGTGGAGCTAATTTTAAAAAAGAAGACCACGATGGCAGCATGCACTGGAATCTTTGTTCAAACAGTAATATTAACAACAGCAACAATTGCTATGATTTCTTCAGATACCAACTCTGCTATGAGGAAAGGCTGTTTGGGTGTGTGGGGGGTATTTTTAGCTTTTTTAAAAAAGGGTAAGTGGGTGGGAGTGTGGATAATATGGCACATTATGTGTACACATTATGCATGACGAGGAGCAAGTGGGTAGAGGGAAGTGTTTCTTCCTCTCTTATAATACCAGAACCTGAACTTATCCAATGGCTTGGGGGTGTGAGTAGGTGTGTGTGAGAGAGAGAGAGAGAGTGTGTAGGAACACAAAAAGCAAAGGGAGCTACAATAGTCCATAAGAAAGAATAACTCCACAATTGGGAAAGTCATTAATTGGGACCAGGGATGTGTGAATCTGAAAATTTCTATTTTTCTCTGCTTCTCATTTCTTCCAATCTGAAGTTCAGTTTTCCACATTTCCGGATCAGTTTGCAGGTGTCTGTTTAATGTCCTCATTAAAACTCACCAGCATTTTAGTGTAAATTTCTCTAAATTTGCAACTTTTTGTATGTAATTTTGCATTATCTTCACATTTTTGCAAAGCGTGTTTCCCTAATATAATGCATTTTTACATTATTTTCACTAATATATGCATTTCTATGCACACTTTCTTTTAGTATAATGCATTCTTGTACACATTACTTGCCTGGAAAACTGCATTGCAAAATTCAGATAAATGTGAATATTGAAGGATAGCAGTATTTCGGTCTGTATTTTGGAATGCACGAATTAGGTAGGTTCACCTTCAAATGCTAAATGGATCTAATTTCTCTCCTCTTCAACCTGTTATTGGGACCAACCAAAATGTCACAAAAGAGAGACATGCTTTTGAGTTCTCCAGAACTCTTCATCAGGCAATGTTATGCAAAGCAGGGTGACTGTGAGGGAGCCAGGAAGCACAAAAATTAAACGTATTATGTAGCAATGAGGTCAGCTTATAGACTCAATTCCAAGATGGATATTGTAAGTTTACTAATTCCCTCCTTTGTACAGTTTTGTACAGTTAAACTGTGTAATCCGCTACGAGATGATGTATTGGTGATTACCAGCTTGGAGAGCTTTAACAGGGAATTATACATATTGGTAGATGATAAAGCTATCAATGGCTACCTGTTATTATGGCAACATTATCACAGATAGCATGCTCCCTGCATGGCAAAATTTTGTTCCAGGATCCTGCTTGCCCTGATATAAGAGTCAATAAGTTGGATACGACCTCTGGGCACAAAATGGCGGTACACAAAGCACACATAGCCCCATTGTTTCTTATTTGCATTGGTTTATACCACCTGGGGCCATTGGTGAAGAGTGGTTCTCTCATTAGAGAAAGTTATTTTTCCTTATCCTGTTTATTGCAGGAGTAAGTGCTTTGTTTGACCCATGCTGTGTGTGAATGTGACTGCAGCTCATAAGGTCTTGTTTGCAGTGGAATGCATAAATGCCGGCAATGAAAATAAGAGGACATAATTATCCTACTGTGTTCTTGGCTTGAAGCAAAATCATTCTGCTTGCGTGAGGGAGGGCAGGCAGAGAAGAGGGTCACATTGAATCCTGCATGGATACACCCATTGATTATATGCATTTAACTAGCCCTTGGGCAACATTTTCAATCGTGTATCTGATTGTCTCTGAGTACCGGCAAAGCACACTGGTCAAAGATGCACATGTCCTGATTACCTCTCTTGTCATGTTACTCCACTTTGGGGGTGACTGAGTAAAAAACAAAAAATGGATGGTGGCAGTTGCTAAGGCAGAGAACACCCACACTTTGCCTCCGTATCCCTCTTTCCTTTGCCACAAACTAAATGATGTTTATCATTTTTGTATCCCTGCATGGGATGGAAAGGTGGGGATACACATCTTTTAATAATAAGAATCTTAATATTTATTAAAAACAAGCTGCCCCCAAAATTCCTGTAACGCTTTCCTCCACACTGTCAAATTACAAATATTTTAATGTAAAAACCCATTTAAGAGGAGCACCTGAGCCAAATAAGACAATTTATCTATCTAGCCTGGTATTGTCTACTATAACAGCCAGTGGCTGCCTGGAGTTTCCAGAGGCCTTTCAAATCTTGCTATCTTATCTTTTTAACTGACAGGTGTGGAACACCTGTCCTCAATATGTTGCTGGATTCAACACTCCCCATCCCTGAAATACTAGCTGAGGTTGATGGGTGTTGGATTCCACCAACATCAGGTGGCCCACCCCTGTTTTAAGCATGGATGCTGAGGATATCATACCATAGCTACTCCTACACAAATATTTTATTCTTCCTAGTTACAAACACAATGACCAGGCAAGACGGTGAAACTTTTAATAGTCATGTACAACTCAGCATGTGTAGCTTGTCATTGTCATTGCTGTGGCAGAGCAGATTATTAGACTATATAAATCAATCACCTTTGTACTAAAACAGTAGAAGATGAGGCATGAAGTAGATAAAATAGAATTTCAGTGGCCCAGCTTAGGATGTTGCATGAATACATAAGCATCCAAGTCTTTCAGAACTCTTCACTAGAAGAATCAAAGTCCCTGGCTGAAGGCGGTGAAGGTCCTGTGTGAGTGTCTGGAAGCGGTTGGAGGATGGATGGCGGCTAACAGATTGAGGTTGAATCCTGACAAGACAGAAGTACTGTTTTTGGGGGACAGGAGGCGGGCAGGTGTGGAGGATTCCCTGGTCCTGAATGGACCAGGTGCGCAGCCTGGGAGTCATTTTGGACTCACAGCTGTCCATGGAGGCACAGGTCAAATCTGTATCCAGGGCAGCTGTTTACCAGCTCCATCTGGTACATAGGCTGAGACCCTATCTGCCTGCAGCCTGTCTCGCCAGAGTGGTACATGCTCTGGTTATCTCCCGCTTGGACTACTGCAATGCGCTCTACGTGGGGCTACCTTTGAAGGTGACCCGGAAACTACAACTAATCCAGAATGCGGCAGCTAGACTGGTGACTGGGAGCGGCCGCCGAGACCATATAACACCGGTCTTGAAAGACCTACATTGGCTCCCAGTACGTTTCCGAGCACAATTCAAAGTGTTGGTGCTGACCTTTAAAGCCCTAAATGGCCTCGGTCCAGTATATCTGAAGGAGCGTCTCCTTCCCCATCGTTCTGCCCGGACACTGAGGTCCAGCTCCGAGGGCCTTCTGGCGGTTCCCTCACTGCGAGAGGCCAAGTTACAGGGAACCAGGCAGAGGGCCTTCTCGGTAGTGGCGCCCGCCCTGTGGAATGCCCTCCCATCAGATGTCAAAGCGATAAACAACTACCTGACATTCAGAAGACATCTGAAGGCAGCCCTGTTCAGGGAAGTTTTTAATATGTGATATTTTAGTGTATTTTTCATCTCTGTTGGAAGCCGCCCAGAGTGGCTGGGGAAACCCAGCCAGATGGGCGGGGTACAAATAAATAATAATAATAATAATAATAATAATAATAATAATAATAATAATAATTATCTAAGCTCTGTAATACAGTCTCTTACCCTGATTTTTGAGCTTCATCTTGATGTGTCTGTCCTAGGTAGGTCTGCCCCATTCCACTTTGGTTCAGCGTGTTAAATGGCCATCATCACTTCACCCGTTTTTGCTTTTCTTTCCTGAATTTGGGGCCATTTTTGCCCTCCCTTTATTCACAGTGTTAAAGTTTTAGGTGTTTACTGCCACCATTTAGCAAAGTCACGGGGGACTAATAGAATACTGTAGTTATAGAGCAAACAGGTGATTAGAGAAGCATCATCATTCACTGACTGAAAATATAAAAGAGTTATTGCACCTAGGCAAATAGATTAGCTTAGTCCCTAAAGAGGAGTAGCATGCCAGCCTGACAAACTAAAGGGCTAAAGCAAACATAGGATGCAGAGGAGATATAAAGTAGATTCCGGATTTCAACATATTTCTTCCTAAATTGAGCTATTAATAACAGGCTAGAGGCTCATTATGGAAACACACTGTTCTGTTCCTCCCTTCCCCCACTGTGATTCCTGAGCACACTGTAGGGAAGATTTCTCTCTATTTTGTTTTGTGTTTTGTGTTTGTGGCTTTTTATTAGCGTTTCTGCTGGAACATTTTTTAGATATATAAATGGCAGCTTCTCCAACTTTATAGCAGGGCCTGCAGGTATCTCACACTGCAAACAGGCAATTATATATATCAATGCTAATTCCTTTTGAAACAAACCAATTTAAGAGCATCAATCCTTTACCTAGAATTGAGAATGCAATTCCTTCACTGGTCCAGGCAAGATAATTTCATCCAGGGAATCACCCAAATGATCTCTGTCTTAAGTCATTGGAGGTTATGTACACAGACCTTATTAGAATATTGTATCTCCCTCCTCCCCTGTGGCTGTCTGGCCATTTTAGAGGGAAGGTATGAATGGAAGGTATGCTCTTGTTCCCCTCACATGCATAGGCCATACTTAAACTCTTATTTTAAAACTCCTTTCCTTAGTAGAAAAAACTGAAAAGAGTGCAGAACAAGGAGGAAGCAAGAATGCCAAACAGTGAACATCAAGATTGCTAGGATACCACCCAGAGATTCTCCATAAACATTTAAAAACATGAGGTATTAAATATACCAGGAGGTGGACACTCATAGGAGCCCTTCAGTATTTAATAACCTGCCCTTTACCCTAGATTACATTACAACATGGAAAGCACACAAACATAGAAAGCACATAAGCCACACCTGCCCTGTGCCATAGAAGCTCTATGCTTATATATTGATACATGTGTGGGCCACTCCCTGCAGCTGCCAAATGTGTGACCACTGGGACACAAAAAGCATCTGCAGTGCAGATGGCAGGCACAA